>NC_090198.1:10780869-11089306 GCF_033026475.1 Channa argus
ATCAAAATGCCGCTGGTATTTCTAGGTTTTCCTGGCCTGCAGAAGTTATCTTAATTATAGTTTGCTCCCATTTTCTTTTATTGCCTGAACTCATATATAATTTCCCTCCTAATATATCTGGTTCTGCTAAACTGAATTGAATACATGGGGCTAATTTATTCTTATTTCAACCACCTCGCTGCTGTTTTATGGCAGTAGTGATAGACCTGAGGAATATATGTGTAGCTAATTCTACTTCGTTTTTTGTCTTTTCCCTCGACTTTCTCAGTCAGTGTTTACAGCAATATTATTCTTTATGAATTATGTCACAGCATGCTGTGTAGTATGTTAAGGGCTTAATATACAATGGCAGAAAAAAAAGATTTGTGTGGACTGGTATTTTCAGCCCCTTTGCTTCCTGCTCCACTGCAATACTCTCCATAATACTCTTATTATTCTGAAAATATATGGCCAAAAAGCAATGCATTTAATCAAGAATGCAAAATGTTTTTTTGCTTTAAAACCTCAGCTGATAGTAACACAGCACATACCATGTTCATTATTTTACTTTCTGTGACAGTGACCCGCTCTCTCCATTTCACAACAAACCCTGAGATCTTTGTCGATCTTCTATTAAATGAGTTAGCAAGCAAGAGCCTAGGAAGCCTTATACTTGGGGTTCAGTAACACAAGTTAAACCTAGAATAGTTTAATACTGTCAAAGACCATCCAGGCTTATTCAAGGCTCAGTGATGTGTTTATTCTGGAATGCCTCTTTTCACACTTTTATTGCACTAAGTACTTACTTGGAGCTACTCTGTTAGCGTGAAGAGATCTCCTGTGACCTCTCATCAACAAAGCATTTTCGCCTTCAGGCATGTGACTGTGACTCACTGTCTGGAGGAGTGTGCTGTTTAAAATAAGCACTTTATTTTACCTTACCACGGTAATGGATATGATATGATATCTCTGATTAACAGTGATGCATCATCCCAAGGCATTTTCTTTCTTTTAAACAGACGGTAAATTGTACTCAATTTTAAAAAAAAAGGCAAAAGTGTCCCACATCCTTCACTCAAAAAATATAAATTTCCACAATTAATCTAGAACAGATAGAAAACAAGAGAATCCTAAGTATAAAAGACTTTAGGACATAAAAATCTGTTGCTGCTCTATGAAAAATAACTGAAAAATTGACATTTAATTTGTGTACTTGTGAATTGTTTCAGCTTATAAAGCCAAATGAGGCTTATTTGTTGTGGCGCTAGCAGTTATGTACCAGAAAATGTGCCCAAATCTCTGTGAAATCACTCTGGCTTGTTCACAGTGTTGTTCTTGCACTCAGGTGGATCAGATCAGGGATTGTGTTGTCTTGATGGCAATTCGATTTTTGACTTCTGCCATCTATATAATATATAAAAATAGTATCGTGCACATAATATATATGTATCTGGATAAGGATAAGCTTTGACTGGTCTCCTTTCACAGCAAGCTTTTCATGCTGTCCCCTGTCCACAACAACATTAACACCACCAGCGTGTTTTAATGTTGTGTCTGATCTGTGTACATACTGTATGTACACATATGGATATGAACAGATTTTCATCTCACAGCCTCAGATGAGGACGCTTCCCAAATTGTCAAACATTGACGGATATTAGTTCATTAGTTCATACAATGGAAACTTTAAATACCTACATACTATACAATAAAAACATTACACATGTTTTACTTCCCTACTATAATAAATGGGTACAACATAGTGGATAATGAATCATTCATCATTAAAGTGCGTCTCACACTGGAGTTGGAGACACTGGGGAAGTCCTGTGTCTTGCTGTACCATTCAACCACCCTAACCAGCTCCCAAAGCCAACTTTTGTCTCAATATATTAGGTTATTGCTTTAGATGTCAAATATTGATGCCCCATTGTACTTGACTGACAGCCCAGTGCATCTCATACCAACACAAAGGGGTACCTTTAGTGTCAATATGTAAAGCCAAAAGCCTTGACAAAGTGGCCACTTTTTGAAACCTTGGGAATGAGATTGGGCTGCATGTGACCATCACGGTGTGGGCATAATATACTATACATAGAATAAATGTAAGGGATGCTCCCATTGTCACATTCAAACTAGATGTGCCTTTTTAAAGAAATTTAAATACATTGCCCAGTTTGACTGAAACAGCAGTCTAAATGGTTTTAGGCAGTTAAAAGTTAAAACCTATTTAATTTACTAGTTTAGCTCTTCATACTGTAAATTACATTCTTGACTAATATTGATGGCTGTAGAAAATTTAGGACACCGATTAAGGTGTCTTATCTGTTATTTTCTATTTTTTTTACATGCTGACTAGAGGTATAAATATTACATGAAACTTAGATACAGATTTATTTCAATATCATTTAGTATTTGGATTTTCTTTTTTCCCCCCAAATTTGGATATTAGTAAATGCAAACTACAGAATATCTTCCAGCACACTCTGATATGTAATATATTTATCAATTGAGGTTTGTGTGTGTGTGTGTGTGTGGGTGTGTGTAAGGGGGCGAGGGGGCCACTCTCCCTGAACTACCCGAACACCTCACATAGAGCTGCTTAAAAAACAAAGATTACCCACATTTTGTTTTGTTCCTGATCACACTTTGCCTGTGGACCTGCAGCTTTGGAAAGAAGAAGATGCTATGAGTTGTCTCTATCATCTAGACCCCACACGCTAAGGGAAATGATCCAGTTACAGTCCAATTACAGTAAGAAAAGAGGAAGTGTCCACTTCAAGTACCATCCTGACTTTAAGATACAGATACATTTTTAATTAGCTCTGTGATTAGCTTACTGATACTCACCTGTCACAAAACATTTGGCTTAAGTTGCTCTGCAAAAAAAACTGTGTCATGGACAGCCAAAACTACCAAAGTCATGTCTATATAGACTACGATAAGTTGAAAATGTAATTATTAAGACAGGACCATCTCTGGGCTTGGTTACACCTTTTATGTGTCTCCACATATCTCTTTTAATTTACATCTCCACCATCTACCACAGGGAGGTCTTTTTTTACACAGTAATGTGTTCTCAGACAGTAGCCTTATGTGATACGCGAAACTTTCTGCAATTTATGCTTACATATATCATACAAACTCAGCATAGATGACATAAATATTTTTAGCCGGAGTTTAAAGTAATATTATTTAAAAGTAATTTGAAACCATCTCGCTTGAATAAGCAACATGTTATTAGTGATTTAATGAGAAAGCATTTGTTATTACTGGTTATCTGTCATATGGCTTTTTTGCAGAATTATTTTGCTGAGGTTTGCAAAATGTGTTCAGGTACTGGTACCTCATCTGGTTTATGCTTGTCGTGGACAGATGACTAAGAAAGGTTTTAATATTCCGTATATTTTATGATGGTGAATTTTTGACATACTCATAAATGTGAGTAAACACATTGTTAAAGCAACAATTAAGACATTGTTGTAGTTGATATTTATGGTAAGTGTCTAACTTATAAAATTGGACATGTGCTACCACCATAATTTTGTCTTCCAGGTTTGGAAGTATGAATTGAAGTGCTAATTGTGATACTTTTGCACAAAAAATTTGCAATTGTTTGACCAGTTTCTCATTTAATTAGCAGCATGAGGGATTCCCACAGCTGTAACAGCATATGGCAAGAAAACGGGAGGGGTTGACAGTAAACCCTGTCAATCCATTTGGTTTTCAGACATGGAAGAAGAAAAGAACTAATAATCAAATGAGGTACTGCCAGAGTCTTGAATATTACATGACTAGTTTTACCAAAACACATGAACCCTAAAGTTTAATACTGAGTTCAGTGTCTTGGAGGAGCTGAGGATCAAACAAGCAGTAGTGGACAACATACTCTACCTCCTAAACCATGGCTACCTCAACATGTTAGAATTCTCAGTTACTGCAATCAGCAGAGGCAACCGCAGTCACAAAGGTTCATGACACCCACACATAAGGTTATTGGAAGTGAAAAGAATGATCTGGAGTGATGGCTTGCTTCCCTCCTTCCCCACCACCACACTGAAGTAGGCCACAGACATTGGCACATCTTGCTCTTCTACTTCTTTTTCTCGAAACAATTTATCATTGCTTCGGGGTTCTGCCATTTCTATCTGTGGCAATCTGCAGGGCCGTCGCCTCAGAGAGTGACAAAACCTGTCACAGTGCGTCACTTTCACTCTCTGTCTGGCAAGCGGCAGGCCATCTTTGAGTCTACGGCACCTTTATCAGATATGGCAGTTCCTAAAGCTCTGCCTATAACAGCAGGCAAGTCAGAGGAGAGGAGCCGGTGACTTTAGAGAGACCTATTTGCAAACAAAATCACTGGGAGACATTCCCCACAAGGCACCATCTGGCTGCCGCACATACCTACCGGCATCACTCCCTCACCATCGCCGGCTTCTCTATTTATAGACGCTCTCCTGTCCACCCACCCACCCACACACTGCATCTTGTAAAACAGCAGCAAAATGTAGCAAATTGAAGAATCTCCTTCAGGCATTCAATCATCAGCGTGGCAGATGTCAACTCATCCCCCTGTAATGTGTGGATAACATCTTCATAACAAGTTTGCCGTCGCTAACAATAGAAATTAACAATCAGCCAACTCCTTGCCAGAACTCGTAGGGATAGGGAGACCTGGAACGACCTTTGTCATTATCTGAGCCCGTTTCATATTTTTAGCTTGGCCGTGTTTGACTAACTAGTGATATGAGCTAGAAAGTACCTCATAAAGTAGTAGAAAGAAAAACCCTAATGTGAGGTAAAACATACTGCAGGGGCTGGTGGGGGCATATGGTGAGGGTATTGGATGTGATCTAATCTTTGTGTAATCCCAAGCACAATTTGTGATGATGGGGGATGTCAGCCGTCAACCACCAGTGGGCAGAGTTGTCAATAAAGCAATTAGTCTCTCATCTCTGAGGGGAGTTGGCTGAATTCTGATCATTGATATCACGTTATTGAACAAGCATTCCCCAGCGAGGGAGTGATATTGAGAGCTCTAACACGGAACACAGGCGTGCACTTGCAAGCTAGTCAGGCATTTGCAGGCATTTTGATAAGGTCCACTGTGACTATATTTTGAATGCTTAAAAAACCCTCACACCAATGCACTACTATGACTGCAATGCTCAAATGCCACATACTGTATAATTAAACTTAAAGCCACAATATGAAACTTAAGCTACCACTTACTTAATTCTCAAAATGAATCCACAGTGCTCCACCCAGCTGACTTTTTTCAGTGAAATAGCTATTTATTACTTATTATAAAAGTAAAATGAACTTGAATGCACCAAAATGTTTTGATCAAACAGAAATTAGCTAAATTCTCTCATTGGTGAGTGTCACTCACCAACTTTTAGAAGTACTTTAGAAGAATTTTTCTGCATAGGTGCCAGGCATCTCTTACATTAGCATGTTTGGGAGCATTTTTCTCCAAAAAAAACTATCAAACAAAATTGACAGATGATTAATGAGGCGAAGTCTTTAAGATACCACCATGCAAACGCGTTGCCAATGCAAGTAAACACATGTTCTCCTTTCTTAAGTATCCTCCCTCGATTGAGTGCTGTAAGCTTTATTCACTTAAGAGCAATAATGAACTTTCATAAAATTCCAATGTAAAATACAGTCTTTGAATTTGAAATTAGTATTCCTTATTCAGTTATCCTGGCATAGTTCTCCACTAAGAAGCTGTAACAGTCACTATCCATCTCATTGTGGGTGTGGGTGAGTGGGTGGGTGAGTGTGTGTGTGCGAGGTTGGGGAAGGGGGGAATTTCATCAGCTATCTTCTTGAAAGAACAATTAGCCAATGTGCAGGGATCATCTGCTTTAATTACATATTGAAATATTACTCATAAGCTCAAAAACATATTGATTACCTCCTTGAAATTTGCAGAGAATACCTATATTTTCCCCTCAGTGCAAGACCACTACGTATTTCCTTCTCAACAAGTCTCTAGATTTGCATTTGCTTGTGTGTGTGTGTGTGTGTGTGTGTGTGTGTGTGTGTGTGTGTGTGTGCCTGTGTCTTGATAATTATATGTTGCAGAGTTGGCAGGGAAACATGGCGATGTGTGTGAGGAAACGCTACCTCACACACAAGCTATTCCACGAAGAGGAGCCTGGTAAATTAATCTCATTATTGTGAGAGAGAAAAAAAATCTTTTTTAATTAGGGCAATATTTTTGTTCAGTACTCTTATTTTATTTTTTCTACTGGGGGTGGTGTCCAGATAACGGTGTATGGTTTCAGCATGCATAATTACCAAAAAAAAAAAAACACAAAAAACCACAATAAAACTGGACAGCATAGGATAAGGTTGAGATACTATAGATGTAGATGTAAAGATGAAGCATGTGGTGACTAGTGTAATTCATCCATCCATCAGATTTTCTCTTATCTGCCTCATTTTGCTGCGCAAAATAAATAAATAAACAAATAAAAACACCTGCAATTCCGAGGAACATTAAAAAGGCCAATTACTACAGACAAATAAGATATGTACAGTGAAGGTGAAGGACAGGAAATTTTCCATCTTTGTCTTCTCACTTCATCTCTTGCAAGTCACACTTTAAATTGCCAGTCCATAAACAGTGAGGCTATTGTATTGTGCTTTTGACGCAAGCTTAGAATGAAGAACGTATATGTATTGCTTCTTAGGACCACATTCATCTTTTGAATACCGTTGGTATTAGTACGGAAGAGGAGGTTTGAAGCCGGCACAACCTGTAATTAGTAGGGTGAGGTATAGTACGGGAAATTCATCGAAGTATCCAGGGAACATTTGTGAGGATTTCTGCAACTGAGCTCCCCACGCTTCTTTGTCTTTACCTGCCCCTTACTGCGACCCTCTCTCTTTGCTCTGTGTGCAGCCAGCCTGCAAATCGTCTCCACTAAACCAACTGTATGCTTTTATGCAAGTGTGGATGATGCTATAACCAGTTTTTGCTAAGACACCTTCTGATGCAAGCTTCTTGCTTTTCACACACTATTCGGCATGGTTCCTGGAAACATTTGAAAAGGGGCTACATTAATAATCCATGGATTCTGAGTCCATGTGTGAATGCAGCACCAACCTACAAGTGCAAGTCCTTAGTTGGCCACTGTTTTGACACCTTTCAGGGTGTCTCCCTCTCTCTCTCTAGCAGCCGAGCTTTGATTGATGACAACAAAAGTAGTGGTGAAATCTGAAGGCTGGATAGAGAGATAAGTGACTGGCTGAGAATGACTCAGTCTGTAGCAGAGAGTCGGACTGCTGCAGCCTCCAGGAAGAGCGTGAGACAGGAGTGCAGGATTGAGAGCAGGGAAGGGAGAAGGTATCACAGGGTAAATGAGGCCTCACAGTTTGGTAGTGCATATAGCTTCATCATCCATGTTTGGGAGGCAAACATGACTGGGGTAATGTTGCTTTATTTGAGAAGAGAAACATCACCGACAGCCATAGTAATGTGACCAAACACAAAGTGGGGCCTCATCAACAGCGCTTTATCTAATCAATCCACAGTGGGAAGACACACAAACAGCATGCACTCACACAGGAACACACATCCACAGTAAGCACGCACAGTACTACAGTATGTGCACTCACACTCCCAAACACACAGCCAATGTCATATTTTCTGGCAGATACTCATACACCCACGGAAACACGCATCAATCATCAGCTCTTTTTTTCTCCTCCCAAATAAAAACACACTGTCGTACACACACAGTGGATACATGCACTGTACATCTCACGCTAAATCAATCTGACTGCCGAGCTCGTGCTATTTTGATATTGATAGGAAACAGTGATTATTGTGATGGCAGCTTGTATGTCTAACCTCTGAGTTAGAGTTTTATTTATAGCCTAACAGTAACGCTTAATAATGGGTACCACATCTGACTGCATCTCTGGCACCCTCACG
Source organism: Channa argus (assembly GCF_033026475.1). Classification (NCBI taxonomy): domain Eukaryota; kingdom Metazoa; phylum Chordata; class Actinopteri; order Anabantiformes; family Channidae; genus Channa; species Channa argus. The sequence goes on from NC_090198.1 coordinate 10,788,800, forward strand.
CAAATTCATTCTCCTGTGACCTTGGCTGTTTATATGGTGAATCTACACGGACGCGGACAAACAAGGTGATCAGGTCGGTCACAGCAAATCAAAATACCCACCCCCACATCCCACCTCCTGTGCAGCCATCATTCAAGCTTCTTTTTTTTTTTCTTTTTTTTTTTTAATTATAAGGTGATGACTGCCAGTGATGTCAGAGTGGCGGTGGGTGCAGTGTTGACACTGGCATTGGGGGCTTTGGTGTGTTCTCCCTCTTTAAATAGCCCCAGATCTAATTTGCAGACAACAGCAGAGTTCTGACAGATCCTGCCTCGGTGCCTCCTCCCACTAGGTGACACATTCTTTATTTATTTTTCCTTTCCTCCGCTCTGGTATTCACTCCATGGAGCACTGGTCCCTCAAGCTATTGTCAGTTCCGTTCTTCTTCCATGTCTGAAAAACCAAATGGATTTACATGGTTTACTGTCAGCCCCTCCCTTTTTCTGGCCTTATGAATGTGGCAAAGTCTTCTATTTCTACTTTTTTATTTGCACACTCTCCATCCCTTTATATCTTGGTCTCTCTCTCAATGTTGGCCTATGCTGTTGAGACTCTAGATTTACTTTGTGTAAGCCTGTTTCATTGGTGACATCCTAACTTGTCTTGGCTTGTGTACAATATACTGCAATACTTTGTGTTTTTCTTCTAAAGTTTAAACGCCACTCGAACAGTTATGACTATTTCAGAGATAGTAAATCTGACTTATTTAAATATTTAACAATCATTAACTAGTTGGCGTGAGAGAAACATAAAATAAATGCTGTTGTATGAGGCTCTCATTGCAAGAAAAACAAGAGAGTTGGTTAATCAAGCCTAGAAGTTAGCCCAAAACATATTTTTATATAGCAAACCCCACTATGCTGTGGTTAGTTTTTATGACATGAGCAAAACAGAAAGTCAGGTGACGCTATTATAGAGCAAAAGGTTCTATGTTACCTACATAGAACCAAGGTCTGAGTAAATGGAAGGTTTATAATTATAACCTTGGCTTCACCCACCTATTCAGAAATGTTAGATACCTGTCACACATAATGTGTACTCCATTAATCCATCCATTGGGCAACACAGCTCTATGGCACAGATGGAGATGCTGATCCAGTACATGAGATTCAATTTTGTTTTTAGCCTTTGTATGGTGACTGTTGACAATAAGATTTATTTAGAAAATTACCCAAATTATCCTTGAACAAAAAAGGACCTTTAACCAATGCTGAAATGGTATTAATCTTCTTAAAAGCAAAACTATGAAGTTTCCTAAATCTAACACGATGTCTACAAAGGAAGTGCATCAGCTGTGTTTTCTCACGCAACCAATACACAGAATTATAATATTAACTCCGAATTGTATGGGACAGTTTTACACAGAATTAAATAGTTTTTTTAACCCACTTTAATATGACTCAGGCATCATGTCTTTGCCTTAATTTGGATTTTCAGACTTCAACTTTCAGTGAATATAATCTTTAGTAAATACACATGCACGCACACACACACACTTTATAGGCTTTATAGAACCTTTTCTGATATCTATGAATAGTTTTCCTAAAGTCTGACACTCACAATTTTCACTCACTATTATTAAATCCTGACAATTTTCAGCTTGTGACTAAATCGTTCGGGCCACAAGTAACACTGCACCAACAGAATATTTCAAAGTCTAATCCCGAGGCAATCTCATCATGCGTTGGCTTGCGGTCTCAATGTAAAAGCCGTGAACACCATTTCCCTGCACACCATGCTGACGAGTCTGGAAATTAGCTTACATGTGATGCAGCACAATATCTCTTTACCATATTCTGTATTCTAGTGGAGGCAGCCACTGTGTGGACTGGGATGAAAAAGATGAAAACAAGGAATATAGTTTTACTTTACGCAACTGTGTGATGACACGGTGAAATCCATTTCTGTGAGATACTGTATTCTCTCGACCCTCCTCACTCCATGCACAATTAATTTGATACAAGCTAGAAGCATAAATCCTAGATGATTATGCTGAGTTCAGGACAACAGCAATGAATATTTTCATCTTCTCAGGACTCAAGAACAGCAGGAGACCGGGAAATTAGTTTTGTTGTATTATGTAGATGCCGGCCCATTCTGCAGCATCGACACGATTGTGTGTGTTTGTGTGTGTGTCTCTCTCTCTTTGCGTCCGTGTGTCGGGGGGTTAAAATTAAGACAAGTAAACATTGTTTCATAAGTTTTATATGTTTTCAATATTTAAAGCCAGTCCATGTTTTTGTCCATAGAAATATTTTAATGACTGTTCTGTCTAAGAGCTGGTTGCATAGCCTACAGGTGTTACTGTGTCTCTTGAGCGGTTATTCCATGAGGCGAGACTCTTTGGTAATGATCAAAAATGTAAATGTAATCTTAGCACCCTTCCTCCTCTCCACTCCTAAAACACAAACACAATTAAAACCACAGTCGTTCATGCTGGAAAGTGACCAGCTGTTCTGGGTTAATAGATGGGCTTGGCCAGACGTCTGCGAGGTGACCGCTAGCTGGCAGCCTGTTGGATAAGGTTGCAGATTGTAAGTGGACATGTACTTTGTTTCCCTCAGCGTGCTGTTGTCAGTGAAGATGATGAAGCACCCTGAATCTCCCTCCTCCGTCTTTAGCTCCCTCGTCTCGCCGTTATGCTAACCTTCCTAACCTTCTTTCTCACTCCAAGGCTGAAGCAAGTGTATTGCTGACACGTGGGTACCATCTCCCTGGCCCCCTGACTTCCAAAATCAGAGTGGAGTGTTTCAACTGACTAAGGGGACCTGAAGGACTAAGAAAGCATGATAATAAGATCCACAGAAAGGGGAAGAAGGACACAGCAGGAGGCAGGGCTCATGCCCTTTGATAACTCATGCCCCATCTCTCAAATTAACAAACCGTTGTCAGCAATATTTACTTGGCTGTGCCTTACTGTACTTTTACACACATGCTTTCAAACCAGCAGTTAAGTCAGTGCAGGCACAGATGTGATTCAAGTTGGCCTGAAATGACATTAAAAAGCATGCTAAAATATGTACATTGCTCTAAATATTCATCCAGTGTGTCCCGGTTACAGCTATTTTATTTTTTATTTTTTTATATTTCAGAACTGCTCTGCTTAGTGATTTCATTTATCTTCTCTCATTTCCAAAGTGAAAAAAGGAGAAAAGGAAAGTGAGCAGGATGGGGGTTGGTGTGCTCGGTCAGCCACAAATGCTACTCTGGCTTGTCCTGTAGTTTTGGAGTAGAGCCTTGTTATTGATGATGAAACAAGCAGTAAAAGTCCTACTGACTTATTGCCTCATAAGTAGCCAGAAAAGCTGCCCATGCAAGTAAAGAAGGTAAAATGAATTATCAATGCCTTATTGTACATTATTAAAAATCAAAGACTAGAACATGCTAATACTTGACTGACAGATGGTGTATATAGGAGCAACCATTAGATCACAAGTCTGTTTTATAATGTTATAAAAAGTTAGTCTGCATCAGCAATGCTGGTAAATATTGTAGTGAAAAGAAAAAAATGTACAGAATATTATGAAATATGAACAATTCAAAAACAAAAATGCTGATTTTTCCATGTTCAACTGAACTGTAAATAATGAATGTGAAAATACTGTACCTACTCAATAATTTAGATAGTCAAACAAATGACTCATTGGGCCATAAAAGTTTTCACTCTCTTTAATGCAAAATAGAAGGGAAAGAGTATGTGAGCAGGACAATAAATAATAGGTAATGTTTGCCGAGTCTCTGATGGATCCCATCAAAATGCATATGAAATATTCATTTAATGGGTCACACTTTATTTAGATAGTCCAGTGATGAAATTCAGCATTCCATTTAATGACTTTAATGTGTCACTAAAATGCGTTGGGGGTTTCAAATGCTGCTCATAACTGTGTGAGAAATAGTCAATATATATCTCTGGGCTACAGTTAAACTTGTGGTTGAGGCTACTTCAGTTGTACAGTGTCTTGAAGGCCTGAAAGCTTTAATACAGTAGAGATGGTAGAGGAAAACAGGAGTACAGCCTCTTGCAGCTCTCTCCTTGGCTTTGCACTGGCCTGATTAGTATTCTATCTGCAGAGCAGGACACTGGTCTAAATTTAACCGATAAAAAAATAAGGAACCACTTCCAACTAGGAGAGAGCAGTGCTGACGAGACCTGAACTGCTGCTTTAGCTGCTGGAGGACCAGTATTTGTGTTTTCTCACCTTCTGACCACAATTCCAACACCTGAGTAACAGTCTTGGGCCTGGCCTTTATTTGGGTGGTTCTAATGACATGCCTCATTGCTCCTGGCACAGTGAGGTACTGTACGGTTGGTCCACACGCACAACCGCACAGCCCTGCTTCTGTAATGGTGGGATCAACATAAATAAATCACATTTAATTATGCTGATAAAATGTTGCAGTCAAAAGTTATAGAGCTAGGATTTAAAGTTTTCACTGACTAAAAGCTGAAAAAACTAACAAAACAGGTGCTGTAACAATTCATTCAGAGGAAGCAAGGGACAGGCAGGCTATTCGAGACCATCATGCGCTTAGAAAACTGGGTGGTGTAAGGTGTTCTCTCCTTTTGGTCCTGCTGAGCACGTGGGTAGGAGACGTTTGAATAAGCTCGAACTAATTGATAAACTTATCAGCCACGGCCTGAAATCCTGATGGTGGACAGGGGTCAGCATGAGAACAGTTTAAAGCCTGGTATGAGCGACAGGTGTCAGAACACAGACTTCCTTCCACCACTCATTGGTACAACTTGGTTAGACCAGATATAAAAGCATCACAGTAGTCCCATCTGCTGGATTTTAAAGCGATAGTAAAAGATTATTCAAGGAATAAATGCACATAAATAGAAGAAAAAAGATGAATGTGGCTGATACCCAGTAATATGTCAATGCAGCAGAAGCTTTTAGTTCCTCACTTTTCCATTGTCACTCTGAACATGTCATTAAGTGTCCTCAGATAGCGAAGGCACATGCTCCTGCAATCACTGCAGTCCACCCAATTCATTAGCCTCCAGATACCCAGCACTGATCTCAAAAACTCACCGTTCAGCTCAGAGTAATGAAAGTGGCAATAAATGGATAGCTTTGGTTGGGAGAAGAGAAAGTGAAAAAAGTGTGCATCTGTCAATTAAATGACAGGGCGAGAGTGTGTGCTGTGAATTAAGAGAATCCGATGGCCTATTTTTCCTCTCTCATTGGAAATCATCATCCCTAAATACAGCAAGAGCAGACAAAAGGAAGGGAATCCAATAAAGTATGAAATGGATGGAAAATACAGCCACTGGTTTTCACAGAAGTTTACAGTGAGTTTGTCATCAGAAGAATTCTACACTGCTCCAAAATTAGGTCTGGCTGTTAGAAATTGTTTAGGCTGTGGTTCACCTGTCATCAAACAAATTATATTTCTAACTTCAACTTCCTATAACTGATTGTTGCTTTCTTCATTGTTTTCATTACTGTGCACATCACCTCCCACAACGTCCAACACTGTCTCCCGCAGTTCTGAGGCATGAAACCATTCAGATTTTTATTTTGACAATGCGGTCGGAGGGAGGGTAAAGAGTGGGTGGGTGGGATGACTGATGGCATTGTTCCTTGTGCCACCATGGCCTTTGCCTTCCTTTTCCTGAAACTTGTTTTTGCCTTTTAATGGCTCAATGCCCCTCAAAGAGATAATACCTCAGACAGCCTTTAATTGTTTGTTTTCTCTTTTCCTTTCTGTTCCTTGTTTAATTAAAGTAAATCAGGATGAAATGATGTGCTGCTATTATATTTGTCAATTCAAGATAAAGCACATGCGTATTGAGAGTTGTACATGATTAGAAAATTAAAATCTAATCTTAAGAATCTTCAGGGATCAGAGCCGAGACCATGTGAAGTCCGTTATCCTGAGAGAACATGCTGGCAGATTTGTTTCAGCACACCTCATTATAGTGCAAAACTATTGACATTGCAGGGCATTCCTTATTTATTTCTTTCCCCCAGAACGTAAGGCTTGGTTGCACCTGATTATGGTGCAGCTTCAACAGTGTTTTTTTATAAGCTACGTGTTCAATAAAGTTTTGTTTTCAAGTTATGGCTCTGCAATATAGTTTGTAATTCCTCAAGGATATTTACTGGTGCCCTAGAGTCAGAGATCAATAAGGTATCCTCTCTCTCTGTTAGCTAACCAAATAAACTAAAAAATGTTTTGTTTTGTTTTTGTTTAACTGCATATGGTTTCAATTATTTTGCCAGCAAGCTGCATGCAGGGTCCAGCTGAATGCTTATACAAATAGAACTACTATATGTAAGACATTACACATATTGGTGAAAGGAGTCAAAGCATGTAATTGATGGGAAACATTAGGAAAACCTGTGTTCACGAAGGCTAGTTTTGGGTGGATGCTACTCATTCTTTCTTCCTGAGCTTACACTTCTACATTTGCAGTGCTGCAGCTGGCAGACTGATGTGGGTTCAGATCTGTGTTGGGCTATTTTTCATGCTGAGTTTATCTAGTCGATTGACCACCAACAGCTACAGTACAGCCAGATTTAACTCTGTGTGCTACATGTTTCCTGAGTTGTTCTCCACACTCCAACCCCAAAGTCAACCGCCCGAGAGCCCTGTGGGGGTGGGGGCAGCAGTCCATCTACCTGCTATTAGACAAGGCCACAGCCAACCTGTCAATCAGGCAAGCACTGCAGGAATGTAATTCAGAGCATCAAACCCTGGGTGCCTCTCTTGTTATGCCAATGCAATTAGGCTGATAGGAGAGGTAATAGTGTCACCCTCCTCCAGGTGTCTGGACACACTGCATCTGGTCAAGTAGAGTAGAGGGCATTTGACAGAGTGCAAACTCTTAGAGGTGCATTTGTTCACAAGTGCCTCTAAATGCTCACATGTACAGGAGGTGTCAGAGCCGCAATTTTTTTCCACCATTTTTGCTGCAGGCATCAATTAGTGGAGTTAAAGAGCTTTGCGTGAGATTTATATTCACAGCTATATTATGGGAAAAGGTCACAAAGTCTTCTGCTTGTGTTAAAGAAGCCAGAATACCTTGCCTCTCTCAGTCTTTTATTTTATTTCTCTAGCGACACATCACTACCACATTGAGCACACTATTACACAATTTTTCTGAGCCTTAATGACAAAATAGATGTCATATGTTTATCTTTAGTTATTTAACACTCTGAAGTTCTAACACAGTGGCTAGGACACAGCTTGAACTGACAAATTCAGCTTTGTAAGGATAAAATGTCTTTATTTAGAAAAATCAAAGTGGGGCATCATAATGGCAACTTAGCTCTGAAGACAAAGCACTGTGGGACTTTCTCCTAAGCAAAAAGAGAGGGCACATTGATCTGAGCAGTTGTATGATAAGTATGGAAATGAGGTTTTCATTTACATAGAAAAAGTGGAGACATGCGACTAGAGATTACTCACAGCATTAGCAAGAGTTGCTTAATTGATTTAGTAATATTGTGCCTGACAACGCATAATTTTGTGCTTGTGTGTTCATGTTGTGGTGTCATGTTCAAGTTCCTAATGCACTTGAAAATTTGTTGACATTTATTGACATTCATGTTGTATTAAACATTTAGCTTGAGTGATGATAATTGAAAATATGTTTTAAAATGAACAATTAGGTATCGCTCTTGATCCCCCCCTTAATTTATAAACATGTATTGCTTTAAAGAGTGTGCGCCACAATACATTTAGCTACTCACAGCCCATTTAATATTGCCTCAATTTAGGTCATAGCAGATGTCATTGACTAAATGTAGACCAATGCTATTTTTGGTTGTTACAAATTACTCTGTAAAGCAATAGTGACAAGAGGCAGATGGTTCTGATGCGTGTTAGGGGCACAGGACTTGTGAAATTCAGCATTACTTAAAAATAAGTGAGTTCTGAAAAAAAGGGGGGGAAATACAAGCACACAGATGGAAGAAGAGAACTCTTTCATGCTCCTTTGTGAACCCTTGCAAATATGCTCTTGCTAACAGACACTAGTCAGCTCCCAGTGCAGATGCAGGAATGACAGGTGTTAAATAGCTAGACCCAGTTTTTTTATTGCCGTGCATCTGGACTGACTTGCAGCCACAGAATTATGGGATGAACTGCTGACCCTCTGGCTCACGCACCCCGAAGAGGAACACACTCCACCCCCCCACCCCCCCACCCCCCCCAAGGGCCTTGTGCATACAGCTCCAGCTCTGAAAAAGAACTGTTAACTGCAGGCCAAAAGATAAGCCTTCTCTCTGCGAGTCTTTTTTCCTTTTCACTGTCACTTTCTCTTTTCACTCTGCCTCCATCTCTTTTCCTCATTTTCCACATCATCTCTTGATTCTCTGTCTCTAAATATTTTCCCTACACACAGACACCCATACAAACCGCGGCAGACACTGGATGCCCTGCTGTGCTTTACCCTTGTCCTTTTGTTTTATGCTGACAGAAGTCTCCCCCCTCAAACCCAACAATGGATGACCTGTGTGTCTTCAACCTCACCTGACTCTGAAAGTACTGACTGTGGGTAAGGCAGTCCATCAAGCTGCCTTCTTTGCCAACACAAACAGCTGATTCCATGCGTTATTGTTAGAGCTATGACCTTGATGCCACTGTGAAGGTCATCATTTGCAGTGTCCTTTAGCTTCCTCTTTATGATGCTCTAAATATTGGGTTAAGTGATCCTGTATTTTGGCTTTTGGGCAAGTCATAATGCTATGCTCTGAAATGGTCACTGCAGTCATGATTAATCTTACATCCGTGGTAACACATTGCAACAAATATTGTAAAGTAATACTTTACAATACTAATAAACACTACACTGAATTCATTGACTACTTAAGAGCTTTACTGATATTCTAAGTACACATGCAGTACAAGATAAGAGTAAAGTTATTCTAGAAGTTGACAATGGCATGTGGCAGCTTTTCTGTTTCTCACACAAACTGCCCAAGTGTATTTGGACAAATATATATTTTTTATCTGTCCATTAAAACAACAACATCCATGGCCAACCAATAGGGGAATATTTCCCCTTGCTCTGCTACACCTGTAGTCTACTTGTTTGCAGCTTAAAATGACAAACAGCAGTTCAGATCACCTGTCGGGAAACTTCTATGGGCTGTATTCTATGATTTGAATTGACGACAGGAAAACAAAGTGTGTGTTCCGCGTCTTTGTGCTCTGCACATTGTTGAAAAACCGATTTCAACACTGCTGTCTGTGCCAAACATTGTCTATGTAAGTTAAGACATATCACTCTGTAACAACTCTGAACAACCAGTGGGCTACTGTAGTATTGGTCGGCCAATTAATCGAACAATCTTTGACATTTTTAAAAATCCCAGCTGTCATAGGTAAGAGGCAGGGTAAACCCTGGACAGGTCACCAGTCTATTTCAGGACCAACACAGAGAGACATACACAGACAGAGGACCATTTACACTCACGTTCACACCTTTCTTTGGATTGTGGAAGGAAACCAGAGTACCCTGAGGAAACCCACGCAAGCACGGGGAGAACATGCAAACTGCACACAGAAAGGCCACGGTCGGCCATAGTCCCGAAACCCTAACCTTCTATCTGTGAGGTGGCAGAGCTAACCGCTCTACTGTGCTACAAACAAGTATTATTATATATACAATTTTAGAAATAAATGAATTCTAATGTGGTTCTGAATTTGCTTAGTTTGCTCACTTAAATTGTGTATTTTAAATTACTTGAAATAATTTTGACATTGACAAACCCATAATGGTCAACCAGTACTCTGTAGTCCCAAAATCTCTCAAAGCAGAGTAACACTTATTCCCATTTAAATGTTCATATCATGTCAAGAAATCAATACATCTCTATCCTTTTTAAAGAAAGTACCTGTGCTAAAGTCAGTAGGCTGTAAAAATCTAAATAGAAACAATTAACATACAATCAATATTTGCACTATTTACATTAAGGATCCCCTCAGCTATTTAATAGCCGTTGCCCTCTTGACAGCTGACCCTGCTCCTGGTGATGGGTCTAAAGCAAAACCAAAAACTACCATTATGCTGCTGTCCTTTGTTGGAGAAACTATCCACTTATTAAAATGTACTTACATTATATAAATGTAACTTTTAAAATATTTTACTACTTCACACTTTTACAAAAGGACCCCACACCCTACATAATGTACAAGAATGGATTTACCAGCTCCTCCAGGAAGTGCAATAGAAACACATTTTTTAACAGTCTCCTGTAAATTCTGTGTGACCTTGCAATTTCAAACATCATAGAGACATTGTAACGTGTCACAATTTTTTAGATTAGCTCTCACAAAATCAGGCATTTTATGCCACACCAATCACAAAAACATCTATAAATTCCCGGACAGACTGATTTACTTAGGATATACATAAAATATATTCAATCACATTTGCAAGCACTGCAACAAAGTGTGTTACAGTAATTTCCTGAAAACAAACAAACAAGAATAATATGTGGTCACTGCCTGGGAACAGAAAACTGTGAGTCATAGTTAACTTGGTGACACTGGAGAGGCTTTACTGTTGAGCCATTTCATACTTTCCTTATCGCACGCAGCATGCAAATATAGATTCTGCTGTGTGTTGGACTGAATGTACTATCTACTAATACTATGCATACATGTACATTCCTTGCAGCTGTGCATGTGATTCAGCATGGACAAACATGAGCATATCTTCTGTAACGGATTAACAGTGCAAATTACTATTAACTAAGTTGGGTTTAATAGTTTTTTTTGTTACAAGCTCTACAGTGGCATGAGACTTGAAATCGGCCCACTTTGCTCCACCCAGCCCTCCGTCTCTCTCTCTGCCCCTGTAGTAGTAGTACAATAAGGTGGTAATAATTGTTGTTGGGATTAGGCAAACACGAACAGATCAGAACCCCTGTCATGATTTACTTGTTGATTAATTGTTGTAGTTGTGATGGTATTTCAGGGCATATACAGGTCTTGTGCTAACAAATGTCCCATCGTTATATGTTCTTTAATTCATCAATTTATTATCAAGTGGCAGCTTTAATGTTGTGGTAGACAAGTTTAAGCATGTAAAAAAATGTAATGGTGGGCATGATCAGCTGTTAGGGCACATCACAACATGTTGCATATATAAAAGTATGTCACTACTCAAATTTACTTTCAAAACTTGTTGTTTGATTGTATCATTTAATGCAGTGATATATTTGACATGTCTATGTGTTTAAGTTCTCAGACAGCCCTTAGAAATTAGAAAACTGGCCAAAAAGACTAAATGTAATTGCTGGCATGTTAACGTTTGAGGAAGCATGTAGCCACCTGACACTAGACACATCTTCCCATTATTGGAAAATGTAGCAAATACTATAGAAAGTAAACCATATTATAATTTCTCCTTATGGAAGAGTATGTGTAAATGTTTGACATGGCATCGCCATAAGGTTATTAACCTTCAGAGCTTCCCAAAAGGTGTTCATCAGTAAAATTATCAGTAAATCCATTTTATCCCAATCTGCTTTTTTGCATAATCATAATTAGGATATGTCACTCTAATCAGAACCTGCAGCACATGGTCCAACATAAGTGTGGTCCCATCCCTAGTTAATATCCTTGAAAATAACAGCAGAGCTGAAGTCTAATTATATGTTTCACCCTCATAGACCTTCGTGAATCATCTACTTTGCATAAAAGTCAGAAATATCTGACTTCATCATTCTTGGCCATAAACTGCCAACTGCACAAATGACTGCACCGATGACAAAAAATATTAATCACGCAAACAGTTTGTTGACACGTTCTCTCCCCCGTCTGCTCTTAGGTGTGTGTCTGAATAATTAGCCTGTCCTTTCTGCTGTGCCTCTTTCATCTTGCCCTGCCCTGCATTAGATGGTGCGTTGTCATGCTATTGACAATGACAGTGGTGGCAGCCATCCATGCCGAGCCACTAGCAGAGTGTGAGCTGCCAGTACAAGGCAATGAAAGGGAGAGGGAGATGGGGGACATTCCAGAAACATGGAGAGCTGTCTTCAAATGCAGTCGACATGGTTTAATTCTGTTGTTTTACATCTAGGATTCCTAGATTTTAAAGGTGCTGCCCTTTGCAGAGAATCACACTGACTGTGGTGAAACATGTACAAACATATAATTATGACAAAGGCCACTTATAATCAGCTGACTAGAAAGGGCTCTTCTTTCAAAAACAAGCTGAATTCATACTGAAAGTATAACTCATTATCATGGCTAGTTTATTCACCTGCAGCCTCAACACCTGCTCCACCAACGCTTATTGGCAGACACCTTGTCCATGTTGGACAGATGACTTCCTCTTGGGTATCATCCTAAATAATTTTACCACAGTCAGTTGAATTTGCAGGCCAATAACCTGCCATCTAGCCAAAACAACAACAAACAAAAAAAACACCCAACCCCCAGCATGCAAAGATGCTTTATGAGTGAACAGTGTTATGCCTCGTTACTGTTTCATTCAGCTATGTCGCAGTTTTATTTGGCTCATTTTGCACGTATAATTTTTGTAATTCATGGATTTAGTAGCTGTCACTTGCCAGGACTCACTGTTTTCTTGACAATTGGTAATCTCAGTGCCAGCTCAGTGTTAGGTGGCCAAACTGGTGTAAGGCTATGATATTCCAAAAAAAAAAAAATTACTTAAAGTTAAAAATCTTGCATAATTTTTCACATTTATTTCATAGAGATATGATCCGACACTTACTCTTACTATCTATTCATTATCTGCAACCACTTATCCTGTTTATGGTCATGGGGGGCTGGAGCCTATCCCAGCTGTCATAGGGTGAAAGGCGGGGTACTTACTGTATCTTAATATGTTAATATTTAGATATGTAATTAATTATGGACCCCTTCACCATTTGTGTCACTTGTGATGATGAAGTAACATTTGTACTAGTTAAATTTGCATCAAACATTAAGTTGATGAAAGATTTTTTTTTTTTACATTAATTTTGCCATATAAGTGTAAGGGGATGTAAATAATATATAATTTTAAATTTAGAAAAAAATGTCCATGTTTTAATTCCATCCATTATCTGTATCTGGGAAACCAGATGCTAACCACTCCACCACTGTGCTGACCTCATGTTTTATAAAATGAACAGTGCTTTGCCTGAGAAAGTTTTTATTTTTTTTATTTTACCTAAATGTTTACACAGGTAATTGTAATTTTATCACAGTAACAGTAGTACTATAAATTCAGGACTTTTACCACCTCCAGAGAACAGGAACAATTTTTTCTTCATTAGTAAGTTTTGGATCACTTACTGTAACTTAAAAACTGAGACTATCTGAAGGGTTTTGCAGTACGTTGGAACCTAACGAGTGAAGCAAAGCTGTATCAGAGCAAGAAGAGGGAGTGGTGGGCAAAGAGGATTATTTTGGAGTTTTGGAGCACTATCTTAAGTTGCATACTGTAGTTTTAATGTTGATAAACCTATAATGGATTATACCAGTATCATTGCATGTGAAATTAAAATCTTCGCTTGAATAAATTGTACAACCAAAAATAACAGGTCAAGTCAGGTCCACATCACAGATTATCTATGGCAACCTAGGCCAAACTCAGAGAGATCTCGTCCAAACTCAGGCAGAGTTTTTCTGTCTGAATATCTAAGTGTTCAGACAGACAAGCTCTGCACAATGCAAAGTAATTAATGACATTCAAATGTTAAATGAATCTCTGTCGATTTTGCATTAATTAGAAGGATTAGAAGCAAATCCCAGTAAGAGAATCCAATGTTGTGGCATTTCTAGAGTTTGGTTGCTTACATGGCAAGGTGCATTATCTTTGTATTACCTTATTATTCCCTCCAGGAGTCTGTGATCTTGGAATGAGAGACATTAGCTAATGCAAATTCAACCAATACCTGTATAATTTGCCAAAACTTATTATAATTCTCTGCAGTATTTCCTTTCAATTTTACAACTTTACAACTAAATTATTAAATGAATGAATTTTGACTTACTCATCTGCCAAAATTCATTTTAATTAGTAATTAATCACAAAGCATGTAATTGTTAGATTATTTGTTTTTATCGGTTGACAACCCTAATAAAGACATATATAAAATCATATAAAAATTTTACTGTGCCTGTAACTTTTTTCAACCTATGTCATTCTGCAGCTGAGATCTTTAAACCTTTTTGCAATGTAAAGAAGATCGTTACTTTGCTGTTGAGGTGTCTGGCCTTCAACACAATCAGAGAGGAGAACTTGGTTTTACTAATTTATAGACCCTAAAAAATTGTTTTTCATAGTTGTGTCTTATTAATTATGACCTCTTTGTATGTTTTTAGTATTATAATTTGTCTCGCGGAAATGTGCTTAAATAAAAACCAGATACATGACAGATGCATGTTATAAATGATCAGAGTCTATGCTAATGTATAACTCATGACAATTTCCTTATATAATCATTCAACATTTGTGTTTTGAGATAATATGGTCAGTACTTTAGTATGACAATGGATTTTCAGTGTGTGTCATCTACAAGCACAAATCAATTCGTGTGACTCTATAAGAGGATTTTTGTCATGTTTTACTTTAACAATTGCTTATTATAACAAATTACTAACTGATTTTAGACTTCTTTTTATTACAAGCCATTTGTTTGCTGCTTTAGCATTTTAATAAACCACATTCCCTGTATAAAAACAATTATAAAAAATCTTACATAAGTTAGTTGGAGGAGGAGCCACACCATATTTTATTATGAAATAGAAGTGATAAAATTAGGCCATAGTAGGAAACCAAAGAGCTGATAAGAAAAACTCCCAGTTTGTGGACTGGGCCTTTTTATAAGAATACTTATAATACCCTACAGTATACAGTACACACTTTTACACAAACACATGTATATGTACTTTACAAAGTACATTGTTTAGTTAGTATAGTATAATTCCTACTTTTCTCTTGCCTCCTTTTCAGTTTTTCCACACTATTCACTATAACAGACTCCTGCATAAGATCCAGAGACGTGATTCATACCGTATAACTTTTCATTCTCTTTTTAGCAACTTTCCACACCACGCACAACAAACTAACAGATGTGCTGTACTTTTTCCATGATTTACACATCAGAAATAGGAAATAGTTATAACAAAAAAAAAATTACTTACATGCTAAATGTTTGACATCATACACAATTTAATGTTTATCGAAATCCTTTAAAAGGCCTTTAAAATTAGCCTAAGGCCAGAAGGTCACCTGCTAAGTTGTGCACCATTTCATTTCTAAATATATTTCTGTGGGTTAAAGTTGCTTTAAAATCACTTTTGACAAATGTGTTGATTCATGATGCACAAAATAAAAGGAAGGACAAAAAAAAAGCCTCCCTATGATCCCTCAGCATAAAACAGTTCTAAAGATTGTAGCTGGATTAAGCTGCTACACTGGTGAGTGGGTTGGCCCTCACTGCCCTGAGCACTTTCACGGACTGTCGAAGTGGAAGAAAGGAAAACACATCATCAAAATCAGATCACATTATTAATTTGTAACATTATGCTTCGTGCCCATCGGTACTCTTGGTAAAAAAAATTGTACCCACACCTGGTAACAGAGACAGTCAGTCTGAAGGCCTAATGGAGAGCAAGCTGTCCCTCTGAGTACAGTATGCTTTGACACAATGAAATGATGTAGCTATTCTTAGAGGCTGCTTGTGCACTTCGATGGATGCCATTTTTCACACCATTAACTACAGCCTACTGGTTTTATTCACAGCACAGAGATAGGCCAAAACAATCCTAAACACGCCCACGAATGAGCACAATTGCAACAATTGATCTAAGCTGTTCCACCCAGTCTGTCGCAATCCTGAGCAGCAGGAGAAACCATTATGTCCGTCCACCCTTCATCCTCTCTCTCTCTTTCTCTCTTGCACACAGTCTTTGCTCTTCCTTTAACTCCTTTCTTCATCTGATTTAGGTCTATCCTTGCCTAGGGACAAGCAAAAGGGTCCGCGGCTGAAACAGAAAGTACAAACATGCATGGTGAAAACTCTCACTGCTTTATCTGTATCTAGCCCACAGTAGGCGTGTTAGTTGATAAAAATCAATGAGCACGACAAGTGCAATTTTTGGAGTGTGGAGTGTAAAGCCCTCATTACAGTCAATGCTGAGCGCAGGGTTCACGGGAGGGAGGCAGAGATCAAAGGGCCAGCTAATCCAATGGGTCTTACAGGCATGATGGGCTAGTCAATATGCTAGGCCTGCATCCTACAGAAGCTGGAGCTCCACAGCAGACTTAGGTAAAAGAGGCTCAGGGGAACGTTTCACATGGTGCAGTTTTATTCGCTTCACACTTCTCAAGGTTAGATGCTGCTAAAACCTTAACTCGTTGTTTACTATTGTGCCCTCCTGGCTCCGAGTTTACTCCGTTTTCTGTCCTCAGTAGTGCTTACTTTTCCATGGGGATGTAGGTATTACCCATTATTCTAATATTGTTCCCATTGCAAGCTATTTTCAGTAAATCAGCAGCTAAATGCACAGTGTTTAATATCCCCTGCTTTTATTAAAGCAACAGGGACCTATATGTGTATCCGATTATGTGTATGGTTCACCGTGATTTGTCTCCCAAACAAGAGCATGACTGTAGATTAACCTAAAAATGATCTGACATTCTACTTCAAATTGTGACACTGCGTTTCATCAGTCCTGAGAATAATTGAGCCTCTGATTTATTCCAAGAACTGACACATTTATGTGGAGTTCAGCTCGAGGCAGCAGCACAGGTGTGGAGATGGCAGGGAGTTCTGTATTCAGCGAAGAATAGATAAGGCTTGAGGTACCTTGTTCTTGTTGTTTTCCTGAGCAAAGAGAACTCCGCTGGAGGCATGCCACCAAGTTTAATTTAGGAATTTAATTTCCACACACAAAAGAGGTCAGGCAAGGAGGAACAAATTGACAGACACAGGAGGGTGGGTACTTGTCATTTCTTCCAAATGGCTTTTAATGAGAAGAAACCCTTTGGCCCAGGTTTGTCAGGTTGAAAGGTAATTTACTGTGTGACTGGGTAAGCTTTCAGCATTGGCCACTGAGTGTTGCCTGCGAGAACAGCTGGTTTGCATGTTCACAGGTTTGGGACTGGGCAAAAACCCTGCCTTAATCTAAAGTAAATTGTCCGGTGGAGACTAGGCTGAGCAATCCTCAATGGGAATGATTGGGCTGTGGTCAACTAGGCAGTGAACCCACAACGCTGGTGGCCAGAATGGTTACTTCGTGGGAAATGATCCAACAGGACACAGCTTTGCGACTTATTGTAATTTCTGACTGTAGGCTTTAATTTGCATAAACAGGGACAACCACAGTCACATTAGAAAAGTATGTGTTAGGATTAAGGGATTTTATTTACTTTATCATCAAGTGCACAAGGGCAATATCTAAGCTGTATTTTTAGTAAAAGTACAGCTTGTTTTCCTGAATTCTAAAACTATAAAATTACACATTATTTTTTTGAGATCAATTTCATAAATGGAGGACGAATCTGATATTTGCAAATACATGCAAATATTATATTATGTGCTTTTGGAGTGACCCATTTTTCCTAATACAGTATTATTCCAATGCCCTTAAATATCCCACAAAATATTCCTTGATAAGAGGATCAGCTATTTCAGGGAATGAGATTGTGTTTACCAGTATATATTATTCTACTCCCTCAGTGAAAGCACAAGTGATTTGAAGAGTCCCTCGTCATGGTTAAATGTTGAAGTGTTGTAGGCTCAGTCTTCTGTTTCCTGCCCTGCTCAGCTGCAGCAGCAGAATGAGGAGAGGATATGGCGACTGCAGAAAAAAAACTGCCCCTTTGATTTTGTTTTCGGTCTCCCTTGGGCTGCCTCTGCGTTTGGAAGAGATTTGGTTCAGTGCTCCGCAGTAGCTTCAGCCAAAAGGGATCGTGGATCCCCCTTGACGTGAATGTGTCATAACTGGTTTCTGTCTCGATCAGGAGACACCACTGGCTGACTCGCAGGCTGCTTGTTAGGCTGACTGATCTGGGGCCAGCTGTTTGGATACCTCACCATCCATGCAGGGCTTTAACTATGCAGCATTAAAGTGTATCTTGTGTTTGAAAGAGTACCGGGCGATGGCCTTTTTGATCAGATGGTTTGGGTAATGAATAGAAATTGAACAGATTACTCCATTTGTGCCACATGTGTATGAGTGAACCTATCGAGTACAAAGTAGTCTCCTCCATAAAAAAAACAAAAAGTGAGGTATGATAGTCCTGCTGCTGCTACACACAGGGGAGATCACTATGACTGCATTTTTCTGTAGATCAAAAACATACATGACACAGTTTCACAGATCCATTACATAATTCTGCATGATGGTCAGTGTAATTAATAAAGCTGTTGCTCAGTACGTCATTTCTATAAAGCTGACACAGTTTGCATCTGACACCAGAGATTTCTTGCTGCCTCTCTCCTCTCTCTTCATCCCTACTGTAACTCACTAGAAAAAGTAAGTCAGTCTCCAGCATTAGAATGATGATGTGCAGTCCGCTACCACAAGGCTGGACGATACAGGCCAGCATCCTGCAGCCACTGTACTCTGTTACTGATAATTGCTTTTTGTTCAGCTCATATTCACTTTCTCCTTTGGAGCTTTAATTTCACAATTTAAGATTGCCTCCCTGTGTCCATTTGTCTTGAGCTGAGCACAGACGGTCTGCATTGTCTGCTCATGGTGTACTTCTGAATACATTACCAATACCGACATGAAAACATTCCATCTTTCCTATTTGGGTCCTTATAAAGATGTGTAGCTCATTGCCAACCCCCGTCCCTGCTAGTTCAAAGCATTGCCTCTTCTCCCTGTCTTTCTTCCTTTGCTCCTTTATCCAGTTTACAAGTCTGTATCTGTGTTAAAACCCACATAGATGTTCTCTGACATTTGCATTTCCATAGTTACCATTTTTTTTAGTAATTAGGTTTGGGCAGAGAGAAGCACTCAACTTTCCAAATTTTTGTTTTGCAAAAAATGCAGCTGCCATTACTTCCCTTGTTTATCCTCAGACGTCCAAGTCCAAGGTTGATGTGATACCTAAATGAATTATTTCCTCTAGAGTTGCCACTCCTGCCAGTATTATTATAACAAATGGAGTAGTTTATCAGTATGTTGCCTTCCAATGTCCTTCCTTTACATCCTTTTCATTTTACTTGTCGCGAAGCCTGTAATGGGATTCACAAGTAAGACAGGCTGCATTCGACTGTAATAGGCTTTAGAAGGGAGGGAAAACTACATGCTTTGTGTTACATTTTTCTTTGACAATTAAAGGAGATTTACTGCCTGTACTAAATTGTACTGCAGCATAGATGGACAACACTGTTACTTTTATATGTTTCAGTTAAAAAGATCTCTATAATAACCCTGTTTTGTGTACACTTATAGAGACTTTGTAGTACACAGAATTGAGATTATACTCTCTGGTCACTCATTAGTAACATCTGTACAATCGTATGCAATCTATTACAGCAGCTCTGCCATGAATTCTACTTTTACATGGTTATAATTTCTCCCTTTTTAAGTTGAAACTATTAGAAATAGGTGGCCAAAACATTAAAACCATCTCTTAATTTAATCCACTCCAGCACAACTCCAACACACACTATGACCTCAATAAACATATACTTATAAGCTGAGAAATTGTGACCTTGTAAAAGCTGGGTTGCATTAGGTTGTACAGGTGAACCTTATGAAGTTTGAGTACGTAACATGGTAATGAAAGCACGGACATAAGTGCAAGGGAATTGAGTTTTAGTTCAGTTTAGTTTAATTTTATTTCTGTTGTGATCACTTATTTTCTGAGTATCTGTTCACCCCAATAGCAGTAAGAAAGCTGGCTTTGGAGTAGGTAGCCACATTGATTGGTTGGCAGTTGTGTGTGCAGATTTTAACAGATTTTAGATGACAACACACCTTCACACTTCCTGCATGTTATTGACCTTCAGATTGGCCAGTCATATACTGCTACATTGGCTGCTATGTCTATCCTGTGGATTAAAAATGTTTGCAGTTACAGGACCTCTGGACGAGGTAAAATCCCAAGCTAGCACTGGTGTGCTTGGGGACCGGAAGAGAAGAAAGGGTAAAAACTGCTGCATGCTGTATGGAAGGTTTCGGAGTCAGAGTCCTTAACTGGAAATTTCCTTAGTATTTATTATTTTATTAATTCATTACTGCACTTTTTTCAGGTTGTGTTCAGTGAATATAAGTTAAAATGTTGATGTACTGAATGCCACACCCTGGCCACATGGAAAAGAGGTTTCCAATTACATGACAGTGATTAAAGTTTAATGTTAGGTTTACCACATAACTGTGGTGCTCGCAGTCGGTCCAACCGTCTTCTACAACTGATTATCCAATTTTTTCCAGTATTTAGGATGTGAGTTGAGATGTTTAGCAGTGAGGACCCATGAGAGAATCTTTTTCAAACTACTATGCATTTATGAAATTAAAAGCCACTTTAGGGTCCAGCCAGTGGACGTGAATAAGTGGTCCTTATTATTATTTGAACCTGTTTTTCAGTTTAGGTCATCAGTATTCAGTTAATTAATATTGATAAAAAAGGCACTTGCTGGTGCTTGCTATAAGAAACCTAATACCACATGGAAGAAAACAACTAGTCATCTTAGATGGATTATTCTCCCATTTGAATGATCCTAAATTTGCAACTGTACACAGTGTTTGAAAAACATCCTACTCTGTGTTGAACTGCAGTTTTAGCAACAGGATGTGAGGTTCCCCACTGGCCTTGTTCAGCTTGGGCCTCGTCTAAGTAGCCACTTTGTGAATCCCAGTGTAAAATGTAGCTTATAATTTCCTAGACTCTAATGACCTATAAAAATGTGCAGATTATGTATTATTTAATGGCTGATGCATCAAGCCACGAAGACCAAATCTCTACATTTTAATTAAAGGTGCGAACCAAATAGTCTTAATGAAATTTAAACATAGGCAGGTTCTACTGCAGTGTGACTAATAATGGGTTGAAATTAAGTGATTTAATCCCTTCTTGGATTCGGCTTTTGACCAGTTCGCACAATGACTCTCTGTGTATTCTGAGCTATGAAAGCCGTACTGTGAAGTAAGTAAAGTAACCAGTAACCTCTTAATTTCCAGACAACGTTTTGCTCTAAGTGTCAGCTTTACCCTTCCAGAGCACAGCAGTATCTCCAGGTCCAGTTATTTATCTCACCACATTCACACAGCAATTCATCATTTATTTATGTGACAGTTGTTATCTATTGCGCTGGTCCTTTCATGTGACCAAGAAGGACATACTGTATTTTATGGAACATTAGGTTTTTGTACATCTGATGAGGCTACACTGATTCTCTTTTTTTATCTCCTTTTTCATACCCTCTGCAATCTCACAGGTCAGTTAATTGCAGGATATTGATACCAGCATTATGACTGTCACTGCAGCTATAATATGATTCCTTTGCTATTTCAATATGTGGGATTGCGCACTCCCAATAAAAAATTACATTTGAACCAGTGTGCAAGGCCTTCGCTAATGGGGTCTGGGATAAGAATGGTAATATGCGTTGGAGCTGGCAGAGGCACAGGCTGTGTTTTTGTTTATAAATAGCTCCAGCCAGCATTATTCCACTTGCAGTTGTCCCATAATCATCAATCACTCCCGCACGCAGGCAGCCTTCTCCTGCTAACCAGAGAGAAGGTGCACTGTGAGCTGTGCCCTTGCACCTCAAATTGTGCAAGTGCATAAAGTAGAGCGTAGTGAGTGGGACAGAGCTGGGAGTCAGGGAGACGCTGGTCACTCTGTCAAGGCACAGGTGATGGAGTGAGTTATGACACTTTACTGCACGGCTGTTCGAAACCCTCCTCCTCATTTAGGTCAACGCATGTGTCAACATGAAGTGTTTAGCCTTTTCAGGGCATTTAGAAACACACGTACACTCCTTCTGCGTCCCTGATCAGAAGTAGGTGGGAGGCTAATCATGTGATGTGCTGGGTGATGTGGGATGGGTTAGACACAGCTGTTTGCCGAGGTTTCATTTGTCTCTGTCGCTCTGTCTGCCTTTATCTCTCACTTTGCAAGAAGAGCTCACAGCTTAAGGGACACTGCAGGGGAAGATCCCAAAGAGATGATGATGAGGGCCATTTTGTACCCGCACACATGAACAGATGTACTCTGATTATCAGTCATCACACGGTTATTTAGTGCGTATACTGAGGTGAACGTAAGAATTCATGCACACATGCAGGGTCTCTCTTTGCTGAATCTTGTTTAAACTGTGTGCGGTATATGCAGACACACAAATCTCTGTGTTACCATGGCAGTTGCAAAAATACAGTGGGAATCCAGATGATCCTTAACAAAATGGTTATATAACTAGTGTGGCGCTAAGTCTTGTATCTTATCTAAGCCTGCCTCTGTGTTTCCTTTCAGCTTGGCTTTGCTGCTTTTCAGCTCCTCTTCACATATACTGTACCTCCCACAAGACACCACTGAAGACATGAAGGACATTTGTAATTGGTGATAGGTGGCTGTTCGATTGGAGAAGGAGACAGCCTCTGTCTGTGTGCTGTGTTCCCTTTCCACTGTGGTAGAACTATATTCTCTTGTTACAACAACAAAAAAGTGAGATCTCATCACTATCAAATCTTAATGAAAATCTCCATGCTGCGTAAAGAATTTTACACTTAGTTAAATTCAGCCTGCTTGAGGAGCACACCCACCTGGCCCCCCTATTCTCTCCCTTTCACTGTTTCATCCTTCCTCCGTCCCTCAATAAATCCCCCCGGAAGCTGAAACAAATGGAAGCTGATTTTGAACCTCACCTCCCGGAGTTCCTTGGCCACATCCTTAAGCTCTTTGAGAATGCCTTCCAGCTGGTCGATCACCATCTTCATGTGGCTGCGGATGCGTTCTCTCGGGCTGGGGGTCTCAGAGGTGTCCCGGGCCGGAGCTCTGCTGAGGGACATCCTTTACAAGGCGACGTGGGGCCAGTGGCCAACAGGCTGAGGGCGTGGGGGAGCCGAGTCGGGGTCCATGTCTTTGGCTACAAGGAGCCTCAGTGCTACTGATCCGAACAGGGGCCCCGGCCACGCAGGGAGACCTCAACATCTTAAAAGCACCTGGGCAGCCAAAACACCTTGCCTCGCCCACACACTCGGCACAGTGTCACACTCGGACATCCATGCCTTCTTATAGACACTTCCAAAAATGACGAGAAACTGAACATGGGAGAAGTCAAATGCAGTAAATCCATGGAAAAGGAAGAGGCAAAATACATGGGCTAAAGCTGGTATGAAACTCTTACATAATCATGTTGAACCAACTCATCTCATGTGTCAGTGTGTACATTGGAAATTGTTCCCAAGGAGATGCTATTTAAAACGCCTGTCTATACATGGACGAGGCTTTTTCCACATGTCCTGGATAATCCTTTTTTAGTTGTGGAGCACAGTGACACAATGACAGGCAAACATACAAAAGTGAAAGCAGAAAAAGGGGTTCATACTGTCTTAACCATTTATAGAGTTAAGCTATCTGACACAGAAAAAAAAATAAAACTTCCAGCAATGGCCCAATTTTCAAAATTATTGTTGTGTTCTACATTATTGGTGAACAGCACAGGCAAGAATTGCCTTCTAAATATAGTCCCGCAGTAAGGGCTACTGTCATTACAGAGAGAAAGGACAGATCCTGTTTAAAAAAGGGGTCTATTCCACTGTGCAGTGTGCCGTTTGCTCTTCCAGGAAAAATAGACTTCAGTTGAAACTCACATCAACGTAAATGGTAAATAAACTTTGCTTTACACCCATTTTCTTTGCAGATGATGACTTATTCACATTGTAAACGAGATAAATGAGACCAAGGTAGGTGTGAGTCTTTGCACGTCCAGTCCCACCCTCACCCCCCCACAGCAGGGTTTATTCCAGGTGGCGTGGGATCCAGATAAATGGATTTCTAAGCCAGGAGAACGTGACTTGTGATGAAGATTTGTGGAAGTAAAACAAAAAGAAACATGGTGCCGATGTGACACAGTTACAGGAAAGCTGGGGGGCGAGCAAGCACCTACTCCTGGAATTTGGGTGGCAGCTTGTCTTATGCAACTGCGCTCTTCAAGTCCTCTCACAGAACACTGACCCACAGCTGTCCACAGGGGTGTGCCCAAAAACCAAAGGAGCAGAAAGAGAAAAGGATTCTCTTCTTTCTTTCAGTTGTTGCTAAGGGAACCCGGTCTGCCTCCTTGTGCTGTGATTGGATAATTATTTTACTTCTTATCCGTGCAGTGTGTGTTTTCACTGTAGACTCTTTTCAGAGAGGCAGAAAGCTCCGTGCCATCCAGCAGGACTGGATAAATCCCATGAAAGCTTCCCAGAGGAGCCTGAGAGAACAAGCAGCTTCTCTCCAAATCCAGGGCGATGCCACTGCCACGGGATGCGTTGGCCAATCACACATGGCACCTGGACAGATGGGAAGGAAAGCAGTCACTTATTCTCTCATGTCTAAGGCTTCTCTCCTTTCAGTTCCTCCATTTGTCTCTACATCGTAGCAACATGTAAAGAGGAAACAACACAATTAAGGAAACTCCGAGATGGAGAGAAATGAACTGCGTTGACAATTTTGCTGTTAAATCTTGTTCAGGTGCACTTGTCTCACCTAAACACACACGCACGCACACACACCAGAACTCACTCCTACTCACCTTTCCTGTGCATCACTTTGCTGTTGCTATGCCCAGAGATCACTGTCCACGCACACCAGGATCATTCAAGCTACACACAGCCCTGCTGGTTCTTTAGCAGTCCCTCTGTCGCACGCACTAACATCTTTTCTTCTCGCCGCCTTGCTGTTCTGTCTTCCTCTCTTTTTCTTTCCGTCTCACAGACACATCCACACACTTTCTCCCTCTCTCTTCCTCAGATACACATGCACACACTTCTCTCCCTCCCTCTTCTACTTACTGTCTTGATATAGAGAGAAGCTTCTTTCAGCAGGGTTATTTCACTCTGAGGCTGTGGCTCATCAGAGGAGGGGGAGAAGTGGAGGATGAAGCTGTGGAGGAGGCGGAGGCATGAGGTTGGAACAATGAATGGCCCTGATAAAACTCTGAGAAGGGAAGGAAGAGGCTGAAGATGACTAAGAGCAGAATGGCAAGGAGTGGTCCTGCTCCAGATTGTGATGCCACCACGGCTGCCGCCGTCACTCAGATAACTGCGCTGCCAAAAACACGCCACCCGTCATCCCCCCGTCAGTGCACACCTGCATTGGGAGGAAGGAGATGGAACGGCTTAGCTGCTGCTGTAAAAAAAGGAGCTGTGTGATTCCTGTGACAGCCTGTCCTTCTCACTCTACCTGTTTTACATCTCTCTCTCTCTCTCTACCTCCTCTCTGTCACTCTTTCTCTTTCTCCTTTCCTGTCTCCTCTGCCCCTGCGCCCTCACTGTGTCCTCACTGACTGCCGGATGAAGTGAAGCTGATGCCAGAGTTTATCGTGGGGCTCAGGCTCCTGCCAGCACCACTCGGCTGTTCTGCACAGCTCTGAAGAGGAGGGGCTTGGGGGTTTAAAGGCACAGTGTATCACACAATCCCTACTCCTCCTCCTCTTCCTAACTCCTCTCCTGTCTCCTCCTCTCTGCTGGCGTCTTTACTCCCTCACTATCTCCTCTCACACTGCCTATCTAGCCTTTGTCACAGTTTTATCGAGGGTGTTATCTCTCTCTTAAATCAAGATGAAGTCTTTCTCTGCCGCCAGCCAAGCAGTCTCTAGGGATGGGGTGTCCAAAAATCCTGTGCTGTTACATCATTAATATACAAAGCAGGTTGGTGTTTGATGACCTCATCTGACTGAGAGACAGAAATAGGGAGGGAGGGCAAGCTTTACTTTTTCTCTTGCCCATCCTCTCCATCAGGATGTTTTTTTCCAACACATCCCTGCATCACCCAACCAGAGGCAATTTCTAATATGAAATTAGTTTTCTAAAGGAGATAATGTAACATTAAAGAAAATTCATAATGACAACTTCTTGAGCAATGCACGCCCGTTACCAGAGGGTTTTGGCAGATAGTGAACAGCCAGGGGCTCAGTGCATTCCTTAGCATAATTGTAAAGTGAAATGCAAAGTGGATTCAGGTTACGTGGATCTTTCATGAAGATGAATTTGTTCTGGGCTCCTCTGTGGTTTCCACTACTAGGATCACAGACGTTATGCTAATACTGTAAGGCTAATTGGGGGAATATTCAGCGGTATAATAAATTATCTTTTGCCTGCTATTGTTGATTACTAAATAATTGAATTTGGCTTTTAAAAAAGATAATATGGAAACGCTTCATATTCAGTATTATTGTTTTCTAAGTATACAGTCATGTTGTGTCATCCCAGGACTCATCAAAATTTTAGTATGTTGTCATATTTTTAAGTATGTTGTGGTTCTATGTGGGTTTGACTGCAATGGGATCCTATGCTTTTCTGTGCATTTACACATGGTTGGTGCAGTGCTGCAAAGACAAGATGCTTCTCACAAATTGCTCCCTGAAAGAAACAGGTGTTCTTGAGCATGTCATGAGCATGTTTCCTTTGTAGCTTCAGTACTTAGTCTCTCTGCACATATGGGAGGCTACCATCTTAGAACACAGCTTGCAACATTTATTTGTTTATTTTTGTCCTAGTTTTCTTTGTTATTTCTTGACACTGCAAAGTTTCTATTTTGCTTATATAACTTTGATATTTATGGTCTATTTAGGAGCTGTCCCTATAAGACATATATATGTATATATATGTATATATATGTATATATATATATATATATAATGTATGCTAAGTGACCTCTCAGAGGAAAGGTGCAGATAAGGGATTTATTTACTCAATTCTCACTCCAAAATTACAAAAGGAGTAAGTTAGTTACTCTTTAGTAAAAATGTTCATCAACAGAAATACCGAAAATATTCAAGGAGCATAAAGTGAATGCGAATCATGACTTTCAAATGACTCCCACACCAGATCGGTCGGGGCTAAGGGTTAACAGCGAATGCCACCGGTGCTGTTGACCTACAGGGTACCGGTGGAAATTGGACTACTGTTG
Organism: Channa argus; assembly: GCF_033026475.1. Lineage (NCBI taxonomy): Eukaryota > Metazoa > Chordata > Actinopteri > Anabantiformes > Channidae > Channa > Channa argus. The sequence continues at coordinate 10,815,903 of NC_090198.1, forward strand.
GTCAAAGAAGGAGAGGAGGAAGGTGTGTTTGTAGGCAGAGAGAGAAGAGGAAAGCCAAGAATGTAGGACTGACAGTAGGGACTTTGAATGCTGGGACTATGACAGGGAAGGCTAGAGAGTTGATTGACATGATGCAGAGAAGGAAGGTGGACATACTGTGTGTCTAGGAGAGCAGGTGGAAAGATAGCAAGACTCGAAGCTTAGGAGCAGGGTTCAAGATGTTTTACCGTGGTGTGGATGGGAAGAGAAATGGATTAGGAGTTATCATGAAAAGAGGAGTTTGTGAGGAATATTCTAGAGGTGAAAAAGAGTATCAAATGGGTAGATGAGTCTGAAGCTGGAAATTGAAGGCGTGATGTTCAATGTTGTTAATGCCCCAAAGGTAGGATGTCAGTTGGAAAAGAAGGAGACATTCTGTAGGGAGTTAGATGAAGTGATTCAGAGCATCCCCAGAGGTGAGAGAGTGGTGATTGGTGCAGATTTCAGAGGACATGTAGGTGAAGTGAACAGGGGTGATGAGATCGTGATGGGCAGATTTAGTCTTCAGGACAGGAACGCAGAAGGACAGATGGTGGTACACTTTGCAAAGAGGATGGAAATGGCTGTAGTGAACACTTTCTTCCAGATGAGGTAGGAAAATAGGGTGACATGTAAGAGTGGAGTCAGAAACACTCAGGTGGACGACATCTTATGCCGACATTATAATCTGAAAGAGATCAGTGACTGTAAAGCATTGGTAGGGGAGAGTGTAGCCAGAGAACACAGGATGGTGGTGTGTAAAATTACTCTGCTGGTGAGGAAGATGAAGAGGACAAAGGCAGAGCAGAGGATGAAGTAGTGGAAGTTGAAAAAGGAAGAATGTCGTGTAGTTTTCAGGGAGGAGCTGAGACAGACTCTGGGTGCTTTGGAGGTGTTTCCATGACTGGATCACTACAGCTAATGTGATCATGGAGATAGGTAGGAGGGTACTTTGTGGGTCATTTAGAAAGAGGAAAGTGGACAAGGAGACTTGGTGGTGGAATGAGGAAGTTCAGGAGTGTATACAGAGAAAGAGGTTAGGAAGTAGCAAACAATTGGTAAGAGTGAAGTGAGGAGGACGCTGAAGAGGATGAAGAGTGGAAAGGCAGTTGGTCCTGATGACATACCTGTGGAGGAGAGGTGGCAGTAGAGTTTCTGACTAGTTTGTTTAACAAGATCTTGGAGAGTGAGAGGATGCCAGAGGACTGGAGGAGAAGTGTACTGGTGCCTATTTTTAAGAACAAGGGGGATGTGCAGAGCTGTGGCAACTACAGAGGAAAAAAGCTGATGAGCCAAACAATGAAGTTGTGGGAAAGAGTAGTGGAAGCTAGGCTAAGGGCAGAGGTGAGCATTTGTGAGCAGCAGTATGGTTTCCTGTGTAGAAAGAGTCCAACAGATGCAGTATTTGCTTTGAGAATGCTGATGGAGAAGTACAGAGAAGGTCAGAGGAAGTTGCATTTTGTCTTCGTAGGTTTAAAGAAAGCGTATGACAGGGTGCAGAGAGAGGAGCTGTGGTATTGTGTGAGGACGTCTGGAGTGGCAGAGAAGTATGTTAGAGTGGTGCAGGACATGCATGAGAGCTGTAAGACCGTGGTGAGGTGGGCTGTAGGTGTGACAGAGGAGTTCAAGGTGGAGGTGGGTCTGCATGAAGCATCGGCTCTGAGGCCCTTCTTGTTTGCTCTAGTGATAGACAGGCTGATAGATTGTGATTTGTAGTGGGAGCAGGTGGAGGAAATCTAGAGAGGTGGAGGTCTGCTCTGGAAAATTCACTGTGGCGATTCCTGAAAGGGAAGAGCCGAAAGGAAAAGAAGATTCAAGGAGCGTAAAGAAATAAATTTCGTATCTGATAATCGTATAAATATAGTATCTACTTAAATATTGCAAAATATAAGAAACTTATGTCATTGAATCCTCTAGGTAATTAACTTTAATATTGAAAATCTGGAGTCTGATCCTTAAAAAAGAGTCTCAACACTTAATATTTCATGAGTGGCACCAAGCGGGTTAAATTGGGCCAGCACTTGCATTTACAGTTACCAATACCAGCTTTGAAGACTTTAATTAAAAAATGGAAGAAACATGGACAAACTAAAACTAATCCAAGAAGGAGCTAAGGAGCATGTGAACAAACCGAATAAGTTGTGGAACGAGTTCGTATTGTCTGATGACACCAGAGTTTATTATTATATTACATTATTATAAGTTCTGTGTGGTGAGAAAAAGAACTCTGTGAGATGAGGAACACCATCCCGCAGTCAAACATGGTAGATGCTAGCTAATGTTTTTGGTGGCACATCAGCACACAGTGTCCTACCAGCCAAAGACGAACAAAGTAATACAGAACATTTAATAAAGGGGGATGCAAAATTTTACAATGATACAATTTTTTTATTATTTCACTATAACTTTTTTATTTTATTTTTACTTTTACTTTTTACTATTATGTTTTTGCCAATTTGAATTAAAGGCAAGCGTTTCTTTTTTTGTTTTGTTTTTTGCACTCGGCTGTACCTTCAAGTCAGTAATTCCTTCTTTGAAAGGAATCAGATTACTTCCCCCACTAAAGCAGACTTGTTTAATGTTAAGGGCAGACTCTTAAGCTTTACTAGGAATCTGGAGAAGGTCCAGCGAAATATTGAATCCACTTAATATTTCTGCTTTGGATTTATTGTGCTACACTCTTTATAGAGATGTTTTATAGAAGGTAATTTTTTTCTAGTTGGCCACAGCCTCACAAAGATGCATAAAGACACAATACACAAAGTCATACACAGTCAGAGACCCCTAAGCACACGCATCAAACACACACACATAAATGCCAGACTGCACATTGCTATCTAAACTATATTGGTAATTTGGTGCCCTGAGAATAAAGTTCAGGAGAGATTTTATTTGACATGCATTGTTTACCTCCAAATAAGCTATTATACTCATTTGATATAGTGGGGATCTTTTGGTTTTATTTTCAGGCTACCTTCCCCATGGGTTTCATTGACACTCACATACTGTAGGATGCACACATTGTTTTTATGAAACGTGGAGAAATGGGAACAACGGGAATCAATACAGAAATTCTGTATATCCCTGTGTCCACACAGCATACACATGTGAAAACATGGATGGGTAGGGTGAGCGTCTTCCCGAACAGGCAGTTTAATAAATTATAGGAACACTTAATCTGTACATTAAAGCTAGTAAATATAAAGTTATAGTAAGCATGTGGCTAGCTTAGCATAAGGATACTGGCCATCACCACTGCACGGCCCTCGGCAAGACTCCAAGAAGTCCTGACACAGGTTAGCACTTTCCACTCTTAATGATAAGATTAGAATACAGTAAATATTTAAAAGAGTATATTTAATAAAAATAATAATGATATTGGGCAGCACAGGGGTGGAGCGGTGAGTACTGCTGCCTGACTGCTAGAAAGGTCACCGGTTTGATTCCTTGGACAGCTGCAGCCCTTTTGTGTGGACCTTTCGTGTTTCCCATGTACTTGTGAGTTTCCTCCAAGTACTCCAATTTCCTTCTACTGACTTATGAAAATAAAACAATAGAAGTGGAGTGCTGCAGATGATACTCCAATGTCTCTACAATTTTATATCATACATGTGTATAAAACACAAATACCCCGCTCAATGCTAACCCAATGATGTTAGAAAATGTATATATAATATATACAGTATATAGGAAGCACAGACCTATAAGATATCTTGATATCAGCATTATTTAGGTATACATATTATTTTCTGCACTACTCAAAAATCTACATAACACTCATCTGTTCTGCAAGAAAATTTACTTTTGAGAGCTTAAAACAATTGCGTGTTTATGACCATCATTTAGAATTCTCATTTCCTTTCATTCAAACTGGCTTCTCCATCCACCCTTGTCAATTTTTAATTCCACAGTCGTCCCCAACAATGTTCCTGCACCCATCTTTGAACTTTAAGGTGGAATTAATTTGCATAAATGTCCGGCACACATCATCACCATGTGCATAATTCATAAATCACTCCTTTTCTAGTCTGCAGCTGTAGCCTGTAGCAGAGTAACCTGACAGAGGTACAATACCTAACAATACCTAGATATGTTCCTAGATATTATCAGATGTGCAGCCCTCATAATAGCGGATGTTTGTTTTTTTTTTGACGGTGAAAATAGCATGTTTTTATCACCTGGATGTGGAACCACAAGCCAAACATATGTAATTGTAGAAATCCTGTTGATCTCTGATTCATGCGCCAAATACTGTATTTCTATAGAATTTAAGTTGTCATTTCTAGATTTTTTTTTCTTATTTGATTTTTGATTGGATTTCTTCTTTCTTTGATAGTTTGCTAGCAGACAAAGAAGAAAAAGAACTATTTTCTCTCTTTGTTAACAGACATTTTTCAGTTTGTGACATTATCTCTTTAATTACCCAATATCCTCTATGCTTTTCTTCTCCTGGCCATTGTGTGGCACTGTGGTGTAGTTGTGACATGTTGCTTTTCCTCAGGTTTGTCCAGGGACTGAAATGGTGGACAGAAAAAGTTGTTATCCAAGCACATGAGCACACTCTCCTGATTTTACAATTTATTCTTCAAATTTCCAAATCATTACCCTGTGTTTGAATTTTTGCCTTTATGATGAGCTGAGCAGTAATAAGATGGCACATCCGGCATCTACAATAATTACACTTACCAGTTATGTCCTTGCATTTACACAGACAAACACTAGTCTCTCTCACTATAACTCCAGTCTCTTCTCATGCCTGTCTGATGACCTTTTGATATTTTAATCTCTTTCTGTGTGTGTGTTGAGTGGAGATGCGGCATGCACGGGGGCAGAGGATGTCTCAGACCATCCACCCTGTGATGGATCAGTGCTCTTATACAATGAAATGAAGCCTAAGTGTTTGATTGATTTCTCATTTACTTTCCTCACTAGCAGAGAAATATGGACAGTACCTGCAGCTACACTGGGGGCCCTGGTCTAAGAGGGTCTGGGGTCTCATTGTAAAGTGTGGCCCTGTGTCATAGTAAGGACATGCTTGGAGCTTGAATTACTCAACAGTGTCACAACAACAATTACTTCACTCTGCCTGATTATTTTGGATCAATGCAGACCTCCATAATTTAGAGTGGGCTTGAATCTGTACTGCAGAAGAATTTTAAATGCACTCTTAGAAAGACATAAAAAATAACACCTGTCACACAGCTGCTGAGCAAACCAGTGTAAGTGTGTGTGTAAGTGTTCAGCACTAGTGTGTCTAATGTTGTACTTTTTGTCACCTCCACAAATAGTATTTACGGTTGATGTAGCTAAGCATGTTGGTCCAATTTTTTTTGTCAGTTTTTTTTTTTTTTATAAAAGTGACATACTATAACCAACACATGGTTGGACAACAGCAGTGGCATAGAAAAAAACGGTGTGGACATATAATAGGGACTTTGGTTACATGACACTGAAAAAAGTCGAAAATATGCCTCAAATTAAATGAAGGCAGCGTATTCTTCGGTGTAGTGATTTTTTTGGTTGTACATGTTTGAAAGATTGGGACTGTCATGATTTACACCTGCTTGTTATGGGTCAGTCTGGTCGTTTCCTGCTATAAGGATGCTTTGGAATTGATAAAGCCATTCACAGAGAATCATGCCACTGGTGCGCTGTATCACACATTTGTTTGTAGTTATAACAGAAATCCATGTCATTATATTTGCTCAAATATGTCAGTCTCTCGGTGTCTGTAATGTAAATTACTCTCGCGCATTTTGCCCTCCCTAATCTCAGTCAAGTAAAAGCTACAGTTTAGTAAACAGACACCTTTGCTATTTACAATAGAAAGCATAGACCGAATAATCATTTTAAATGTTTAGATATTATTCTGATGTTTTTGTGCTTTCGAATGCTAATTGTGACTTGTTTCCCTGATTAGTTTTACATGAGCTCACAACAAATAGATCTTATATTATCCCTAATATAAGGTTATTCAGTCTATAGGTGTATAAATTATTCAGTAATTCAATTTTCAATTTAGTGTGCGGGGTTTTGTGTTGGTTCATGGGAGCTCAGGTTACATCATCTTTCTCTCACAAACACCCAGATACACACTTTTCCCTATGGGTCTGTGTGCATGTGTGTGACAAGAGTTGCTAATTTGCAGGTGCAACTATCATCCTCAGTCTGCTGAACAAGGAGCATAGAGTAACCAGTTCTGCTTTACACTAGCTGTGACAGTTATCTCTCAAACTGGCACAGCACTTGCGAAAGGATGAAGGGATGTCATTCAAAAACATTCTCAATATTCATGCAGAGCAGGGACATTTGTTTAATACAAATCCTCTCAAATTGTGCTACGGATAGAACATAAAGGTTCAAATTCACAAAAAGATTAGAAAAATAAAGCCTAATCTATAATAACATTTAATCTCATAGTGTTGCACTGTCATTCCAATTACCAAGCATCAGTACAGTCAGCCCACTTATATCTGTATTTTTCAATCTGTTGCAGCCTCACTTGCCTTCCATGTTCACTTTGCTCAGGATGCCCTCTTTGTCTCCTTGTGAAATGCTAAGTAGTCGTCCCTCTTTTAACCTACCCTTCTCTTAGAAGCTAAAGTATCTTTGGTGTGCTGTTTGCCAAGAGCTATAAACAAGTGTAATAGAATTGCAGAGGGGTTAGCTGAGATAGTCTGCTATGCATCTCCCATCATCCCTGGCTCCCCAGCCATGTGCTAACAAGCCTAGCAGCATCATTGGGAATTCATAACGAGTCGCCCCGATGTGGGTCATCTCTGCTGCCTCTACATCTTTCTCGTTCCCCCTCCTTCTCCCTCTTTCCCTCTCCATACTTTCCATTGCACACCTGTTTGACAAACATTATTTGTCTCTACTGTGCTGGAGACTTGAGTAGATACATTTTATTCTCCTGCACATTGAACCCACTGAAAAGAAGTAAAATCATTGCTAATTTGTTTGTCACCTGCACAAGCAAGAGCTTAAATGAAAGAGAGCACTTAAAAGTAGAATGTTTTTGATCAAATATGTTTAAAAGAAAGCCTTTGAGAAACACTACCATTCTTCCTGTTTGAAATAGGTTTGATTTGTTGAGCAACATACTGAATCTTCTGTTACCTCGATGAATATAAACATTTAGTCCAGAACAGCAAAACACTATTGTTGTGACACACCTGTTATCACCTGTTAAAGATGACAGCATCAAGGAAGCTGAAGTGACATGGGAAAAATAAGTATGTCGTACAGCTTTGGGTTAATTACTCTAATACACCATTTGCACAACTCAAAGAGCATGTTTGGCTATTTGTAGTTTTACAGAAGCTGCCACACAGCCTCTGCAGTGTAAATGTCACTCATAAGCAGATGGACATTTTATCTGCTGAAAGCCAGTGTGCAAGCTATCAAACACATTAAAATGTTTACATTCTTTACTCTGTGCTTCTGCCATCTATTGGATGAAGTGGAAACCAATGACTAGACAGCACAGTGCAAAGGTTTGCATTGTATGCCAGAAACAGCTCATCTTTAATACTTGTGTCAACAGAAGTTAAAAGGGAAATGCTGCACATTATATGTGTGCCTGGTTTGTTGATTATATGTGACTTTGCTGTGATACTGATCAACCCCTGACACTGTTTTCCTAATCAGCATTGACAAAGTCCTCGCAGAACATCAGACCCAACCTCCAGGTGCTCACTAATGATGCCTTTTTAATTCCTCAAGAGGAGTCATTAGTTGATTCAGATATTTATGGGGTCTAAAGAGGAAGATGCATTCAGGCAGAAGAGGGAAGGATTGCTCAGATAAATGTGCCAGCGAAAATATGAATATGAAAATGCACTGTGATCCATGGACTGAATTATTCAACTTGGCCCTGATGCCTATCACCACTCTTGTTTCATTGCCCAAGGCAGCCCAAGTTTCCTCTCTCAATGCCATAGTCGGCAATCTATCAGTTGACACCCGACGAAGATTGCTGTCCTCTAGTTAGCCTTTGTATAGTAGCAGTAGAGGCTCTTATGCAGGGAACTTTGAATCATCAAATCACTTCGTTATGATCTTGCGCACTTTATGAGAGTAGATGCTCTACCTTGCTTTTGTCTCCTGGAAAGCTCTGTCTTGTGCTGCGAGATCACATTCATCAGCTATATATTAATCTACTTAAGGTAATGCACAGCATCAATTCCTGAAATATTAATAATTAGTAACATATATTTTATTAAATATAATCCCCCCCCACACACATATATACTCTACATACACATTTATACATGCAACAATATACGCCTTATTTGTGTGTGGTGGGTTATATATATCTGTGTGTGTGCAGGGGAAAACACCAGCCGCACCAGTTTAGCTTTTAATTGACTCACATGTTGCAACTAATAGATATTTAATCAGTCACTTCAAAGCTGTGACATTAGTTTGAGCCAGAACAGACCACAATTCTGTGGCTAATGTTGATGCATTAATTCATCAATTTCTATTGTATCAAATGAAGTAGGATAGTTACATGTGCATATACAGTACTTGCTAATGTTGAGCCATCACTTTAGTCCAGTAGAAAAGATCTCAATTATTACTAGATGGACGGGATTTAAACTTACAGTCATTTATGGTCCACACTTATTGAAATTTGTTACAGATGGTCAAGTCCCCTTGACAATATTCTCTATACACTTAAGTATTCCTGCATTTTGTTTGGTGCTAAGGAGCAAATAATAGTTTGCCCACTAATGGGTAATGTTTATAAAATATACTCAAAACCTTTCTAACTGCATGTCCAGCCGATTTGACTGTTAACATGCCATTTAAATATCAACCCATAGTTCTGCTTTGGTCTGTTGCCTACTTACTGACATAGCAATGAGCCTTGTCTTTGTATGAAGGAGGTACGGGTGGAGGGGTGTTGACAAAACATAGGGTTATGAAATGAGTGTAGCAAAAATGCACATAATCAAATCATTTATCCTCTTTATAATGCACTAGATCAGTTATTAGAGGTGGTCGCTCTTTAATACAGGTTAAACATTGATTTACCAAAATGAATACTCAAGCTTACATCACAGGCAGTGGGTTCTTCACATAATTGTTCTCTGTCGTCTTTTAACAAAAGAACAGACAGCACTAGGTCTAAGCAAATTATAATTTTTTGATTATATCAACTAATAACTACAAACATATAGATTAGTAAATAAATGGTAAGCAATTAAAAATGGGTGATAATGTTCTGTATAGGAAATTTAATGGCAAAGTAAAGTAGTTGATGGAGAAGGAAAAATAAGACTAATCCTTAACAATATCGCTGAACAAATACATTTGGATACATTTAATGGAACTTTAAATGAATAAAGCTACGGTTTGGTTACAGTTGAGGTATTAGTCACAGATATTTCTAGACGTCATCCTTTCATCAGATTACACTGATGGAATTTAGCTACTGTACCCTACTTGATGGTGTCACTGTAGATTCAGAGCCCAGCTTGGGCAGGTGTTCCACAAGGGCTCTCTGGTTTTGCTTCCATGGAGCTTTGCTTGTCATCAGGCAACCAAGCACCTTCACAGTGGTTCAGCAAAGAGGGAGAAACAGTGTTTTCTCCTTGTTGACAACAAAGAGAAATAGGCAGGGTTCTGATAGCTGTGCAATGAGCCATGATGCATTTAGAGTTACCTTGATTAAGGTGGATCTTGAAAGAAAATGAAAAAGAAAATCTGTGATCTCAAACAGGCAAACAATGATCGAGAATAGAGAAATATACTATAGCATGCTCAGAAAACTTGGACTACTATGACTTTCCAATTCTTTTAAGAGAGACGGCTTGTATTGTAATGTCAGCAGTAAAAGTAATGCTAAGACTTATACCATTAATAAAGAGTGAACTAGTAGTAATCACAATTGAGAATATCATAAGCACTCAGAAGTTATTTTGGTGAGAAGACTGTTGATAATTACCATTTATAAAGTCATGGCTCCTGGACACCTGTATGTATGTATGTCAAAAACAGAGACAGAAAATAAATATCTTCTCTTGTGAAGACAGTTAAGTGTTAAAGCTTTCAAAAGCCAAGGAGCTTGAAAGGGGGAAATCCTCACTCACTCCTCTTGGAGAAAGGTCAAAGGTTATTAGGCTTTGTTGCTATTGTGGATTAATCAGGAATTTTTCTCTGCAGCTTTATGTGTGCTACAAGAGACTTTTGTGTCCTGTTTGATCTCTTTTAACAGTCTTGTTACTTTAGTTAATTTTGTCTGGTTATTTTACCCTCCTCAGGATGTTCCCTAACAATGACGAGTGTTTTTTATTATTGTGCCAGAACCAAAAGATATTGTGCCATTTAACATTATATACCAATGACCTACTGATCTTACCAGGACTAGGACTACTAGGCCATAAGTATGTTGCTGCATCAGATCATGGCAACTGAATAATGTGATGCAGAAATGTCAATTCTGCTGTTCTGTTTGTTCACTGAATTGCTCAAAACAATTTGTTAACACTTTATTGATCACACAGCAGCAGATGTGATACATTTGTTTCATCTACAGTCTAAGATTTGACAGTGGTGCTGTGTATGATGCTGACATAGCAGTGTATTCAAATTATTCAAATCTCTGCATTGGTCGGAATTCAAAGGTGAATGATGTCCTCATTTTTAAGACAAGACTAAAACTAGACTAAAATCCCCTGAAGTAATGCAACTTTTTTCAAAATGAGTCTTAAGCTCCATCAGACCATTAAGGACATTTTTTATTAAACAAAAAATCCAAAGTCTGATGATTTATGTTGCATGAAATAAATGATTAAAGGGAATTTTTCCCCCTATGTTTTCCCCCCTTCAAATCATATTAAAGCTACAGTATGTAACCTTTTTTATAAATAGCTTTATTATTAGAAATATGCATTAAAACTCATTTGAAAAACTATGTCAAGGCAATAAATGTCAGAGCAGAATCCTGCATGGGTCCATTTATCTCATGATGAACCATTAGCAAGGATTGTCTCTAAATCAGTCTTGGGCCTGACTTGACCTACTAATTCAATAACTGAATAAATTGGCAAAATGTAATACATTATAATGAAAAAATAAGTTATTATCTTTTTCTTTTTTGTCCTTTCAGCTTTTCCTTTTAGTTCATGGTCGCCAGAGCTGATCATTGTCCACATGTTGATTTGGCACAGTTTTTGCGCTTGATGCCTTCCTGAAGCAACCCTTCTCAATTTCTACCGGGTTGGAGCGGCACTGCACAGCTGGGGATGGGAATGGGCTGTTGGGGGGTTCAGGGTCTTGCCCAGACACACTTCGACATACACGGACGACTGCCCTACCAACTGAGCTACAGCCGCCCCCGATAAAAAAATAAAATAAAATACATGCCATTGGTTTTCTCCCCTAGTCCAAAAACATGCATGTTAGGTTAACGGGTGAAGTGTAAACATGAGTGTAAATGGTTGTCTGTCTAGGTCAACATGACAGCTGATAATATACAGGCTGAATGGATAATGGATGCATACAGAAACAGAAAGTCATGTTATGAGTTTACACTGAAAGTGGCAGTTGGACTTCCCAGTAGTAATGACACTGGTACTTATTTCTACTCATTCCCAAACAGGTTAGCACAGCAGCGACCTCCAGTCTTGGTACATCAGATTTCAAGCTGAACAGGGTTTCCGCCCTCCGATTCTTTCTGCTCTCATCAACACATCACAAAGACAAAGTGCGATGCTCCCCTATCCCGCCCACCCCTCGTCACTGACTCATCACAGCCTCTCAGCATGTGTCAGGCTGGCCAGCGGCCTCCATCTGTCTCCCCTAGAGCCAGCCAGCCATGTCCATCCCAGAGAGCCACACAGGCAGAGAAAAAGTGATTCCCAAGACAAAGTGCATTATGCCATGCAGCCGTTCCCCTTGAAAATGAGAACTCCATTTGGGGAGCTGGGGTAGTTTAGCAGGCAGGCAGCTTGCCTGTGTGAGAGGCTGAGAAACATGGCCCTGGCCACTCAGTATAGAGCTGCATAGCTGTAGATAGTGAAAGGAGATTTGTCATCCTGAGCCACATGCTGAAGTGTTGTTAGGCTTTTTTAGAAGAACAAACAAACACAAGCACACACACACACAGGGACAAACATATGTATATAAATTTAAAGTTAATTTATGAAGCAGACATTAATGTCTCCATGCGTGGTGCTAATGAGAGCATGAATAACACGGTCAATGATAAGGAGCATAGGACAAGGAGTGTGTGGCTGTGGGAAGTCTGCAGAACCACAGCATTCATGGGAAAGGCCTGCTAATGCTAGATAGGGTGCATTTTTAAAGAAATATGAGTGTACTTTCCTTATTCTAGTCACGTAAATAATGAGTTTAACTGGCTTCTGAATCTGAAGTCGTGCAGCCACCCAGGGTTTTTATCTCCCAAAACTAATCCAGAACTGTAGCTTTGTTGATAACACGCTGAGGTGGAGCCGTCGCCAAACCTTTGGCGATTATCAAGTTGCGCCGAACATCCACAAAAGAGTAGAGCATCTCTGGATTTAGTTTATTTTTTATAGTTGGTATCTTCAAATGTGTTTTCTTAACTGTTAGTATATTGATAAAAGGGGGTTCCTTTGTTTCTTGACTGTCACATCCTGTACGTTTCTGCTGTGACCTGAGTTAAGGTAATAACTTAAAGTAATTTTGCTTGACTGAAAATGTATCACAATTTGATTAATCCATGTCGACAGTAGAGATTGTCAGGGAAGATATTAAAATAGGGGTTAGAGAAATGAAGGACAGACAGGAAATTCCTCAGTCCCCAACAAATATCACTGCCACTTGCCCAATGACAGCGGTATAAAACACTCACAAAACCCTTATCGCCATTCTGCTTATAATTAATCTCGTACCTGTGATTTATTCTGAATGACAGAGTTTCTTGAAAACTCAAGGCAACTGAGATAGCATTGGAAAGGGTTGCATTACCTCTTTTTACTTGCAGTGTAATCATTTATTCATAATCATATTTCAATGCAGGATGCAGAATTAAAATTCCTATTAAAATGTTTTAAAGAACTCTACATTGTCACAGCTTTCACTTTGGATATGGAATGATGGCTTGGGAACAAACTATTAAATCTCATGCAGACCATGAACTCACTAAAGCATTACATCGTCTTTCATGAGGTGCTGTCACTCACACTATGGATGTAAAAATTTCCTCTAAATTCCTCTAATGTGGAAGTAAAATAAGCTCAGACTTGCACTGAACTTTTCACTAGTTTTTTCCAGCAGAGATTACACATAAAAACAGAAGCAGGGTGTGAATATCCCTTTTTAGTATGTTATGATGTTCACTGACCTCTTCGTTACATATCTAGAATATCTATCAGATCGTCTCATTGAAATTCTTCATCTCACCAACCAAATTCATTATATTTTAAGATTAACACCATGGGGTTGTCTGAAACTGGTTTATGCAGTGAATGTTCGAGCTGAGAGTTTTCTTGCTGTACTTTGTTGTCAGTCTTCTAAAGTAACAGCTGAATCTCTGACAGGCACTGCTGCTTTCCTGTTCACAGTCCTCTGTGTATTACAGCTTGCTGAGTGATGATGCTGATGGTTTTTTTGTGGACTGAGAATGAGCTAGGAGGCAAGTTTGCTCACACAAATGGTAAAACACAGCTTTGCTAAAGTCTAATAAACCCAAGGAGGGACCGTTTATTACAGCGTCCTCCGAACTTCATACATGCTTTGGCTAGATCACAGACGTTACACTAAAGGTCTTGTCAGTTTAAGAACAGTTTATTGTGTTGATAAGATGATAAATGCACAGGTTTCTTTGGGTTTGTTTGTTTGCATTTGGAAATGTTGCTGTTATACAGCATTCACAGGGCTGTGTATGTGCATGTAACAAGTATGACTCTTGCATGCAATTACATTTCTTCCCGAAAGAAAAAAGTGATGAAGTGCTGGTGGTGTCTGAAGGTGGCCTATAATGACTTGTGCATGAAGGCCACAGCTGTGAGGAATATCAATAGCAAGGAGACAACAGTGCAATTGTTTTCTTGGTGTACAAAAGTGTGTGCGTGTGTATGTGTTTGAGAATCCAATCATTTGGGTTGTTGCCTGTGCATGTGTGGCTGTGTGAGTATTTGCATTATTGCAAGCTGATTCACATTAGCTGCTGATATGTCTGCATGTGAGTGCGGACATGTGGGCGTTTGAATGTGTAGTGTAGATGTGCAGCACTGCTTCTCCCTGTTTATATACCACATGCGGACCATGCTTCCCATGAAGACAACATAGGTCTTAATAGGCCACAGTCACGCAATGCCAGAGTCTGTCACTCAACACCAAGACTCCCCCAATCTCCTCACTGCTCATACGCTGCCCTCTGCTCAGCTGTCTCAATGACCAACAAATGATGAGAAGTGACAGCCAAGGACAGCCCTGTGCTCAGCCACAGCCTTGGAATTGAGTCACTATGTGAAGAAGCAGCATACCCACAAACACAGACATGCACACACATTTAGGCAGGCTTACATGTGCACGTGCAGCCCTGCACACTCAAGCTCTTGCACAGACCCCCATATTGTATGCATAATACTATTGTTAGTTTTCCCTTTGTATCTCTGAATTTGACAATAAACTGATTCACTTTCCTTATGACAAAAACAATATCAAATCAAATAAACTGCCAGGTCTTTATTAATTGTAGACTCCAGTAAAATACATCTATGTAGGATAGAAAATGTGCCCAACTGTATTAAAGTGTTTTTAATAACACTTAATAAAATGGAATAATCATTATTATTAAATAATGATCATTATTTAATAATAATAATGATAATTTCATATCATTATGTATATGATATGAAATAAAAATTGTACCAAACATAAAATACCAATTCAAGTGCCCTTAAAAGAACAAGCATTTGTATGCAGTGAAATAAACAACAGGAGTGCTGTGTTTATCTTGTTGATGCAATATTGATCAAATACATCCCTCCTATTACTTTGGGCCAAAACGTGAGTTGTGAGTCTCCCAGATGCCAAAGTGAAACTAATGAAACTACATCTTATTCATAATGAGACAGCGCTATGGGTCCTTCAAAGGCAAGGTTGGTTATATTAAAATTTTATCACTGAAAAAAACCTCTCCAACATGGGAGCATGATGCACTGCTGAACTGGTAAAGTATTTAAAAAAAATCCAACACAGATCACATTTAGGCAATCTGGGGAAAGTGCAAACCTCGCATTGGTCCAATTTAATGCTAGCAGTGCTAAATAAAAGGTGACATAACAGACAATAACATGAGCACAAGGCAGTAAAATCACCAATTATTAATGGACACAGACTTTTGCTTCTGCTGGTGAAACTTGACTTTGTAATTTCCCTTCTTCATTATGTGGGATTGTGTATTTCTAAAAGCCAGCGCAAATTTTAAAAGCCAGGGGAATTGGTGATACAGATTTTAATGGCAGAATCTGCAGTACCTTTGCATATGCTTTAGAGGACAATTTAAGTGGAAGCTTTATGAGACCCTTAATTTAAGCCACGTGGGCAGTGCAGAAGATTCAATAAAGTGAACAGACCTTTTAGTGTAGGGGAATACAAAAGCCTTGTTTCTCAGAGACAGGTGAAATGAGAGAAAAAAATAAATGCTAACCTTTGTAGTGAATAAAGATACTCCAGATGGCTGTACTAAGATCTTGCTGAGACACTGACACATCTAGACATGAAAGAAGTGAGTCTAGGATGACTTCACAAACTTTGGTGAGCTCCAGCAGTGGCGAGCTCCCTGGGGCACCAAAATAGATCGTGCCTCATACAAGCTGGATTGCATGAGGCCAGAGAGATGTTTGGCCTTGGTACACAGGAGCTGAGGCCTTGAGGGCTGAAAACACCAGGCAACAGACAATGACGTCCTCTGTCCGTCTCTGTTCTCCAAGCCGAGTAGAGTGGTAGGAGCCTAGGAGAAGTGACTATATCGCCCGTCTGTCTGAAGACAGCTTTTTCTCAGCCAGACCTCCAGACACAAACTGACAGAGCTCTGAGGGAAGCAGCTAAGATAAAAAAGAGTAGCACAGTCTTTAGGAAACTTTGCATTGATGTAGAGTGGTTGGGGGGCGGGGGTTGTTTATTACCTCAATCAATCAGTCTATAATATTGACATATAAAAACAATCTCAACAGGCAGTTTCAGTTTGGAAAAATGTGTCTGAGAGCTGGTTGTGTTATTTAAGCTCTGTCAAAAGGAATGACAAATGTGCACAATCACTGTGGATCACTACTGAGGTAATACCTAAGTTTTATATTTGAGTGGGGAGAACTCATTTTTCACTGACACCTCCACTTCCCTGTCCTTCAAAAATATAGAGGTCTCCCTCAAACAGACCAAAATAGAATGTCTAGAAATGTCCTTTCACTGAATTTGGACCAGACTTGTCTGGGAGGGAGTCAAATGGGCCAAACTTTTAATTTTATTTTTCTCTCCTTGCAGCCACTGTTCCATCCAAGGATAGAGGGGGAGGTGCACCTGCTTTTAAAATTACACTCTTGGCAAGTGCTACCAAAAAGAAATAAAACAATTTGAGAATTGACAATATATATGTATATTTTTAGACATAGATAAAAAGGGTGAACAAAATGTGATCAATATATTTGGCACAGATCAACAGAGTGTAACTGTCCCACTGACAAATATCTTTACAATATAACATCATACAACTTCATATCTAATCTCTATCTAGACCATTAACCAAGGCAGACCAGTAGCCTTTTCTAAAGAAGCTGTCAAAAAAATAATGCATTTTCGGCTCCTTCAATTAAACAAAAAAAGTCTGTGAAATCCCGGAGGCACTGATTTTACTTGGCCTGTTTCAGCAATCCGTCCTTTCTAAGCCCAGTTCTGTCACTGACTTCCTGTTTGTTAGAGTGGCTCGTTGTTGGCCACGGCTACAAACTTGCTTTCACAGAAATTCAAACTCCAAGAAAAACATTCATGCATTCTCATAGATTTTGAAGTAAATATTACACAAAATCCTGATATGAACAGACCTTGAGCTGTCTCTCTTTCTGGCCTGCTCTCTGACTACAATCTACCAGGTTAGATAATTCACCAATCAATGCAATATAAAGTGGTGTTTTTTGTCTAACAGATCATGTTTGGCAGAATATACAGGAAGTGTCTGTCCACCTGTCAACTGTATCTATCTATCTATTGTCTGACTCTGTGTTTGCTTATCTGTGTATCTGTCTGATGTAACTATCTAGAAATAGCTTGTAGAATCGAAAGGACCAAAGCAGTCCCCTCATCCTTTGTTCTGTGAGCCCAGAGGAAGAAACAAAACCAGTCTGCTTTGTTACCACTCCAGTCAGACCTGCAGTACTTTTCTAAGGTGGAACCAAACCTGAAAACATTCACCCCACACTCCCCCTCTGTGTCCGGCTTGTTCTTGTTAACCTTTATCCTTGACACTTTTACATCTTCCTTTCACACACAAAACAAAAGTATAGGTCCATGATCAAATGTTTCACACACATACTTCATCATTCAAACATATCACTATTGAAGTACATAGTTGAAGTAAATAAATATGTTTTAATTTTCTCAGATGTATTTTTCCTATGTACTTTTAATTTTCAGAGCTGACTTTTAATTTTCAGGAAGACGGAATAAATATTGATTCCAACTTGACATACTGTGTATAATCCACAGCAATGTATGAAAGATCATGTATGTATGTATGTATGAAAGTGTTTTTACCACAGGACGCCATGCTACCAATTGCTTGGAAAAAAAATGACCATTTGGTATGAAGAGAGTTTTACGCCTTGCATAACATTTATTAAATGTATGTAGTAGTTGTGTCTAGTGATATGGTGTGCAATTGAAAAATTAGGCCTCTAACAGACTCTTTTGGATAAACTACTAAATGAAGACTGTTGGTTTCAATAGGAAGTGCCACTCACACGTACTCAGGCTAGTGCAGGGGTTAAAGTAGCGGAGGACCTTTTACAAATGGAGCTCATTGTGGCTGGTTGTGTTCGCGGTCTTATTGTTTTAGCCACCACCCAGAGCTCATGACCATAAGTGAGGGGTGATATATAGACTCACTGGATTGGGAGCTTTGCCTTTGAAGCTCAGCTACCTCTTCACCATGACGGTCCTGTACAATGTCTGCATGACTGCTGATGCTGCACCACTCCAACTATCAGTCACTCAACAAGCAGAGTAGTGGCTCTACACCTGACTTAAAGAATATTTGAAGACCCCATTTTCTATAATTTGCCAGTGGTGAAAAAATAAGTAATATCATTCAGAAATAATGTACTAAAATTATGAATTAGTGCATTTTTAAGTTGACTTTAATGGTTTACTGTGGTGACTGCGGCGCAGGAAGGTGGAGCAGTTGTCCACCAATCTCACAGTTGTTGGTTCAATCCCCGGCTCCTCCGGTCACATGTCGAAGTGTCCTTGAGCAAGACACTGAACCCCAACTTAATTGCTCCCCGTGAGTGTTGGCCAGCTGCATAGCAGCTCCCCTACCGGTGTATGAGTGTGTGTGTGAATGGGTGAATGAGAAGCAGTGTAAAGCGCTCGAGTGCCAATAGGTAGAAAAGCACTATATAAGTGCAGAGCATTTACCATTTACTATAATCTCAATTCAATACTGGGGCAGCGAGTTCTTTAGCCTTTCTGGCAAAACTCCATGAGAGCTGTAGATTACTGAAAGCTAACAAATTGTCTTTGTTTTATGCGTTTGTCAAAAATAAGTATATTACAATAGCAGCTAATATAAAAAAACAGTAATTTATCTCTGAATATGCATACTTTTTTCAGACCAGTGAAAGATACTTTAGTGACACCCTGTCACAAGATCTAGTAAAATGGCATCTAGTTAGGCAGTGGCAAAAGAGCCTCTTTTGTGTATATGTTTTTCTAAAACCTGTAAAAGAAAACATCATATGAGCTGTATAATAATCCTGCCTGAAATGTTGTGTTAGTGCGAAGTAGAAATATACATAAATGTCCTCACAGCTAATGTGATGAACTTTTGAGCCAAATATATTAATAACGGAGTTGAAGTTAAATGTCATGTAAATGCCTACAGTATATGGCATTTTGTTTTTTGATCCAGCTTCTGGCAGAATTGTTTTGTTCTGCTGCCACCTTTCCACCCATTCAGGTTCACTTACAGTTAATCAACTTCCCATCAATGTTGAGGGACCTGTACAGCAGTAGGAAACAATAAGTGGAAGGAGTTGAGTGCAAGGCCCACTAATAGGGCTATTTCATTCCATTTAAAAGGGCAATATTTAGCCCAACTGTTTAAATAAGCATTGCTAATGTACCTCAGGGGCTTGGTGATGGGCATTATCTAGCAAACAGGACCCCATCTGGCAGAGGCACTGGTTTTAATTTTTCTTTCCTACTGTTTAACTCTGGTTTGTCTGCAGAGAACAGGGCAGCCATACCTTTTACACCTGCTATGTAATTTGAGGATGATACGGGTTCTTGTCTGAGCAAAGCTGTGCCTGAACTGAGCCCAATGAAGACTTCTTTCCCAACTTGCCCTCTACAAACTAATCAAGACTGTCTTCACACTCATTCAAGCAAATCCGTGACTGAAAACAACAGGTAATCTCACCAAAGACTGAAATTTGCCTTCCACAGGAGATTTTGCATGCCAGCTGGGAAAACATGGATGAGATTGCAGCCCCCAGAGCAAGGTTTTTAAATGAGGCTGCCACATCTGTGTTTGTTCAGCTACAGGGGGTAGATCTTGCTACAAGCCAAGGAGCCTGAGGCTGGGATGATGAGCTTGTGAGGTCTGTGTTCAGCTTGGTCAGTCCCTCTCTGAGTTCAATCAGATTCTCTGTTAGAGGAATTTAATTTGCATCATACGCCTCACTGGTCAAGTATCCCATTTTATCAAAGCATTTTCAGAGGCGTCACCCTACTGACTTCTCTCAGGCTGGTCTGAAATGCACCTCAGCATTTAGCCTTTAAAATGGACTCCAGTGGTGAAAGTGATGCCTCAGCTATTTTGTTTCACAACAGAGAAATAACTTAAATTTTTTTTCTATTTTTATGATTTTGGTCAATGTATATTGAGACATAGTGTCAGTATTACTTAACCCACTGGAGAGCTGATTTTGACCCATTCTGTTAACCAGGCCAGGTATGTCTCCTCCCTGTCTGCCAGAGCCTGCCTATCATGAGGAAGGGGCTGTGTTAGGGAGATGCACAAGCATCAACTAACCTAATAGGACATGAAATGCTATTAGCCCCCTAGCTACTGAAGTTCAAGTTGATTGGGGCCTGTCATTACAGATTCTCGTCTCCTGATTGGGGATAGGCGAGAATAAATTATCATCACTGGTTGATGCTACGTCTGTACACTTTGGCCCCATTCCGTGTTCCATCACGGTGACACATGTATATGAGGAGGAGCAAGGTTTTGCAAACTCTGGCATGTATAATTTGTATAATCTATCCCCACTTCTCCTTCATCCCTTTCTGAAGTCCTCACCACGCAAACCGCAATGATCAGCTATCGCACACACACATTATTTATACAGTATGTACTTGTATGTATCAGATTTTCCACAAAGGCTAAAGTTTGTTACATATTTAGCTAAATGATAGATTGTATCAAAAATGCACAATACTGTGCTAATGTTTTAGACTAAAAAGTGTCCTCTGTCTCTGTGTCTAATCCCAGATTGACCTTCATGATGTTGAGATCCGTGATCTGTTTGGACCAATCCGTCTGATGCAGGACTACCTGTTCTTCTTGTCCTTGAAGATAGTTATTTATGTAGCTGGCTGTATGCCTGGAGCAATTGTCATACTACAGAGCGACATTGAGATATTGCACCACTTGGCTAGTTGACACTGTCATATGCTTTGTTTTAAATGGTGTGCTTATATAGTTTATGTGGTCTGCCAAAGCACTTTAAATGTTGCTTCTCATTCACCCATTCATACACAGATGGCAATGGCAAGGTGCTTTTCGACATGTCGCCATCTCTTTGATATCGTACATGTTGAAATGAAACTGAATGTTTACAGATTGGTAAGTATAACCGCATGGTTTTCTATTTCAACACTGCAGGAATGACTTACCTCACTGATTGGACTTGGAGAGTAACACATTCAAACAATACATTTTGTTTGGGACTTTATTTTAAGTTCCCTCGTACAGTATATCCAAATCAGTTTTCAACAAAGTTTACGAAATTAAAACTAAGGCTAAAATGAATCAACTTGTTGTTTGAATGCATTTAAAAATTCTAAGCTTATTGTCTTATTATCTTATTCATTTTATTTTATCGCACAATAAGAGATCATCATATATATATACACACACACACACCAGAAGTTGATAGGATTGATTTAACAAACAAACACTTTGCATATTTATTCAGTTTGACACCCCCAAACACCAACTCTCTGCAGCCTAATGCTCTATAGTTTTGCCATTCATTTTGCTGTTATTTGCTTCTCCTCGTATTTCCCTTCTGGCTGGTTTTGCCTTTTCTCTGAGTTCATGTGAGCAGTGATGCATGTTGACCAGACGGAATAATTACCCAATTTCAGCTCCATTGTGCAGGAGTGCTCTTTGCCTCTGCTGAAGCCATGGCACAACATAGTGTTGTGCAATCAGCAGACAGATTAAGAAATCACATGTTGAGTTGTGGTTCACTTGAAATTTACCTCTGGATGTCAAAACGAATGCTGTGACCATTACTCTGATTGATAGGTGACATCATTTCCTGATGGATTGGGTCCTCAGCCAGGTTGTTGATGAGTATAACTTTGGTCTGTCTCTGTGTGTTTGAGTGTATGCCTGTGTGTGGAAGAGCTCAACATGGGCATCAGAGAGTGATGAGCCGTAGAAAGTATTAGACATGTAATCAGTGGGGCTGTTCATCTCTCCATTTGGGTAAATGAAATCCTAAGGGCCATGCGGAGTGCGGATACCCCCTGAGGGCATGGAGCACTGTAGCCTCTCATGCCTGCCTTTGTAGAGCCTTGTAATGCTCACACCAGAGAGGAGCTGATGCAACAAGAAAGGCCCCTACAGAGTAGATTTTCTTTCATATCACTCTACTTCTTTTTGCATCTGCTCTGCACTGCAAACAATCTTGCACAGTCTCTTCTACTTTGCCCCGTAAGACTCTCTACCTATCCCAGCTTGTCTTCTCTCTCTTGCTGATACAACCCCTCCTCTTTCTGTCAGGCCATTTCATTATGCTGTTGCTGAATATGCTGCAACCAATTGTGCCGAAGGAGTTGGTTTACTATAATATGAAAATCCGACCTCATCTTGCAGAGGTCGTAAGCAATAAACACCTGACAAGAGGGTGGGCTGACAGAGCTTCAAATTCTAATCTTCTCTTAGTACCCTGTTGGTTTGCGGTGTTACCAGGGTCAGCTCACTTTCCCCTCCCAGTGGTCAGTTTGTGCCAGAAGAGAGTAGAGCATTTTATATCTATGCCTTTGCCTTCCTCACTTTGCTAGCATCCAGATTTATTGATATTGACCTTTTGCTGAAATTAAGCGTGTAGATCCCTGAGCAGCAAGAGCAAAGTTTAAACCAATTAAAGAGCACTTCACCAATCAGAAAGGCAAGGCTAGAGCTGTCGCACATGCTGGCCTGGTGAAATTAAAATCATTTGCACTGTATCAAAACCTGTTCACAGGGCAAACAGTGCCTAAGTAATCTGATTAGGTGAGCCATCTAAAAAGAGCAAAAGATCTCCTTGTGTCTCTCAACTTTATATGATGGCAATGACAATAAAGACTCTGGGCACATACAGTCCACTTCAGGGACTTGAAATGATTCCTACGTTGCTGTCTGAATGCAAAACAAATGTGATTAGTCTATCAATGTCTGAGCATCCAGTGATTTGGATTGTCTCACATTTTGACTAAAATACTTGTTGCTGAGAGGAGATAGTAATCCACAAGAAGACTTAGTTGACAGCTGACATTATACCTGGAACGTACGTCTTATAGCAACCCAAAAGCAGATTTTCTTCCAGTTGTCATTAAATTTAGGTGAAATAAGTGTAAACACATCTTCATTTCAAGAGTATTACTCAACATGAGACGACAATGGAAGTGCAAGAGGTCAAGCTCCTAAATGAAGGTTTGAACTAAATATATTTATTCATTGGCATCACGGTGGTGTGGTGGTTGGTGCTGCCACCTCACAGCTAGAAGGTTGCAGATTGATGTCCCCGGATGGCTGCAGCCTTTCTCTGTGGAGTTTACATGTTTTCCCCCATTCGAGTTGCATACGGTTGGCAGGTTTACTTTGTCTGCTACCAAGTGTCAGATTTCATGCCTAGCAGTGATGGTGTGTTATTCGTTTGGAAATGGACTCTGAAACTGGCTGAAGTGCGATTGCAGGTGGTTGCAGTGCTCAGTCTATGGATATGCAGTATATCCAGCAGGTTGCATACATGTTGCTTTGAGTTCATGTTGCAATACATTTCTGTGGCTCTTTTGAAATATATGATCAGGATTCATCTGAATGTAACTTTCAAAGTGGAAATGTGTGACGTCCGCACAAACAGAGACCGTCTATCAAGAACTTGGGGCCAATGGGAAGGAATTTAAGACTATAGGAAGACTATATTATAGGAGGCAATCAGATTTAAATTTAATATCTATTAGTCAGACATGTCTGTTCAGAGTAATCTCATTCCAAATGGTAGTTTAATGTCAAATCAGATTTATAATAAACCTTATTTCATCACAACATTAAAGGTCACCTCTTCAGAAGACACCAAAAGTGAGATGTCCTATGAATGTGAATTCTTCAGGTGGCACCCTTTCTCATCCAGACTTGTTGCCATTTCAGGATATGTGGAGGCAGGTATGTTATAACGGTGTAGTAAGCAGTAGCAGCAGACACCACCTTTCACCTTCTCACTTTGTGGTTGCTGGCCGAGAGCCTGGTGGCCACTTTTCAAAGTAATTCTCTTAGTTCCCATTTTGCTGCTATGACAGTCCTTGTTGTCAGGCTCCTTGGTCATTCATGCATGTCAGTCCTTCCTCACACTTCAGTCTAGTCTTTTTAATGTCATTACCCCTGAGATTTTTTAAAAGGCTTCTGCTTATGTCTTCCTAATGTAGATCCCCTTTTGTAACAGCTCAGTTGGAGGAGACTGGTCATTCACATCCATTGACATCCATTAACCTGTATGCTTTGTGCCACTTGTGCATACAATTGTGCCCCTTTTGTGTCTGTTTTATATACAGTAGTCCTGCTTGTACATCTAGGAGTGGTTGAACAAGTGTGAACTTTCCTTTTCTGCTCTGAGGCCCAGCTGCTCCCCAGGTGATGTCTGTGTGTGTTCTGCATACAAAAAAGCCTGTCAACCTGAAAGACACAGTATATAGTTCAACACGGCGCCCTGCTACTGTCAGAATACAGACGCGCCTTTACCAGTGCAATGCAAACAGAAGAAAAGAACACAGGACTGAGCCTTAAGTGCATTTTGATTTCAAACGGGGTCCTGGGGTTGTAGTCGAGTCTTTCTGAGGGCCAGCAGGGGTGCCCTGCTCAACAGTGCATCAGCAGTGGGCCAAAGCTCTGACTCCAACCACCTCTTGTCATCAGACTAGCATGGTGTGGCTTATATATGTGCATATTTATCTCCATTTGCATTTATTCATGAGTTTATTTGTTCCCTCTTTGTTATGAAAAGCTACCTTTGGTAGTCGCAGTGAATAATACACTGGATTGGGTATTTGTTTTATATATATATATAAATTAAAGGTTTGGTCTATTAGCAATACTCATAGTAACCCAGACGTTAAATTGAAAATATACAAATCACGAGTCATTTGTTACCCTATGAAATAATCAGAATTATAAAAGAAACAATACAAACAAGAAACACTTCTCAGTCTGTAGCACAAGTCTAAATGATCCAGTCATTTCATAGATGGCTAATTTCAAAACGGACCCTTTTCATCACTGTCTGGTTCAAATGTCCCACCTATGAAATCAGCATTGCTTGGGTTCTCAAATAACAATGCATCACTGTAGGTCATTTCACCCAAGTTGGTCCAAACAAAAATGTACAGCTATTGCCATGAAGTTTTCTACTGTTAATTATATTTCCCAGAGAATGGTTTCAACTGTATGCTCGGATGACCTTTCTTGTAGCACCACTGTGAAGATGACAACTAATTGCTATCATCAGGTCAAACTTACTTTTGTTTTTTAATCTAAAACTTGAAATACAAATGTACAAACAAGGCAATTTTTGGGCATACAAACATAACTCTAAATTGATTTTAGCATTTTATGCAATGCTGAATCATAGCCTGAAAGAGCTACGTGTTTTTTGTTGTTTATTGCATAGTATTAGTTTTACAAGAAAGAAACATTCGTGTCTAGCCTACTTAAAAACAGTAACTGACCTTGCTTTGACTTTAATGTATTATACTTACTTAATTGTGAATGTCATTTATTTAACAGACTATTGATATCTTCCAATTAGGTTAAAGGAACAAGGTATTTTCTTAGATTTATGACCCCAGGATACTGTAAGCAACTTTTCGATTTCTGTAGAAGAGGACACTGCTTATTTGATGTCAAAGCAGGAACCAGGTCAAGAAAAAAAAGTTGGAACTCAATCTTTCAGTAGTGCACATCAAAAAAAGCAGATCAGAGTCAATCATTAGAAACAAGAATTCATCTTTGACGTTTTTTCCCCTCTGTAAGTGTGTGCAGATCTGAGTCTGCCTGTGTGTCTATTTGTCTGTTCTTGTGTGTGTGTGTGTGTGTGTGTGTTTCTTTTCTTATCTCACTGACATTGAAATAGAAACATCAAAAAAGAAATGTTGCTTAAAGAATTTTGTCTGTCACATAAAAGTATTCACATCCATTAGTTTTCCAGTGTATCTCTTTCTCTCTGTAAATCAAACTACCACTATGTGTGAGGGTTGTTTTGCAAGATTGTCAACATTTTCTTTTTAATTCCATATCAAAACCGCTTCTCTTTCATCCCAAACTCATGCTGCTTGGTGTCTTTTGCAATCCAATGCAAGGCTACAGGGTGATTCAGTTGGATATTTACAGCCTTCTCATATTGATTGACACTGCATGGCTGCACATGAGGCTTAGTACACACTCTGTATGCTTGGTGGTGTAGGGCTCCTGACCTACTATTGACAGTCCTTATACTAGGTGTCACCTTGTGGATCAATTCCCCCCTCCATAGCAGAAAACTGAATGCCCCCCCTCGCTTCTGGGGAGCCGCTGTACACACTATGTCAAAATTCCATATGGATGAGGCTGGGGGTGGAACTCTAATCATTCCCCCAATGTTCCAAATAAATCTGCCTGCAAAGCATTATTCCAATCAAAAACATAATCTCCTAAATGTTTGTATTCATCAACTCTGTCACCTCTGCTAATCCGTGCCTCTGCTTACTTCTCGTTGGCATCCTGAACCTAAATGCTGCTTTCCACATAAAGTCATGAATATTTAACATCGTTTCTGACTCATAGGAGAATGATTTTCATGCCAGTACCTAACAAAAGATTTCCATTTTTTAACATGTAAATATGGCAGAGACAATTACAAAGCAACAACAAGAGGCTTTTATTCCATCAGTGATTCACAACCCTAATCCCTCCTCTCAGGCGATTTGTCCTCCCACTGGTAGCGATTGAAAATGTGATGTGTCTCAAGCTTATGGCCCAAACTGCCATATCCTATTCATACAGTATTTGTTTATTATTCTGTCCGACCTTTATTTTCCCTTGGCCCCGTGACAAACTGTGTTTAATATGAAATGTCTTGACTGATATACAGCCCAATGTGGATGAATGCAATGAATACAAAGTACACTAAACCTCAGCTGGTTCTGTATTCTTGTTTAACATTTACTTTGAGGGCAAATGATCCAAATTACTCGTTGTGAGGAAGAGGAAAATGTTTCAAGTGGGAAGTCAAAGGCGTACATTATGCAACTTCTTTAGAGGATCTGGAGGTTGGTGTCTTGGTTGATTAACACCGACCAGCATGGCACGTGCTAAAACCCACAGGTGCTGTTTGGAGATTGAATGATCTCATTCTGGTGTGGGTTTCCTGCCGGTACTCCGGTTTCCTCCTACTGTGTGTTGAACCTGAGATAGAATGGAGACCTTCTATCTCCAGGGTGTAGCCCGTCTCTCCCAGAATAGGCTCCAGACCCCCTCGGCCCTGAACAGGATAGGCGGTTACAGAAAAGAGATGGATTGATGGTTCTGGCTTGATCTCTCTGCTGGCCCGATATCACCCTGGCTCTACTTGATTCCCCACTTTTGCAATGCTACACTTTGCCAGTCACCTGCACATTCACTTTACCTGTTTTCGCTGTATTTAACCTGCCTGTTTGAAGTTCTCTCTATGCCACATTGTTTAATGCCATGAGCTCAACTCTCCAGTCAGTTTATCTGTCTCCAAAGATCCTGTGATAAACTGGACCTGTTTCTGCTCTGACTGTTCAAATTTCAGATTATGGATTGAAGTCATGGATTATGTAGGAAATTGTGAATAAGTGCTCTTGAGTGTTATTTGGACTTGGAGTTTGGATTGTGGATTTTGGACATTCTGATGTTTAATAAACTGTTGGCCTGACCCTAGAATCCCTTCATGGTTTATACATGCTGTTGCTTCGGATCCTGCATTCTACTTACTTCTGATCTGCCTTAATCACCGTGTGTGCTGATGTTCTGGCGTCTCTCTCCAGGCTTTCTACTCAGTTTATCAGCTTGTCGTCCTCCATCACTCAACTTTTACATCCTGCCATTTCCACTATTCACTTACTGAAACCAACATTTCTTCTACTCATCTGCTTTACTTTGCTGCTTCAACACTCGCTTGCTGCACATCGACATTCTTCCTACCCACTGCTGGACTCTGACATCTCCCTTATCTCAGCCTTATTACTTTATCACATACTTTGAATGAACTACTGTGAACTGTCTTTGGGGAGTTTTCTTCTGTGTTAGGTTTATTTGGTTTATGTTACTCCCCACCGACTCACCACTGCTCCACCACCATTGGTAAGGACAAGGCAGGATCAACAGGAAGGCCTTCAGGGAATATGTTGCGCATGTTGATTTGGCATGAGTTTTTATGCCCTTCATGCCGCAACCCTACCATTTTATCTGAGCTCGGGACCAGCACCAAGGTAGCCCGTTATGGGTGGGCGGAGCCACAGCTGGTGGGGTGGGATTCTATCCTGAGGGGTCAGGACAAGGCAGGAATGGCAGTAAACCAGTGTTGCAGTGGATACAACAGCCTATGATTCTTTTGCTCTAACCTGAGTTTACAGTAGATGGACAATTTATAGTTGACTACAATAACTTTAATCACCATTAGTAGTATGAGTTTCACTAGCTGGTTCCATGAGCCGTCAAAATGCACCTCACACACTCTGTATTCACTTCCCATAACAAAGTGCCTAAGGGCTATTTCACTCACACATTCGCATAAAAGCACTAGCACAGATAATTAGAAAAATCTCCTCTAAAGGTTTCTGAGTGAGGCTCACCCTTCTAATCAATCACAGAATGTCAAGTTCTGTGCGTCACTAGGTGATGTGAAACTGTATCTGTGAGCTGATCCAGACTTTGTTAGAACATCATTGTTTAACATCCTACGCATTTCCAATTACAATATAATACACAACATATACATACAATTTGTAACTCATCTGCTAACATATTTACAAAATACAAAAACTAGATTTAAAGGCACATAAATAGAATCGTAATGTCTGATCCATCGGGGTGTTTTCTTTTCCCCCTAGAATAGACTAGTGAGTTAGAGCCTGTTACATTTGTTTGTGAAAAATCTTTGTTGTGTCCTCAATGAGAGGATAGACTTTATTTGTCACATATTGACTTATATTTTTGTTTCTTAATTCTGCTCAGGATGAAAGACAGTGCCCTATGATGTGGTTCACCAGCTGTGTAGGATGCAGCATTCTCATGCTTTAACATTTATATTATGCAGTGCATTGCCCCGCAGTGATTGAATAATATAAGTACCACACTGTGTCCCCGCTACAGTGATATTACTCCTTTAGGGAATGGAAAACTACTCATGCCTTGAAAAATATCTTGCTTTGTTCAGCTTGAAATGACCTGAGAATATACAAGAAATAACTAAGAGCTTTATTCTATTTTTTAACAAAAAAATTGGCACAACAAATCATATTAGAATCAGCAATCGACGAAACCTTAAGATTATTGCATCTTTGTGGCATATTGATTCATATACCAAAACACTACTGCCTATGTCAATTTACTACTCAAAAGCATGAATAATCTTATGTGCTCAGGGGTTAATGAGGGGCTTTTTGTTTGTTAGTGGACTTGCTACGCCTCAGGCAAACCTGTGCATTAATAACATTAACTCCAAGCAATTCGCTTGCCTCAGCTTTCTCCCTCAGGCAATGATTTATAATAAAACATAGGTCCAAAACTATATTAGACATTCAAGATGTATATATGCATAAGACATACATTTCTAGCAGATTGAAGACCAGAGTCCATTGCACCCAACTTGAACTGTGCAGTTGGAGTATTCATTTTAATGGTGGTCTAGCCCTTGATAGAACATGAACTCGTCTGCAATGAACCTTGTGAAAAAGTCAGTGACTTTGCATCAATCCATCTGATGTAAACATCAGCTATTAAAGATATATCGACCCAAGGTGAGGAGAAGAGAAGAGATCAAATATAAATCAGTAAATACTGTTGCAGAATCACTTTTCTTGCACAGTGGAAAATAGCTACAGTGCTACAAGCAAGCTGTGAGTTGCACTTCAACATAAAGTTATTGTTGTAAATACATGTAGTATGTACTGTATTTTCAGATAAGGGTGTGTCTGCTTCCTAATCTAGAAAAAAATTGCTGTTCTCTGAAACAGCAAATGAGCGAGCCTCAAATAAAACACTTTTGGAAGCAAATATCTCTGCACTGCTGCACCTCACAATAAGATAAATGTTGGAGCATATGTCTATTAAAATAGTATGTGAAAAATGAACTGAAGTCAAATTGGGGTTTATTATTCATCCTGATGTTTGCTGTTTTACAGAAACTTTTTCTGCCTCGGGCACAGTACACGTCAGTTTACACGGGACTGTATGTGTGACCAAATTTGTATGACATTACTTTTGCATTACTTTGCAAATCAATGTGATATTATTATTATTAGTAGTAGTAGTGGTATTGTTGTTGTTGTTATTATTATTATAATAATATTTTATAATATTTCTGTCCTATTACCTAGTTATTTTCAGTGCTACCAAATATTGAAAGTAAAAGTACTGCTTTAAGCCTAATTAAATAGATAAGTCCCTGTGCAGTTAGTTTCTGGTTGAGTTGGCTTATCATCTCGACCTTCCAATCATTAGTAGAAGCCACTTTTATCTTCTTTGGATCAGTTTTACACCATGCTCTAAGCCGCTCTCCTTCTATTGATTACCATGGATCTCCATCTAAGCTCGCACTGCCTGCATTGTTGAAGAGCACGATAGATTTTCCCCATCCTTAGCTTTTTATTTCACCTTATCTCTGTGTCACTTGTGCCTTTTTTAGTTAAATTAAGACAAGTGTGGGGTTCATACACTTGTCCTTTTAAAGTGGACATTGACTTGTTCATTAAGACGCAAAAGGGGACGGTTTTCTCTAATGAACTTGACTGACAACACGGCTCTTCTCTCCCTTTGTCTTACCTCTATAATCTGTCACAGCTCTGTTCATGTCAGTTATATCCCACCAACTATCTCACCCTGGATCAAAAGAATAAACCCTTAGCAGGAAAGCATTTGCACTGTATCACAGGGGGTCTGGAGAGTAAATAACCAAAATATAAATAGGAAAGGACATGCTGATTAAAACCAAGGAGTTTTTTTTTCTAATCATGCAAAATGTATTTAAACATTAATTTTATTCAACAGTATTTTCAGAGAATTTAGATTTGAGTTGTTTTGACAGTGACACAACATTAAGAAAAAAACACCTTGAACATCATGTCATACATCATGTCAAAACCTGTAATAGTATAGTCATAACTGCCAAGCCAGAAATTAGGGTGTCTGTGATAGATCATTTGTATTTAACATATAATATTTTAAATCTTTTTTGTAACATAATGTTCTTTTGGCCATTTAATTACTATATACTCCATTTTAATCCCAAACCAGGTATGGTTTTATTTTGGTGAATTGGTGAACAAAGAGTCTTTCTGAAAGAATCACAATACAGTGGGCCATACACAGAACCATATTCACATTCACGAACAATTCTCTTTGTAGCCCAGTGGCCGAACTAGTTATCGTACCATTCAAAAATACACTATATGTTTAATCTTCTGGCCTCATTTAGGACTTGTACAGACAGACACACGTTATTAGTATTTGGTTATCAGGCACTGGTGTAATGCCAGGGGCATTTGATGGGGAAATGATGTGAAAATCTATTTTGTGAGACATTGGGTCTGGAAAAACAAAATGGCAAATATTTGTTGCTACGTGTTTGTTTGGCCTTGGTTAACCTTTCAGTTATTGTTTTGTTATTTGTTTTCAAGCCAGGCACCAGGGGCTGTAGATGTTGTTTTTCTTTTCTTCAGTTTCCAGTGGAAAGGAGCCAACAAATGTTTAAAAATGATGGAAGAATGATGGCATTAAAATCATTTATAAACAGGAACATTCTTGGAAAATGCCCTGAATATTATGACTGTGTGTGTGTGTGTGTTTGTGTGTGTTTGTGTGTGTGTGTGTGTGTGTGTGTGTGTGTGTGTGTGTGTGTGTGTGTGTGTGAGACGTTTTCATGGAAGCATAGATGCATTTGTGTGTGCTGTAGCATCCATGCTATATTATTTCTTTTTCAGCTGTGCCTGCTCCTTACAAAAATCCCAAGAAAATCTAATCGGAAAAAGCTAAGTCATCTTTTTTATTTTCACCCTGAAACACCTTTTTAATTTGTTGGTAGATGCCTGCATTTGTATGGTGTGATGACACTGATTGTATGAACAGTGACTGCTTTGCAAAGATCTTGACGGTCGTGTAAATGGGAAATTTCCATTGACATAATACAGTAGATTAAAGATTAAGTGATGGAGGTCTGAATAGGGAATGTGGACTTCTTGCTGGATTGCAAAAGCTTTAAATAGTGTCTGATATTTAAAATGGACCCTTTTGTTCATGCAGGAGCAAGAACTCCTACAGCAATTTATTATGATAGGCTCTACAGAGAGAGGAGGCTTGACAGCACTGCTCACTGGTATTATAATATGCAAGTACTGCATATTAAAATCTTTCCTATGTTGCTGCTGTATTAAAAAAATAAATTTTCAGCAAAGTGTTGAACAACAAAATGTGATGACAGAGCTTTCTACCATACATCAAAATCTGTTTAACTATATTACAAATAGTGTATTAGAGTACATAACAGAGACAAGGGTCAAATTTTCCATCAGCTTGTTTAAATCTTTTTTTATTCCATGTATGGCATTTCTGTATGAGATAGCACAAAGTCCAAAGCAAATGTTTTCTTCATTATAATATTCATCACATACTGTAGTTGTTTTACTTAAAGCAAAAACTACAGTGTCACAGGGAGATCTGCTCCCCATTTAACTGATAGATGCCACACATTTTCAGAAAATGTATTTAGTCATGTCACACAATAATCCTTTCACTATTTTGATTATTGGACTTTTGGCTTTTTAGTTTTACTACAATCTTGAGGCAGAAGTCAAACCAGATCTGGGTTGTTTTAGTCATAAACATGTCTGCTCTTCTCTGAGAAATGATTTTTTTTCTTTCTTTTTTAATAGATAATTAATACAAGACAGTACATTTTTAAGCCACACTGCTCTTTCACAAGGCACTTTGTGCTGATGGTCTAAAACCCGTTAAAGTACTGACAAAGTTTAGCTTTAAGCAGTGCAGTAGGAGACAAACTGACTTCCCTTGGCGTTTATCATAGCTGTGTCTGCTGGCTGCTAAGTATGTCTGTACAAACTTGTTCAAACTTGAATGAGATGATGCTAGAAAGTGTTACAATGTCCCGTTCTTTTGAATTACATGCTGACGCTTAAGGTGTCCATTTGTGTTGGTACTTTACACATGGGGCTTTCAGTCAAGTGTAATGGAAGCCCTGGCACTTAAATTTTTGAAGCCTACAACAGTGACATAGTAAAAAGTCTTGTAGGAAAGTGGACAGGTTTGTAGACTTCAGTACAATACGCAGGACTTTCTCATGGAAGACCGGGTTAGACACCAGTGCGAGATGCTGTGCATCTAATGCTGATCGTTACAGAACATGTTTAGGATGTACGTTTGTGTCCGTACTCTTTATTTTGTTGTTATGTAATTTACTTGCGTTTATGTTAAGTTTTTGTGCCTAATCCTAACCCATGTTGTCTCTTAACGTAACCTTACCCTGAAGTAAGGCGAAGGGCACCTGTGGACGGAGATGGAGATGTCCAAGGGTGTAAAAAAGAGATGAGAATGTGTTTAGTCTGTTAAGCTGCAGCCCATTGGACTAATGGCAGCAGTTTACTGTTTGTTAGGCTGTTAGCTTGCGTTTTGGTTAGGACTTTTGGTCCTGTACCAAGTTATACATGAAAAGTGTGCAACATTTGCTATTTGCTGGCACGTATGTATAATAGGGTCAGATGGTTTTATATTATTTATTATTATAAAAATCATGCAAAACAATTGGATTCTGGAATTTATAGCATGTATACTAAAATAATTTTAGTTTTAGTCATACACACATGCTGAACCAAGTTTGAATCATAGCTAAATTTGGCTAATTTATAAAAAGCCAAAGTTAAAGTAGCAGAGCCGAACAGTCTGACTCACTACATGGAGCCGGGGTTCCCATCACTCCTGCACGCTGAGCTGACAGTCAATTTAATAGAGCAAGGATTGGATCTAACAGAGATCTTCATCACACACTGGTAACTGAGCACCACAAAGTGCCTGAAAGCAGGAACTGTAAAGACACTAACAGTCACCACTGAGGTGGCTGGAAATCACTCTCAGCCTGGACCAATCAAGAAAGAGCTTGTTGATTAAGTGGTAGCCATGGCTCAATATTTCTTTTCTCAATAACCAATAACCCATTGACACCAGATTAACATTTCCCTCAACAAACAAGCCCCATCTTTTGGGTCTGGGTTTTAAAAGAAGCTGCATAATGGGTTAGATCTGTCCTGTTAGGCTCGGGGAGCAACTCAGATTTAAGTGTCAGTCACAGAAATGATGATAGTAGTGACTTTAATTTACTCACATTATTTACATAATGTGCATACTTATAACATTACTTATAAGGTGGTCATTCAGGAGAAATGGGTAAATGCTAAGAAAGATCTCCCTCATTTGTTTTGCCTTTTCAGTTTCAAGGGTAAATTTCAATAGTAGCTGTTGCTTAATATTTCTTTTAAGGTAGGTTGAAGAGGAAATGCTCAGAAACCCATACATTCAAAAGAAGAACATGATTTATTTCTCAGGAGACAGATGTGCTTGCACCGTTTTCCTCTGGGTGAATCTAAAAATGTGGGTGTGTTCAGATTGGAATGAGCAACTGAGAGAATGAGTAGCCTACAAATTTTGACATAATCAGGTGTTAAGAATTTCAATGTACTTTGTTTGCTTTCATGAGATGTGTTTCACAGCCGCTGCTGCAGCTCCAGCTGCTGTCTGTGTTGGTGAGCTGCCAGATCAGAGGGCCAAACTACACCGACTAATGCACAGGCATCATAATCCCATGAAATAGCATCTTTTCTTTATAGGACTGGTACTGTGATGCTCACTTAATGGATTAGATTGAGGGTGTGTTACCCAAAAATGTATTCATTATGTTGAATTTGGTATAGGAGTAAACAAGCATTACATGTCCTGCAGTTCAGGTGCAACTGCATCAAAATAACCCAGATGCTCAGACTCTGGGTGAAAAACTGTTGAGGGAAGTTCTTGTGATGAAAACGAAAGGAGCAACATACTAGTGATTTGACAGGTTTATAAAAAAATGTGAAAGGTCTTAATAACATTAAGCTTTAAGCTCTGTTGCTGCAAAGGCCTGTGGGATAAATCATGCAGTGGTTTCCAGATGGTGCATGACAGACCACACAGCACTCAAGATCAATGGAGTTTCATTCCTTGTATTAAACTGTGATTGCAGGATCATTTTGTTTAAAAGAAATGTGGAGAGGAAAAAAAGAGAAGATATAATAGCAAATATTTGGTATATGGTGAAGGCCAGATGTAGGAAAATATACATTTATAATACCAATCTACTCATATTTAAGAATTTAATAATATAACCTTATTCTAACACAACAAACTATTGTTCTGGGAGATTTCTGCTAGAGAAGAAGCCCTTTGTAAACATAAACTGAATCTAAGATAGTGTTGTAAACATATATGTTGTATCAGCTGCTTTCGGCTTGTCCCTTCAGGGGTCGCCTCAGCGGAATGTGTTCCGCATGTTGATTTGGGATTTGTTTTTACGCCGGATGCCCTTCCTCCCAAATCCCTGCCATTTTATCCGGGCTCGGGGCCGGTACCAAGGTGACCCTTGGTGGCTAGGCCTGGCCACACCCGGTGGGAACACCTAGGGGGAACACCTAGGGGGAACCCTGCGGCGTTCTGTATTCCCAACCCAATGCTCTACCACTGAGACACCAGGCCCCTTATATTGTATCAGTGTTGATGCATTAATCATATACCCCGGTTAGGTATTTAAAATTAATATAAACTATAGAAAAAGAAAAGAGATACTTCAGACACTCGCTTCATCTGCCTTTCGTTCTCCTCTGACTCTCATAGTCCTAGAAATATTGAAGCAGAATGTTCTTTGGAAGCGTTTGATATAAGTTTTCCATGGCATATAAGAAGTTTTTGCAAATATGGATCAATGAATTGGTGAAAAAATCTTTGCTCAATTCGGCGATAGGGACAAGTGACCTCTCTGCTGCTCTCAGGCCCTAGATAGTGGTTGTACTGACCCATGCAAATATACATTTCATACTAAATTCATAAGATATCTGTGTTACACATTATTTTGTAGCCATGCTAGCAGCACGAATCTATGATTGACAATTTTTCTATCACTTTGGTTCAGACTAAAATATCTAAACAAATGGATCAAGATAAAATTTTGAACATTAAGTCCTGGTCCCTGAAGTCTGTGGTACTGGCTTAAGCTGCTAAAAAGGAAGCTCTTGATAATTAACTACTTAGTAGACAAAGTACCAGGCTCCTACTGCAACAGAGCAATGAGAATTAAAACAATATTTGGCAAAAGCAATAGTATAATGATTTATTTCTTTTGAAACATGAGTAATGCTTTTTTAAAAGGGAATATTCATCTTTTATTCATAACAAGGGGAATAATGACTGTGCTAACATAGTCATGAAATACAAGTAATGCTATGATACTGTAATTCTGTGGCCAAATAACAAGCATTGGTAGGTTATTCAGTCCCTCTAGAGTTTTGCTGACTTTTTGCGATTGCTGCAGCCTAAAATTTATGATTTTGTGGCAGCTTTTCTAAAAACAACTGTGACACATGTCGCAATGTTTTAATGATGTTTTAAATTGCAAGGTCGCACCCAATTCACGGGGGATTGGTTGAATTAATTGTTGCTATCCCAACGTCGCAAATTCCTGGAGGGACTGGCTATTGTTACCATATTTCAGTTTACTATTTGGTTCACTGCTACCTTCCAATGTTTGCCGTGGGCTGCAGCTGTACACAGGGGAGAGTGAGCAGTTCCGCTTTGATTGCTGTATTGAAAAAGAGGCTGCACTGCCTCAGGTAAGGAAGCATGCTAGTGTATTTGCATTTCCTTAATATCCTCACTGGAACAAGTTTGCAGCAAACTGTGAAATGTGTAGAGTGACTATTTGAATGACACAGCTAACATCTCCTAACAGCTACAATCTGAGTTTAAACCACAATCTCTGTCTGCAGAGCTCTCTTCAATCATGTGCAACATTTCACATTTTAAGTGGAGCTATTGTATATCAATTATATCATATGTATGTCATGATACTGTGACCTATGTTTATTCTTTAATTATTTTTTATTTTATTAATCAAAATCTGACATGCTGGATCATAGAATAAAAAATGAAAAGGAAAGGATTCTGGATATCAGTTCAGTGGATTTTAATGAATCATAAAATTAATGCAGTATGATGTAAAAGTTTAGCCATGAGTAGGGCAATCATCCCTGACTGACAATGGCATTTCTTATGCATCAAATTCGACTTGTTCGCATTATAAGCAGAAGCCAGGTTGGTGTTCAATATGTTAATGTTGATATCACAGCAGAGAAAATGAAACTATGAAATTAAATGGCAGGGATGTAGATGCAGGTAGCTGTGAAAAAGCCAAGTTTTCCCCAGGAGCTATCACTGCTGTTACTTGTGATATAAGGCTGCTAATTTCTGATAACATGCACAGGCTATGCGAGGTTGCGATTTTGCATTAACAACCAGTATATCAGACAGTTCATCGCTGTTATTGTAGCAGTGTATCTTGGCACTGCAATACACAAACGTCACAACACAGTGGATTTTCTTAATTGCTGGTTTAACACCTGGGCCCCTAGGAGGTCTCAGGGTAGGTTAATGTACATCGGACCAGTGTCTAGGCTTGTAGGGAGAGCTTGGTGAAAAGTGATGGGCACAATAAGTAACTGGAGCCAACAATAAGGTAAGTTAAAGGAAATAAGTTTGGCATAAAATAACTTAAATTATTAAAACCTAGCCGGCACCTTTAAATATGTAACCAGTTCAACACGAGTGGTGCATGCAGTTGGTGTAACAACCCTTCAAAGTAAGACAAATAGAATGAATTAGTTCAGTTCCTTTGAAGTCTTGTCTTTCACTTGAGTAAGGAATGTTCCATAAATGCAGTTCAAATCCTTATGTTTGTAGTTCTCCTCTGTTCAGTTTAAGTTTATGGGGTCATGTCTTCATTCTTTATTCAAGTTAGTTTCATTGTTAGTTTGTCTTTCGTCTTAGTCACGTCCAATCTCAGTCAATGTAATTTCAGTCGAATGCACCCTTTTCCCAGTCAAATTATTCAATTCAATTCAATTCAATTCAACTTTATTTATATAGCGCCAATTCACAACAAACTCATCTCAGGGCACTTTACAGAATAAAGTCAGTTATGCGCCTGAGTCGGCTTCACCATACTGGTATAGCATCACTCAAGAAACATCCATGTCTCATGATGGCTCGCTATCTATTTCATCAAGGAGAGAATCCAAAATCCAGTTAGTTCAGGGGATCTCAAAAACCTAGCCTGTATAACAACAAGACTTAATATCTATGAAAGGTTTTACCTGTACAATTGCCTTTTTCATGGAATATTTTATGTCAGTGATTTTTACATCAATTATCTTCAGCTTTTTAACCATAAATTATGATTTACATAATATAGTTAAACATGGACTTAACATGCTTAAACGTTTTTAAACATGAACTCCAAGTGCGTTTCAGCTGTCAAATGCCTTAAGGAATGCCAGTAAGGAAATCCTTCAAATGGACCCATTTCAGTACAGTAATTAAAGTTTTATCTATCACTCACATAATTATGTAAATGATGTAACCAATGCACATTTTTTTAGAACTTCAGCACTCTCAGTGTCTTTGAACGATAGAAGTACGATGATGGCTCGCAAAATAGCAAGACACACGTACACACACATTTACCGTAACGCGTGCTGACAGTTAACATCGATACTGCAGCCAGCTATGCTAACTCACTCACATAAGACAAACACAGCTCCGCAGAATAAATTAACCTCCATGTTCATAGTAATCTCTGTTTTTTTTTTTTTAGCCTATTTTGTTTGTGGGTTTCCACGTCTTTGTAGTTACTGTATGTTGTGCCTAGTTAACTTGTTTGGGGTTCTTTCGTGGTCATTTTATGTCTAGCCTTTCTAGTTTTGAGCCTTTTATAGTTATGTAATGTACTTGAGTAATATTAATAGACACTTCATTCAGGGGGTGAGATCAAGTGCTTCACTGATACTATGTCCCCTGGGTCTTTGCCTGAAAGGTCCATTTCTCCAAGTCTATAACTTGACTGAGTTAGTAGATTTGACTGTGAGACTATAATTCCAAACATATAGATTGTAATGTAATAGAGCATCAAACATGGTATTTTGTCTTATTTTCTTACATTTTTTAAATAAAAATCGGTCTGAATCACAATAATCACAGACTTTGCATAAATTTACTTCTTATAATTTCTGTTAAGCCACAATAGTAACAGAACTTTCTGTCTCATTCAATTTTTCATATTCCTTTTGCATTATAAGCCTAAACATTCTTAGCATAGAGCAAAAACAAATGAACAACAATATCATTTTATCATTCTACCAGGATGTTGCAGTGAAACTCTCAGATGGTTCCTTTCTGATAAAGTATTTAAGATCACTTTAGGTCTTGTAATTGTGATGGGACTGTGCTTCTTCAGCCAATAATTGATTTTATAGTTGCTCTGCATTAGAGCCTCTAAAACTACTATTATAAAAGCAATTTTAGTTCCTATGTCTAAACCTCCAAAGGTCAGCCAGAGACCCCCACCACCACCCAATTATCTCATCAATTGAGTTCCTAAGAGCATGTGCGGAGTTAATTAGGAAAGTGTCTATATTGGTAAGATGCTCTTACCCAAAGCTGTCAACTCCAGAAATGGTGACACCATCCAATGAGGTCTTCACCTCCTCCCCAGAGGGCTGAACCATCATGTCAGCTCTCGCAGCCTGGTAAAATCCTAAACTGTTTTCTAAATCAAATGCAGAAAACACAAGCAAATAGAAAAAAACATTTTTGTAGACAAGTGTCATAGCAATGGTTCCATAGGACAGTGATGTGATGGACTCCCGGAACATTTCTAAATCCACTGCTGTCCCCTCTGCTGCTCAAGTAATCCTTACTATTTCATCATCAGTAAAAGCAAAAAAAGTATCATCAAGTTCACTATAGTTTTTGTAGTTGTATCTTACAGTTTAAAAGAAGTCTGACTCTTATCTACACAGAGATCGAAAAAATATATACTTTTGTTATTATTATATGTGCTATATTACCGGCATATTGATTACCATTTTCAAGCATGATCTTAAAAGAAAGCCCCATGTTGGATAAACCCAGTTTCCAGAAGTCTAAAAACTTTTTTTGTGGGCTTTTAGTCAAATTATTTAAATAAGATCTGTGGGAAACAAACAATTTTTTATTTTTATTTTTGAGCTTTTGCACGTCTTAAAAAGGGTGGTTGTTAATAGGTGGCTAAATGACACCAGAGGGTGTAAGGAACATTAAATGCCCTGGACAGCGAGACTCATCTACTCACTAACCTGCCTTTACAGGATCGTTGAGCTTATAACTTATCGGGTCACTAGAAGAAGAAAGGATTTTGTCAAGTGACCATGAGATCACATTTTACTTGCCAACTGTATTAAGCCTATAAAGTGTTCATCTGTTAAGAATATCTTACTGAAAATGTTTGTCATGGAGTTTATTTTCCACAAAAATCTAGAAGCCAAATTTAAAAACACCACTGGATTTTTGTTCAGAAAACCATGAAGATGTTAACTAATGGCACTCTACGTATAATAATTTTATATTTTTTCCTCAAATATGTCAACAAAATGTTTAAAGTCTAAAACAATTTTACCACCACGTGCAATGTGTAGAGAACAGATGATGAAAGGGTTGGAGATACAAACCTCATCAATCATCATCTGTGTCTCAATACTGTAGAATCAAAACAGGTATAACTGGATATAATAGCAACACTAATAACAAAAAGAGATTTTTAAAATTGTACGACTGGGAGATTTCTAAAAAACACAAATAGACAAAGTTTAATCAGCCCTTATCTGTATTGTTATACAATATTCCCCAGGACAAAAATGCCTATAGGTTGTGGTTATCAAAGACTCAATAGTGCTGATATTCTGTAACCAGAGTACGTCAGTAAGCAGACATGTCAACAAACCTGCAACAGCCCATCAAAGTGTTACACTTTTTTCATTTACAATAGACAAGGAATCAAAGCACCCACCCTTCGAACTCAGGGCCAGTTACACAATGTCTTCTGTTACCCCCACCTCAGTATCTGTGTGCCTTTCATCCCATTCTCTTCGAGAGGGACAGCCGATTCTCTTTCTTCTGCTCCTCGGCCTATCTGTTTGATCTCGGTAATTCAGCTAATGAGGCTGGGCCTCTGGCAGGCAGCTGGCACACGCACTAAAGGCAGCAGCACTGAGATGTGCCCCTAGATCTTAGTTAGCCTCTGAGCACCACCCATTCTGACTCAGCAGCCAACTCTGAACCTACCAGGGCCTCATTGAACAAGATGGAAGAATCAACATTACACACTGTTAGAAAATCAGCAAAATTTAGAAATAATGGAGACTTGCTCAGCTTGATGTAAGCAGGAAAACTAGAGACAGAGTAAAACATATCATGGTGATGCTGGCAAAGCCATTTGACTCTTTTTTTATATATATTCAGAGAATGCAATGATCAATCTTGTTTTGCTGGGGCTAATTCATCATGTAATTTGCTTTGCATGATGAAATAGTGGTGAAATGCTCCACTATAAAGAAAGATTTTCATTAGATTGAAATTTTCAATGCGCAGCCAGTCATCCTATCAGTCACACGCCGTTATGAAATTGGTGGTGTCCCCATCAATTCAAGTTTTGCACATGTCAGCAGCAACATACATTCTCAGAAAAAAAATACGTTATTTGTAGTGTAGAATGTGAAATATGCCAGACAGATTTGTCTCTGGTAGTAAGGAGGGCTAGGGAACATCTGAGTCAGCAGTCTTTCAGGCAAACCTCTCAAAAATGCAAATCTTTGATTTCTTCCAGATTAGTGGAGCTCCAGCTAAGCTGAAGATGCAAAAAGATAAGTAACTGGTGGCTTTCTTGCTAGCTTTCTATGAATCTGATTAAAACAGCACCTGATGGTATCTCCTTCTATTGTCCTTCTTGAGAAGAGGACAGTCCCTGGTGATGTCATACAATAGGCTTGTTTTCTGTCAGGTTTTATCACAACTTTTTTCTTAGATATCTAAATCTAGAAATTCTGTTTCGCTTTGAACTAGAAGATGATAATGCCAAACTGAGGCACACGTATAATCAAGTGTGATATAACAATAATTATCTGTCCCTTGAACAGTATTTTCATTGTTGACACTCTGAATTATGAAAATAAACAGCTTATCCATGACTGGCTGTAGAATGGGTTTTTATAGTCACTGCTATTAATGCCATGTCTGTTTGCTCTAGTAGCCATCTGACCTGGGTTTTAATCACACAGAGTGTAGGCTTCCAGCTTGTTTGGAGCTGGGGTACAGAAGCCCTGCCTGCTCTGAGCCCTGCATGAATGCCATGTCTTGGAGCCAGGCACAGATGGCCTGAAAGAAACCCTGAATTGTAGGGAAAACCCAAGGCACCCACCTGGGGGCCCAAAGGGTGTCATCATGGTGGAACAAACAAATATTCATACCACCAGGAGTAAGGTCTATTCAGTTCACACCACTCTCTGATTTACTTTTTTCTTCTACAAATATGCAGACTACAAAAAAGAAAGAAATTATGGACTTGAGTCAACGTATATAAAATGCCATGATTAACCTAACCCTAATCCCAACAAAGCATTCAGCAGCCAAGGGTAGAAACCCATCCCCGGTGTGATCTCACACAGATTTACTAAAAAGGTTATTTAGAGGAAATAAAAAAGTTTTGATTAATCAAGTGATTCATTTATTCAATCAGACACAGTTGTCTATATTTACATATTTATTCAACTAGGAAAACATTATGTCAGAGCCCTCAGCACAAATGTCATCAAAAGCAGAAAAGTAAAATTAAAGTTCTCTGCATGGGAGGTATCACGATAGGGAGCAACGCTGGGGAGAGGAGAAACAAATAGATAATCAGGCAAAGCATTTACTCAGAAACTTGCTGCAGGTCTCAGATGACTTATCAGTTTTGCTAGGTAAAGACCTGTGTGATTGTGCAAACATTCTCTGAAATACAGAAGACACAGAAAAACTGGAGTATTTGATGGAAAAAGGTTGATGTACAATTGCCTTTCAGGCGAATGTGGTAATTAAAGTCAATGCATGTGCAAACATTTAAATATAGACTTGTAACATCGGTAATGCAATTGATGCAAAGCAACTTAAAGATGGAAATAAAGGGGAAGGCTGTAGCTCAGCTGGTAAGGCAGTCGTCCTCGGACCACAAGGTCAGTGGCTCAATCCCCAGGCTATATGTCGAACTGTCTCTGGGCAAGACACTGAACCCCCAACAGCCCTTTCACATCCCCAGCTGTGCAGTGCCGGTCCAAGCCCGGTAGAAAATTGGGGAGGGTTGTTACAGGAAGGGCGTCCGGCGTAAAAACTGTACCAAATCAACATGCGGACAATGATCTACTGTGGTGACTATGAACTCACAGGATAAACCAAAAGGACCAAACAAACAAAATAAAAACTTAAAGATGACAATAAAATAACGATGTTGTTGCCTGTGCAAAAGATTTTGTCATCTCAAGTGCTTCATCCAATTTAAGACCTGTTTACAACTCCAACACAGCTGGTGAATTCCGATTAGATCCCCTCCTTTTGTGAACAACTCTGGAAATGGAGGCAGATTAGCTCATATCAATGTGTCAGACTTCAGATAAAGAGCTAGTGCACAGGGTTTCCCCCCAACAATCCTGCTGCTAGAATTGGACCTACTGCACAAACTACAGCTCTATTCTGAGAGGTGACAGCCCAGATGTATAGACATAGCTACACTTCCTCCCTCCTTTAGGGAGGAGA
This sequence comes from Channa argus, assembly GCF_033026475.1. Classification (NCBI taxonomy): domain Eukaryota; kingdom Metazoa; phylum Chordata; class Actinopteri; order Anabantiformes; family Channidae; genus Channa; species Channa argus. The sequence continues at coordinate 10,859,815 of NC_090198.1, forward strand.
AAGATAAAAAAATGTACCTACTAAAATATTCCAAGATAATTTAGCTAATAAAAATTATTTTCTGTACAACTAAACTAATTACAACTAATATACAAAACAACAAAAGATTCCCATACAATGTATTTTTGTGCACAGACAGAAGGAGATGATATTTAGCAGAACAACATCACTTCTTGGTATTACTGCACCAACTCTGGCAGAGTGGACCCAACTGATTTATACATTGATATCATTGATTGACACAATTTTTGTTCACAGCTGCTTTATAATACTCTGTGTGAAACATTTCTTGAACTTCAGGCAGGACGGCACATGCAATAGTGCACAGTGTGGTTATGTACAATCATCCACTGTGTTTACCTACATTAAATCGGGTGCAAACAATACAAAATAACACAACAACAACATGGCCACATACCTTTCTGAATCCTCACCGTGCCTCGTGTTTTTTTTTTTTGGTGGTATTTCTGTTGCTGGTCAGAGGTGCTGACCTGACCCTGGAGAAAACTTGGAGAAGTTGACCTTTTTGGCGCAATGAAATCCATTGTTGATGTGAAATGTGCGGTAGCTCCAGGGCACTGCAAATCAAGAAAGCACAATCAAATGCAGAAAACACAAGCAAATAAACAAAACACATTTTTGTAGACAACTGTCATAGCAATGGTTCCATAGGACAGTGATGTGATGGACATTTAGATATGTAAATGCAGTTTTAGTTGCTCCCGGAACCATTTCTGAAATCTTTGATTTGTTCCGGATTAGTGGAACACCAGCTAAAATAAAGATGCATAAGTGTCTGGTGGCGTGAGCTCTAAGGGCCACTGTAGAAATGGCTTATTGAAAGATTGTTCAAAAAATATATTTTTGAACAATGAATCCAAAATTACCCGAAGGTTTGAATGCGCGTGCAAATGGTTGTCTGTCTGCGTAGGTCTCTCTGAAGCCCTGAGATAGACTGGTGACCTGTTGAGGGAGTACCCCGCCTCTCGCCCAATGGCAGCTGGGATAGGCTCCAACCCCTCTGCGACCCAAATAGGATGAGCAGTGATAGATAATGGATGGATGGATGGATTTATGAACAGCAAGAGGAAATCACTGGGGAAATTGGTTAGAGTTTGGGCGGTGGTGGAGTGGTTAGTGCTGCCATTTCCCAGCGAGAAGGTCTCTGATTCAAATCCCTGGCCCACTGTGACCTTTCCGTGTGCATACTTTTTAAATTTAAACTATTTTTACTTCACTTTAAATCGTACAGGGGGACTTGTCCTTGTCCCCTTGCATCTCTCTGTTTGCAAAAAAAATGTCATTGAGAGTATCAGTATGTTAGTACATTTATCATGCTCAGTTGTGACAGTTTCTGTAATGCAAAATTTGGAATTTAATTAAAATTAACTGGTGTCATTTTAGGTGGCTGTAGTGGTTGTGGGCATGAACAGCCAACCATACATGGCCCCACAATAATGAGTTGGAGTAAGCCATCAGTGGGTGTGGTGTAGAAGTGCTGAGCAGGGAAAATGAAGGTGAGCCCCACAGGGCTCATTTGAGAGGAACATGGTGCTGAGAACAGCTCAGAGGCCACACACAAATCCCAATTAAACATAATTACAGCTTGAAAACTGTGGGCAAAGGGGCTCTTTATATCCACCTATATTGGCTGCACTGTGCCTCTTAATTGCTACTCTCGTGCTGGTGCATATCACTTTATGTGCCAATTCTCACATACTGTTGGCATGAAGCACAGCTTCAGTATACTCTGTTTGGAATCTTTGCAATGTTTTGTTTGCAATGATGTTTCAGTTTTACATATTTGTCCAATTTGTACACGGGGCTTGCATGATTTAAATTTTTAAATTTAGCACTAACACTGGGTTGTGTCAAAAGATGTTTTTGTTTTTGCTTTATATATCATCCAGAACACAGTAGTGTGTGTTAACAAAGACATGGCAATAGCACTTCAAACAAACCCAATTACAAGAATGTGAAGTGGTCACTTTTGTAAAACAAATGTTTCACTGTACATTAAAGCTGTCGCCTTTTCCAAAAATCATGTTTGAACAGCATCAATTTGTTCAAAATTATTCAACCCACATAGTGTAATGCTCCACTACCCCTTCCTATCACCTCTCTGTTGAAACAATCCACTTAACTTGGAAAGTTTATTTAACAAAGCAGTTCTACAGCATAGACCCCCCCCCCCTTCCCACACACACACGCACACACACACACACACACAGCTTTTGAGATGGTTCGGTGACGCTATTGTCATATCAGCATGGTTTTGCTTGCAATTACCTCCCACTTACTCATAACATGCCATTACCTTAGATCACTCAGAGGTCACTCAGGGCAAATCAATTGCAACTACAGATGTACAATATATAGATTCGAGCAGGTCGATACAGTTTGAATATTTTTGTCTTTCCAATGAAACCTGAATAAAAACAGACAGCTCCACTGTACATATCTATGAACCCAGGATATGTGTGCATCACTGACTGTGTTTATGTGCAAATGAATCCCATTCTCCTGATAAAATGTCGGACATCTAAGGCTCTGTACACTACATTTGTCATGTGGCAATAACATTTGGCTTCTCGGGTGGCCATTCAGTACTGGCCAATTTCTACCTGATCACCTTGTGCACTGTTATATAACACCAACAAGCATTATCACATGCATAGTACAAGTTTTGCTTCCCCTTATCGGCCTTTCTAAGTGCATGGATGCATATTTTTCACATGCCCATCGTAGCTTGTGACTAAGAAAAAATTATATAATTATATATATAATTAATTATAATTATATACTTATATATATATATATAATTATATAATTCTAAATAAATCAGAGGTGGCCGAACCTTAGTGGACATCATTATGCAAATTCGTAATTTGCATTGGTTTTGGCATCATCTCATACATGTGGTTTCACTAACTTCTCTGCTTTTCTTTTCTCACCAATTGTCCCATTGGGTTTTATGCTCTGCCCCAGCTCCATGTAATTTTTGTTCTCCTCTCCTGTGTCTGAACCTGAATGGTTCTCAACCCCATGCACTAAGATTGCATATGTCATCACCACTACCAGCTTGTAATGACGGCTTGACGTTCATCCTGTGCCAGCTTGTCGTCGTTCATGTAGATTGTTACCTACCATTGTTCTCTGTGCTTCGGAGCATCGCCCAGCTCTTTTCTGGAAATTCCTCATCGCCACATGGAAATCCACTCTTTGCTCACAGTGTCAGTGCCTGTGTGCGCCTTTGGCAAAGGGTCTTTTGGCCCTTTGCCATTCTTCACGAGTAGCACCATTTTGCTGTTGCAACTTTGTGCTCACTCTGCTGTTTTGATTGAAAAACTGCTTTGCTCATGGAGTATATCATATACAATATAATACAAATTTATTTATTTATAGTTTAAGATTTGGTCAGCTGATCAATCAGATTTTGGGGGTGGCCAGGGACAGTGTTTGTTTTATTCTGGTCAGTGCTCAAGTTTGTATTTGTTTACCTTGGTGAGATCTTCTCTCATTCCACCCGGAAGCATATTCGGCATATGTTCTATAAGTACCTTAATTCCATATATACGTTAGTTGTAATCTTTTTTCTCCTGGGCCCACAGCTGCACAACACAACACTCCAACACTAAATAACTGCCTAGATGGGGTCTCGTTTGTGCCAGTTCATCATACATCAGAGGCAATCCAGTGGGAGAACTCCCTATGTTTGATATTAAGGGGCTACACAATATATCACTTTTCTAGTAATGCAGTACAATAACACGTTACTTCATATGTTTAGTCAAATTAATATTAGTTACTTTATTTAGTAACACATTACCAAGTTCAGAAACCATACTGTGATTTTTGTTAACGTTTAATAAGTAACTTATCAAATACTGACCCACCATAGACTCAGAGAGCATTCAGTGCATAGTATTGCAGGTGTTTAAAGATATAATCCTTAATAGAAAATACATCCACTGGGGCCTTTTCTAAGTGCTGCGAAGTTTAATGTTCAGGTCACAGTAATTCACAAAGCTGTCCACCACTGACTGGTGCCTGACAGTACTGATGTCCACACTAAGAACAACAGCAGAGTCATCAAAGACCCTCTGAAGATGGCAGGAGTCTGAGTTGTGACCAACAAGTTACAAATAGTAGGAAGACAGCACTGCCCCCTGTGCAGTATCTGTGCTGCCGACCACTGTGTCAATCACACAGTTCCACAGGCGGATGTTGTGGGCAGGTCCAGTGAAATAATCCATAATCCAACAAACCTTGGGAGTGTCTACCTGCATGTTTTTTAAATTTCTTCCCTAGCAAAGTAGAACGGATAATTTTTAAGGCACTGGGCAAATCAAAAAATATAATCCTCACAGTGCCCCCACTCCATGTGTAGGCTGGTAGACAAACTGGAGGATGCTAAGTAAGGACCAGTCTCTCAAAGCCTCTTAGAATGTTAATGCCAACGGTTTGTAGTTGTGGAGACACTAGGACATGCTTTTTTTTGGTACGCCAAAGTGTGTTCCACAAGACGGGGCCCCTGTCTAGATGCAGGCTCAGGTTGAAGATTTGCTGCTATGAAACATTAAACTTGACTGAACTGAGAGTGAACTGTTGGCAGTCATCATGAATCAGTGTAAAAGCTCTGATAGCTCATCTTTTAATAATTAATAATCAGGGCACATTTTGAAGGTGACTGAAACATTCATAAAACAAATCTTTGCTGTTAGATAATGAATAATAACCCTTAAATTGTAAGTATTTTTTGTTTACTTTTCCTCTGGGTCTAACGTTTAATTGAAACCAATAGCATAGTGGCGAGACTCCCGTTAACTGTGTCCACTTGGTACAATAAGTTAAAAATGCTATACAAAGTAAAAGCAATGAAGAATAAGTACTTCAACACCCTAAATACTTGGTTAGTATTGGCATTAAAAGACTAAAAAGACTAAAAGACTAAAAGACAAGATTAAAAGCCTTTGGGTAACTATTAACCAAAATTACAATCTTCCCCTAATCTTCTAAATTGATTGTGGTGGATTAGCTCAGTCCCCAGTGTCAAAGTCTTGTGCTTTGAGTGCCCATCCATTTATGTTGACAGTGTAAAGACTTTACACTTCCTTAATTGGGAAAAAACTAATTAAAAAAAAAACTGGAAATGTAAATGAGGAGTAACCAAGTAAATACTTAGTTTGAAAAATGTATTCAAGTTTGTTTCACACAGTCACTGGAGATGCATGTGTTACTATTGATGTACATTCTTTATCCATTCTATTGATGTGTGACATTTTGTTTTTTCTCTTTGGTCTTGTTTTGTCATTGTTTCCCTGTTTCTTATGTTACCCTGACCCATTTGCTCTTCACAGTGAAATCCAATATTTGTAGACACGCTCACTGCCTCAGCCAGTTTTCAAAATCCCAATGATGTGTTTTTCTTTCCCCCTATGCAAATCGAAAGCTTGTAATTAGATTGATTATTTTAATGCATTTGGACCGGATTAAAGCTCTCTGCAAAAAAAAACAAAAACAACAAAAATACACAAATTTAGAAGTCATGGACTTTAATATATTTATGGCCCATAGATACAGACAGTGAGACAATGTTTCTATTGAATGCAGACTTAGCATTATGCATGCAGCCATGGTGAATGAATAATGTGCATGCCTTTGGTCTCTGCTCATCTTCTGATCTGAGGCGTTAGTGACATAAATCCATCTGTCGCTTGATGGAAGAAAATGTAAATCTTCCACCCCTTTGCATATCATGTCTAATTGGCTTTAGTCTTCAAACAGCTCTGCCTTTGAGATGAATCTTTATAAGATGGAAAAGCATGGTCCTCTCGTTTAACAGCCCTCTGTCAGATCCCAAATGGACACAATCTAACCAAACGTCTGAAAAAATGCATCTAAAACAAAGCACGGGGTCCAAATACTACATCTACTATGTCCCTATGCAGGCATTGTTGATTATCCATTGCACTGAGGCTATGTGACATCAAAGATACAGTGCAGTCAACATAATGAAACATTAATAAATATGACATGCAAGTGATTTGAAAGAAAGCACTCAACAGGTTTCTCAGACTTAAAAATTTAGTTTAACTCAAATTGATAATTTCCAACACAAATTACCAGACCCTCTATATGAGTTACATACAACTAGCCTGGTTACTTAAAGAATGTCCTTCAATGTTAGGTTTTGTGCCTTTTATTGCCATGTCTGCTTAGATCCAGATCTACTATGCAAAGAAACAAACATATAAGCCCAAGATCTAGAAATGCCAATGAGTCGAACCTTATTTAAGACGGTGTTAATATTCTAAAATATTTTGTTAATTTAACAGTGTTCTCTATGTTAAAATGGAAAAGTTGAGCGTAATTAATGGACCAAATGTAGGTAATATTGGTCAAAAACCAACAATCAACAAAGCCCTGATTGTCGATGTCCATGTGTTGTCCCATTTGCACTAGATTTATCAGAAACTAAACATTTTATTAATAGCACTTCAATCACTATCACAACCTAACATAGAAGCCTAAAGGTATATTTAGTATTTCGTGAACTTCGGAAAATGACAGGAGCTTTGAAGGAGATGGCGAATTAATCTAAAAAATGCTATTGTTCTTTTTTTTTTCTCTAAATAATATCAGGCATTTAAATTGTGAGAGACAAGTCAGGGCCAATCCACAGTTGTCTTCTCTAATTATATAACAATTTGAGTAATGTAATGTGAATAATTAAATATAAATTCTAATGGTATAAAATTTTAATTCTAAAATAAAATTCCTGGTTGTGACCTTTAGAACAGGCAGGGATACATACAGTGCTTGATCCCATCACGTCTGCAGGGAGTTTCCATTTCCTGATCACTTTCACAGTGTTCAAGCAGGAGAAGCCAGGAAATGTAATATTCCGCTTCATGGATATGGAACAGACCAGGCAACTGCTCATGGTTTAGCAGTCTTTAATTGCATCGGGGAAAACCATGCAATGTACATTTTGCTCCCTGACTCCAACTCATGAGCCTAATGTATATATTAATGTAGGCAGGTAGGGGAGTCAGTGCAGCTACAGCTGTCAGCGTTACTGCAAGGTAGATTGGAGAAGGGGAACCCCACGGGTACAGGGCTCAATCCTTTTTTTGCTAAGACTCTGCACCTTTGCATACAAATCCTTAGTTTGCTTCAGTCTGTAGTTAAGTGCTTTTATATACAGATATGAGAGATTATCAACTGTCATATGAATTGAATGAGTAACACAAATAAAGGAGTCCTTGTTAAAGCACTAGTGTGTCCCAGATCCTCTGAATGCCTGTTACAGTGTTAATAAAGTACAAGATATGTGTTTTTGCATATTCCATGCAGTGAAACTGTTCTCCACATTTTACAGAATGTACACTAAAGGGTGAACTAAAGTGCATGTTGAAACTGCACTGTGGCCCTTTTACAGACTTGGTAAAAATAAAAAAAGAAGATGGGTATATACTGTATGTGTCCGTATCGAGCACAGCTTTGAATTTATTTATAACCTGTAAATAGAACAATTAACATAATTCACATTTAGAAATGGCAGGAGGCACTATAAAGTAAAAGTTGCATCACTTAAAAGAGACATATTTATTTGGAGGTTATTAGTTGTAATTTAAGTCTAGACTAGTAAATGTTAGCATACCCCAATGTTTATAAAATATGCCCTGATGTCTATGTTTGGCCCAACAATAGGTCATATCAGGATTTTCAAACATAATGGGATAAAATGGGATGCATGTCTCTCTGTGTTGGCTCTGAGAGAGACTGGTGACGTGTCCAGATTGTCCTCTCCTTCTAAAAACAGCTGTGATAGGCTCCAGCCCCCCGTGACCCTATACAGGATAAAATGTTGCAAATAATTTATTTATTTAACTGTTTTAATATATTGCTGTACACATTTTGCCATATTTACCATAATCAGTATTGTTTAAACTATATTGCTTTCTTAGTGGAGTACTTTAATTGTTGTACTTTAAGTAAGTTGTAGATAATCTATAATATAGTATTAATGTTGTGGCTGATAAATTTAGATCTTTTTAAAAGGTGAGAGTCAGCAGCTTTCTCACTCTTGGCAGCAGTTAGGGGATTTCCCCCTATTTGAAATATCCAACTGCTCATGCACTACAGTCTTTGTAACTGCTTGTGTAGACCACCATCTGCTACCTCTGTGGCACACGGTGTCACCAGCCATGCTTGTCTTACCTCCAGCCATGCTTCTCCTAGCCTACCAGCAAACAATTTAAGTGAGAATGAATAGAACCCTCACCTGCTTTAAAACCTGCTGAATATGGCTGCAATGAACAACCAAGCTGATACCTCAAGTGGAATCAAACCGTGGCTCTTACCGTTGGGTAACAGGACATTCACAGCTGTGCTCTGTTTGTTAATATTGTATTTCTGCAGAAAGTATGAGAAGTGAGAGAAAGAAAAGTGTACCACAGAGCCGAAAGGCAATGATAGGCCAGTCATTCTGGTTAAGGGAAGGCAGATCAGAACATTTGACACCTCAATATGTTCATCAGTATCACCAGATCCACTGTGTAATTATGCTCTGACCTGCCCTGTTCATCTGATCTATTACCAGATTGTGTGTGCCAATAGCAACAAAATGAAGGAATACTTTGCAGACTCTACAAAAGCCGAGGCAATCTGTTAGCCTATAGTGATATTCTGCAATCAACAGCGCATGTTGGTCTTGATGGTAAGAAAGGAATTAATGAAGGGCTGAATGTCACCCTCATGTTCAGCACACAGTGTATATTAGGAACCCATGGCAGAGCCTGCGATGCCCATGAGTTTCTCTGGGAGAATCTGTTGCTACGCACCCTTTTATGTCCCACCTTTGAAAAATAACTGTAATCACCAGGGAATCAAACTACCGGGACTGACTGCCCACATACCTGCAGTAGGAATGATATTTGTACATAAAAAGCTGTCTTGGCCATTCTATTCCTGCTGCTCACACACCACACCTGCTGTTTGTTTTGTTGAATTTTTCTTTGTTGCTATTATTTTTTTTTATACTGTTATGAAGCTTTCTTTAGACTGGCTTAAAAAGATATTTTTTAGGGTCACAGGGGTCCTATTGCACAATGGCTGGACGACAAACAACTTACCAGTGAATTCTAGTCTTACACAACTAGGCAGACACTGACATTTGTAGTTACAGGCAATTTAAAGTTTTCAAACTATTTCTCTTGAACGTCTTTGATTTGTGTGAGGAAAATCCCATGAACAAAGGGAGAAGACAGAAAGCAGGCACTAGGAATAAAAGGCCGACCCTTATTGCTGAGAGGCAACAGTCCTAACCTCTGAGTCACTTCAGCTATTTTTAGAAAAGCACTGCACTCCTGCAACTTATCTAGACATCAGATAAGTTCAGCGTTGCATAGCACAGAGCTATATTTGAGATACAGCTCCAGATGAGAATGTAAATGTCTGACGCAGTGGGAGCGGACATTAAATTAACTGTACTCTGCCCAGTTCCCAAATACAAAGTGCATGGACTGTATGTCTGAGTGAGCACATGTGTAAATAGAGCAGGTCATTCTCAAGACAATCACAGCAGGCGAGTGGCCATGTTGATGCTTCATTGTACTGTAAAGAAAACATTTTTTTGTCCTTCACTTTATATGTAATTTCCTTCTTCCTGCATGCACCACCCTCCACCTAAACCGAATCGGGTATTTAAAGGAGGTGAAAATGTGTCTGACACAGACAACCTCCTGTTGTGAGCTACATGTGTAAACGTTCAGTTACATGGACTTTCTTAGGAAAGCTGATTTCTCAACTGTCATGTAAACGGGAAAACTGTCGGAGAACGCCGATTTCTTTGCCATGTATAGGTAAACCAGGTTTCTCATCAGCTTTCCCCAACTGCACATGTGCAGAACAAAAGGCTACAGACAGGAACATGTAGCTGTGTAAAAGGCTGAGTGAAAAGAGCCTCCTCATTTTAAAAACTAAGTCAGACAGAAAATTTAGCACAAAGTGCCTCGTAGAAGTCTAAATAAGTTACTTTCTCCCGCAGATTTTTAAAATTCAGACAGTTCCTGTTGTGGATCAGTTGCATCCGTCTGTCCTTTTTTTCCTCTCTGTCCCCCCTTGCGGTCACTGTGTTACGACACAAAAACACACAACCATGGACACTGTGATGTGTCCATGGTTTCAGACACTCAGTTTGCATATACACAATATCACAGTAATCTATACGTGGTAGACATGTAGCAGTTACTAACTGTTTTCTTGCTTCAAAAGACAATAAATGTTTATTCCTATAATATCCAAGTGTCAATCTCAGTTTTTTGATGAGGTTGTCAATATGAGGAATACAAATAGAATCTGTAATTAAAACCCTGTGACACTCTCCTTCCAGTTGTTTGAAGTTGCAGATAATTTGAGATTTTGGTTTTCTTTTGGAAAACAACATAAGTTTAGTTTTGTTTAGCATTTAATGATAGTTTAAGCTCACTTAGCTCTGACTGAATACTATTAAATGCTTGTTTGCAGCTTCTCAAGAGCATCATCAACAGTAGGATTATGATGATGATGATGATGATGATGATGATGATTACATAACTGTGTCATCAGCATATAAATCAGCAATACAAATGTACATTTGTAGTGGTTTGGCCAAGTTCATTAATAAAAATAATAAATAAAAGAGAAACCAGTAACCAGTAACCAGTATAGATCTTTGGGGAACGATATTGCAGGTCATTATAGTGTCTAAACAAAGAACTGTGGCTGTTAATACATCTTGTTCATTAAATAATGCTCTTTGAAAATGTGGGATACAAAAAAAATAGTTTGGTAGGAACTACAAACCACGCACATTAACATTTATTAAACAATATCAAATATAGCTTTAATAATTAAGTGTGTTTACTTGTGTTTTAAATATATAGGTCAATCATCTCATTGTTGCAGCCTAAAATGGCTGATTTCACAAAAGCTTTTCTAAAAGAAATTGTGATGCAATTTATTGTTTTTATGATGTTTTAAATTGGTTTAATTTATTGTTGGTATTGAAGTTTCTGAAGGAACTGATATATAATCAATTACAGATACGATGCCACTGTCAACTAGTCAAAAATAGCCAAACTATGTAAAAGGAATATCTTTTATCTGGTTTCATTTGAACGAGTTTGGAGAAAACACATTTTTCTTGCTATGACACTATAAAATTTAGAGCATGACCGGTTTATTATTCACTTTAATCTGGATGGGGTAAAAATGTTAAATACTTGAGTGTTTTGGACTTCTTGAGGTCAGATGAAGACTTTGAATGCCATGGGGAGCTTAGTATAGATGTTGGTGACAGTTTAAATATGAAATATGTAGCTTGGTACAGCTTAAAATAGTAAGTACAGTCAGTAAAATGTCACTAAATGTATGTATTAAATAACTGTACTCTGCACAGTCACTGCTGTTTTTTGGTGGGAATACGTGTAAAATTGAAAGTTCGTATTTTTAAAAAACAACTGTGGACCATAGGTGCCACGTGTAGTGTTATAGCAGATGCAGTGTTGTATGAGTAATTCAGATCAAGCCTATAGAGAAGCTTACATAACCATGAGAAACTGCATCTTTTAAACCACAATATAATTACCTATGTATAAGTAAAAGTAACAGAAAATAGTCAGTGCACCTGTTTCTCATATACAAAAATGTTTACAGTGGTCCGTACTACAATTTTCCTTTGCTTTGTGTAAATATGCACTCTGTATGTTTCACACTGTATAGAGGTTGTAGATGACCCAGATTGAAAAAAATATTCCGTTTTGATGTACCCTAACTCCATGGTACAACATTTATTTATTATATCTAGATTTGTGAAGGCAAATGAGTACACTGATAAGTGTTTTTTCGCTTCAGCTAGTATGTTACTTCTATACTGAGAAGTAAGGGCCTTAGGCCTTTTCTAAGAGTAATCAGCAGTTTGTAAAAGCAATGTGTTTAGATGTACCCTATACTAGAACTGTGACAATCCTATTAAGAAAACACTGTGTGCTGTTAGTGTGACGCAAATTGGCTACAAGTAGTCTGGCTGCTCTCCAGACATGATTCAAGGTGACAGAAGCAACACAAAGGGACAAACTTAGTGTCCAGATCAATACAGGCATATAAAAGTCATGGGGCTATTTGTTTAATGTGGTATTTTGTAAAAAGTCTAAAGAGAGAATTGTTAGAGGAAAACTGAAGGCAAACTACCAGCATATAAAGGCTGCATGGTGCTCAGTTAAGAACAAACAAGACAGATCAAAACCATGATTACCATCATCATTCTTAAGCCAAGCAGGAGTTCCCCCAGCAGACACTTCTCAGAAACTGTATATCAACAATCGCAACAGTAGGACACAGAAAAACACATGTCCAATGCAGTGTGTTCATTTGCCAAAAAAAAGTGTATCACTGTAACACTGTTTGTTAAATTTAAGGCAGTATTTTTTTTTTTTTTCAATTCCTGTGCTGCGATACAGTCTGGAAGCTTACAGAGACAAAACCAAGACACCAGAAAAGAGTTGAGGTCAACCAATGGTCTTGCAGGTCAATACTTGCGTCATGAAAAGAATTATAGTTCATACCTCTGGAGCTATGCTCATGTACCCCTTTGTATTCACTTCTTGTTCACTTTCTTTTATCTTTTAATACGACCATTCATCTCATTGTCTAACTCTGTAGCAGAATAAATAAAGCAGCATCCCATTTCCTCACAAGAGTGAATAAATCATAGATTTTACTTTTACTCCTTCATTTAATCCATTTAAAATCCATGTAGGTTTAGTTAGTAGTCAGACACAATCTAGCTGTTTGTCCTTAAAAAAAATTAATATAGAAAAAAGAATCGATATCTACAGACAATTCATCTTGTTAAAGCCTGTGTAATCCATCATATGATTCTGACAAAACAAAGGTCGTATTTCACAAGCATCTGGTATTTTGGTGGGCTGCTGTGAACTTGACTGCCAGCATACATAAAACATAGAAGAGGGTAGCAGTCGTGCAATGCACTGTTATTTTACTGTTAAGTCATATCAGGCTTTGTGCTTAAATGGTTTTCCTGTTCAGGCCAGTGAAAAATGCAATGGGCATAACATCTAATTTCATTCATTTTTTTAAGTGAAACGCTTATGAACAATAAAAACATCCGATCTGCGCAAATGATTGTAAGGAATGTAATAACCAGATAACATTATTGAGGATTAGAGCAGGGTAACAAGATGAGAATAAGAAAAAGACCTACAGTGTAAGTATTTTGTAGGGGCACTATTACATGATAGGTATGAATATGTATGATGTAACTACTGTGTAACTACAGATAAGAAGATAGTAAGAGGCTGCACTTTAAATTACAGCCCTCAGTTGTTCTACCTACTGTATAACTATATTAATTTTTGACAAGCTAAATAACAATTATGCTTGTACTTTTTTGCCCAATACATGGAAAAGCAATTAAACTTTAGTATTTTAAACTTATATATAAATAATTAAATATTACATAATAGGTGTAATAGGTGTGATAGGTTTAAAGTGGAGCCTCCTACCCTCTTCTTATCTGTAGTTGTATTTGCACCTATCATGTAATATTTAATAAGTACCCCATAACTACAAAATGCTTATACTGTAGGTATTTTTCTTATTCTCATCTTGTTACCCTGTTTTCCCAAAAGTTTGCATATTGTTATTAAGTAACAACAAATATGTATCCATAGGTACTGTCGATGTACACGGGTATTGCTAGTAAGTACACGGTAAGTTTGCTGTACTTACCCTTTAAGTCACAGGCTGTAATCTAAAGCTTTACAAAGTTTTCTAAATTTGTTTTTTTTTGGTTTGTTAAACAAAAAATGTGTCAAGATGACAAAATAACCTAAAAGTATTAGACGTTTTAAAGTTGTTAATTGCGAAGTTGCTTTACTTTCCAACAGCCTCAATTCTCCAATGTTGCTGTAAAATGTACTGGAAGTGTTTACATGGCACCTTCTGCTTTTTTATTTTGAATTTTTAAACAACGGCTACGCAATACATTTTAACAACTGAATAAGTTTGTTCTCACAAAACCTATAGAAATTCTGTATAGCCTCTTTTATTTGGGCCAATACCATACGATCTTTAGGACTGTATGTGTGTTTGAGAGAGAGAGAGAACATGAAATGGTAAACGTGTGTGTGTGTGTGTGAAACAGATCGAGGGGCAGAGGAGACCAAAGAACTAAACAAAAATATAGTCCATGACAATTGAGGTGATAGTGGGTGGTGGAGTCGTACTGGACCGTGTTAAATTAACAGGTGGTTCCAATGTTTTGGTCATCCTATCAAAAATGACTGAAGTATGCAAAAATTAGAAGTACCTTCTAATATGATGCAACATAAACTACTCACAAAAAAATTTCAGAATGCACCTATAATGCACTATAACCTTTGGAGGTGAACTTTGACCTTCTCTAAACTTTTGAGTGCACATGTCCAACTGGTCAATGTTTCAGTACTTTGCAGCAAGAATCACGATGTGATTCTCTGATCCATGAATCGACCACTAAATGTTCTGGTACAATAACTGTATTTGTACTATATATGTACATCACGCGGTTAAATTTTGATGTCATGAGATGAAGATGACACCTAACAATTGACAAAGTTGTAGAGACATTGACATATTTTATTGTGGTATGTAACCACCACTGTTGTTAGCTTTTGTTTCAATAAATTGTTTGAGATGAAGAAATTACCATTGCATGTGTCTATTTAAACTTTGATGATATAATACCACTGTAACATCAACCTTTTAAATTTTCCATACATTTTAATAGAAGGTCAAAATGTCCCTAACTTTTTGTAGTAGTGTATACGTCCTTCTACATTATTTTGCAATATTCATCATAAAATCTGTGGGAAAACTGTAACAAATGCTGAGTCCCAATAAGAAACTCCATAATAAAAGTCCATTATTTTGTCTTCATAGCAAAGGTTCTGCTACAAAAGACAATACTGCCTTTTCATTGTCTTTGGTTAGATTTTTAAGAAAAAAATGAATAGCCTAGGTATTTTAAAAATAGTTCCTGTTGTCTAGATCACTAACTGGAAGACTTTGGTCTTAGTCCAGAGCTGACAAGGCTTCTATCTAAGTCCTTCATATTAAAATGAACATTTTGATGTGATTTTTTTTTAACGGGCAAAGTGTGGCCACAGAGACGACAAGGGAAGACAAATACTGTTGCTGTAAATGTTATTTTTTGTTCCAAATTTAGGAAAGTTGACTCCAAGTGTTCAAACACAGGTGGATACTCAAACTCAACTTCATTTGTCCTAGGACAAACATAGCCAGGCCAGTCATTCTGTAGTGCAGAGTTTGTTTTAACAAGCTAATTCAGATGAAATCTCTGGTCCTGAATCCAACCAACGATATTTAGTTATTTATCGTGTTTTGGTCTGTGTTTGCTCTTAATTAATTATTGAATGAATCTAATCACATTTAATAAACATTACAGCTTAAGACTGTATGCAGGTTTTTTTTTAATGTTTTTGTTATACGTTTAATGCCAGTACAAAATAAAACACTGATGTTTACCCATAAATAATTTAGACATGCAGTTATTTTAAACAAGAACTTGAATTCATCGAACTTACTTGAATTACATGTTGAATTTCTGTTATATGGTTTACTGTTTTTTGAATAGTTTTTCAAGAACATGGAGTATAAAGTACATGGGCCTTCATGTGAACATGCATACAATAGTTCAAAATTATATATTTTTTTAGCCCCTGCACTAGATGAACATTGAACTTAGAAAAATATGTATAAGTAAAATATGAACATGAAGGACGGTTCATTCAGTGTAAGTGGTATAAAATAACAATCACTACACTATACAATGGGATTGAGCTGCTACCTAGGTGACCACCAAGCAGCTCGAGACCTGGCTCAGGACAATACATAAGTTGGATTCACGGGGCACATTGGACATGTGTTTCTACAAATATGACCTTAAATTTCATGGCCCCTGCTGGTGTACGAAGTGCCCCTGTTAACAGTTTAGTATCTAACAAAAAAGATCAACATCTAACTCTAGAGACTGCGGATCTTGCTATCAAACGGTGTTCTACAGCACCAGAATACCAGAGTCCTGTATGGTTAGAGCAGCAAACTGCAGCTTACTTTTAAGGGCGTAGAAGAAGCGATCAGGGTCTCCAGCATAAGAGAAGGGTTCCAGTACAGGGACTCCTGAGACCTAAAAGAAGAAACAGCAGGCATCGAGGTATGGGCAGACAGAAAGGGGAAGGCACCGGAGGACCTGGAGGTGTCAGATTTGTGGCAGAGCCAAAAGGCAGCGGTAGGTACAGTGGAAATTGGAAGAGCAGGGTGGGGTGTCATTCCACAACCCAGCGATGACAAAATTTAAGGCAAGAACAGATGTCATTTAGTGTTGGAGGAAGTGCGTGCTGTCAGGGTCTGATCAACCCTAGTTGGCTCGCCTCAGCAAGGGTGGTATGATGCTGAAAGATCTGAAACACCTGATGACCTCAGGAAACATGAATAGTGATGTGTCCCAGTGCATCCTAGGATGTGTATTTTAAATCTCAAACGGAATATGAGTATGAGTAGGAACAAACATAAATATAAGAGCTTGACTGTCAGCGGGATACAACCACAATGTGGTAATTCTAGTTTAAAATGTAACATTGCCTGCTAAAGCGTACAATGGTGATGTATAAGTCCCAGAAATGAGTGGCTGTGTTTAGGGCACTCTGTATGCTGTGAAACACTCACTGTGCACATATTGAAACACAAACATTGTAATGATCACCTTTTACATGACAGATGTATGCACTTATGTTTGCAGAGATTTATACTGCATAGAATGTGATTCTGTGTGCATTCATGAGTGCATCTGTTTATGTGTCTTGAAGTAATCAGTGTTTCTGAGTGGTAAAGCATGTCCCTAAAGTGTCAAGAGCTGTAGTCAGGCTGAATGCAAAGCTTTGCTGCAATCAGTTTATTTTTACTCAAATAATTTACATTTCTAACACAAAACAAAACATTTCCCTGTAGACTAGTTTATCTATTTAACTTATTCATGCTTTTACCCAGTGACTTGTTGCATAATGTTGCATTGCTTGAATTGGGCTGTCACAGCCATCTGAGTTGGTAGCAATGTGTCCATCAAATCTCTGCCTTCATTCATTTGATGTTTGGATGCAAATAAACAGCAGAGCTAAACTCCAGAGGTCACTGCAGTACAATAAGAAGGCTCCAGCATGCAGAAGGTCTCACAACCAGTCACTCTGTGTGTTATGCTTGTACTGTCAAAACAAATCAATGTTTCACCATCGTCACCCTGCATCCTACCAGATGAGCCTACGGTGAGTCATGGATACTCATGTTGACTGTTCCTGCATTAGTTACTGAGTGACACCAGGAGGACATCAGCCTCTACGGCCTAGAAACAGCCATTAGTGTAACATGATAAATATCATGCAAATTAGGTAATACAATTTCCCCTTTTCATTTGGTGATATGGTTAATATTTACAGGACTCTCCATCTCCATCATAGACCCATTCTGAAACCCAGTGAGATATTGAGATTCATCCTCCTCAAATGATATACCCATTAGAGCAATCCAGCTGATAAATGCCAGGCAGATTTCAAAAAGGGTTGTATCATTTTAACATGCTCCTTAGGCTGCACTCCAAGACAGGTCAAGCCTTTATTCCCCACCCCTTAAATTATACCCTGTTTCTTCACACAATCAACTAAGTCCCTCTGACTTGAAAAATACATCAGGATAATCAGTGCCTCTCAATGGATGCACAGAGCAGAGGAGTGATTGATAAATAAGACAAACAGTCGGCTGCCATGTACTGTATGCTTAAAACATGACTCAATTTCAACATTTTACCTTGTTGACTGAAGGTTTAAATTAAGCCAAGGTGGTAAATAAGAGTGCTCAGAATGCAGCACAGGTGTCACATATTGATACACACACACACACACACACACACACACACACACACACACACACACACAGAGAGACTTCCCTCAGATCAATAGCATACAGTTTTCTGGGTTTGAATTATCTACTGCACTGCAAGATGTAGATTGTCAAGAAAATGGCAGAGCTTTTAATGCCCACTACATCTACACTCCACAATGTCTACTGAAAATTACAATGCAGAAGATAATGTTAGAGGAGTGATCAATCAAGAGCATTCAAGGGGTGCCAATGTCATGTCAAATGTCTCCATACTGTGAAGATCAATCAGATACAAAGCCTGTTCTCCTGCCAGCAGCAGAGGGACAGTCTGTTATCAGTACAACTAGCACTTCAATTATAACAGTAGCAACATTCAGATGCAAGATAAAGCCAGAAACAAAAGAGAACTGAGAGAAACACTAATTTATAGTATTTCTCTCAGGTTTCCTGAGAGAATAAAGCCAGTGTACCTATAATTTATCAAATGAGCCGATCCAAGCATCACTGGATTCAAGAAAATAAAACACCAAAGAGGAAATAGTTTTTGGCTATGAACACAACACAAGACCAGGTCACATTAAAACAAGTAACATATAGAAAGAAAAATGCCACCACATAAAATCTTTCTATCTGTCCTGTATCATTGAGGCATTCATTCAAGTTCATGATTAAAGGGATGTGTTCAGATAATAGAATATAATAATGTACAATGGTTTCCTGTAAACAGGGGTATTTTATTGCAAATCTTAGTGTTTGTTCTCAACCTAGACATTTTTAACCGTTCGGCCCTGGAGGTATTATATCTTATTACTTGGGATTTAAATGTTTAAACCTGTCCAAAAAGACAAAGCATAAACTCTATATTGCGATTAGAAAACGTTACTGTATATAACAATGATATCATTTTTTAGAATGGAATGATTTTCTTTATATTTTGTATTTTTCATATTAACATGGCTTTTTTGTTTTCTTGGTCACTTTTATTGTGATTCACAGTCTATACTTAGATAGTACAATAGATCCTGCTGCAAACCACAAGCTGTGTAATGTTCAGTGATCTGACAACACTCACCTTGTTTAGAAGCCATGATAGTCTGTCTCTATGACTACAGACATTACTACCTCATTGATAGTGTGACTCGTATCAAAAATTGTCTTATAAAAGCAATGGGCTGTTAGTCCCTCAAAAAATGGCGGATGGAACAGCTGGCACATAGCTCCTACTACATAAAATGCACATGATGATGGAAATTGCAAATGTATCTGTACCTTCCTCAACATTTTTGACAAAAAGCACCCTTGTAAAAATATGTAATTGAAATGTAAGTGGCACCTTGGAGTAAACCATGTTCTCTGAAACCAGCAATAAGGAAGTTATGGCTTCAAAACTATTTCAAACTGTTAACCATGCCGGAGATTTCTGGGATCCTGGGGGGACTGATGGACGAGGCAAAGTCTTTAGTCAGAATTTCAGCAAAACTAACTTGAGTATTGTTTATGAGGGATACTCCACTCTGTAGACTGAAACAAACAAGTGTTTTTGTACTTTCAGAAATTTCAACTGAATGAATGTTTTCATTTATATCTATAATTTAAGCTTGTAAAATTAATTTTGGAACTGGGAACCCCAGTAATCGAATCCAGTACAGTAGCTACTGTGTGCATCCTTAATCCTGATGACAGATTCAAGACTGGACTTTGTTTATCAGCAACATTGGTGAACTAGACCATTCAGTCTCAGTGAATGACAGGCTGTTAGGAGCTGTCTGACACCAGTTCACTCATCGCCTCCGCCAGAAACCTAAGTGCATGATTATATATGTCTGTTCAGATTCATATTCTAATTAGTTGACTTTGACCCAGACATTCCTGTGATACACACAATAATACTATAGTATAGTCACAGTGACTTTGAGTTTTGCTCTTTGACTGCTAAAATCTAATCAGTTCCTCTTTGACTCCAAGTAAATGTTTGCGCAAGTTTAGAAATTCCATCAAGGCATTGCTGTGACATTGTGTTCACAAAAATGTAAAACACCGATGACCAATAGTGACGACATAATGCTCCTGCCACAGTTGTCACCAGCATGGAACTAAAATAAAACTGACCATGAGCAATGATGAGTATACCAGTGTTTAAAATATCAGAAATCCTCAATATTAAAAGCTTGAGTTACAGCTGACTTGGGAATCTTGTTCTGACATAGGTCTGATCCAACCCTGTCAGCACAGCTAATGCTGTCTTCACAGGTGCATGGAGAAATGGGAAATATGAAAGCCATCCACAATATGGTATTATTGATTGGTCTTGAACTGTGATTGGTGTCAGCATGAAAAATGCAATTTTCTCACCACCGTCCATTTTGTCCACTTCAATCGCTTAAATCACCCCAATCACACACCCTGTAGTACCTCACAAGAAAATACCTATCCCAGTAAATCCTACCCCCTGTACCAGAGAAGGCAAACAGGTCCAACGTCTGAAGGTGTAGTAGTAACATTAGTACCCATAAAAAAGAAGTAAACCCAACATAATATTTAAAGACGTGACTAAAAATTTTATAGAATTAAAAAAATAATCTAAATTCTAAGAAATTGTCATATGTTATAAAAATGTATCAAAATTACATTAAAATTAAAAACCTATGTTTTATGTTTACATTTACGTTATGTAGTTAAATTATGTAGTTAAATATTATTATTTTTTCAGGTTTCAAGATACGTTTTCTTTCTTGCATTTTAAAATTTTAGCTTTGTGTCTGCAATTTTTTTTCTTTCAAACGGACAAAATATTTCGCTCCATATCTCTTCTCCTTGTGGGATTTTTGATGTGACCAACTTTTTATTTTTCCCAGGAACAGATCACTTGCTTTACTGGCAGTAGTAGGTCTTTTTACATCAGCAGTTAACAACCAATTTCAAATGCAACACATAAAACTGTCTCTAGACCTTTGATCTGACTAAATGAACATAAGGGCCATAGAACATAGGTGATTTCTTCTGGAAACAGCAGCATTAGGTATTTCGGTGCTTGGGACTGTTTTGCTGAAACAAGTTGGTGTAGTTGCTAAAAGTTAGTCTAAAGTAAATAAAGTAAGTATATAGTCTATGGGAGAAAAAAATCGATAACGTCCAGGGCCCAGTATAACATACTTTGCTATGACAAGACTACAAAGTGCCATATACACACAGAAAAAAGCACCGGACCAAAATGCAATTTCCATGCAAATTCGGAATACACTTACAAAGACGATTTCCATATTCAGTGTGATTTTGACTCAAACTCTCTGTTTTCTCTGCTTAACCTTTTGATTTATTTATACTTATTTCTTTTCCCCTTCACTCTATCTCTTCGTCATGTGGTGGCTAAATGCAAGTTTTGTGCACTGACCAGAATCTACAGGCGTGGGGCTGTTTTACCCTCCTGTTCTTTTTTTCTTTACTTATTCATGTGACATCTTGTCCTTTCGCCTCATCCAGCTCAGTGCTTCGCAGGGATACAGATGCTTTAGATAGCAGACACATTTGGGTTGCTCCAGCACTGATCGTATGCCAGCCACTCAGACAACACCATTAATCTCTCTTATCAGCATCTCAGTGGGTGCTCTGGCCCCAGAGTGGTATGTTCTGCATTGGGCTACCATTTCTCAACGGATGCTAAATAAACCACATTGCTTCCCTCAGTACTGACTTACAGCCCTTAACCGAAGAGATGAAAAGGGCCATCACTCTCCAAGTGGCATTGAGCACTTTGTTATTGTTCGTCCCTTCAAACTGTTCCCAGCCTCTTACAACAACAGCTTGACAATTTTGTAATTGCATTGTGTGATAAAAAGCTAATTAAGTTATGGAAGATCTCTTATCGGTTTTATTTTCTTCAGCACTATCCAGAGGATGACCTGATAAAATCAGCTGGCGGCTGACGTTTTTTTTTTTCCACTGGTGTTCTGTCTTAATAGGGACAATGATAACTACTGTGGATGGAGTAAAGAAAGGGCTCCTTGATGACAGTAAGCTTAACACAAGATACAGAGATACTGGCACAGATAAAAGGCAGGGACTGCCTGAGGGATCACCCACCAATAAAGTTCTGTTTTTTTGTGATCCCATAAACAACTGATAAGACTTGGAAGCCTAATGAGTTGAATTATTTTACTGACACTTGGAAAATGCAGGTTGACTGCTGCTTTATGAAGCAAGACAGCATGCTTTCGCTTGCAAATTCAAACCTTAAGCAACATAAAAAATAAACTTTGTAAAACCCCTACTGTTATACAGCATGTACCGAACATGTGTTTACACTGAGCAAACATTAATCTGAGGCACTAGGCAGTACGACACTTCAACATGAAAGGCCAAAACGCAAAAATATTCTTACAAACACTTCTGTACTTGGCAGCTACAGCTAATATCACTTAGTAACTAAAAGGCATAATAGTTGTGCAGATACCCAGGCATACACATCCCTTTCTTTCATACTTTAGCTGTACTGATCTGATAATGACAAAGATTGTGAACTAGAGTAGATTCGAATTGTGTTGTCTGTAGTTAAGGTTTCTTCTCAGATTTATTTCCACGTGTGGCTTGTTTAAGATTAAAAAGCATAGATACGGAGCAATGGTAGCCCCCAGTATAAAGCATCCTTTATTTTAGTAAGGGAATGCCCTGCTGAACATGCTGTATAGGGCACGGGGATGACACTAAATAGCTTTTTCAGTCAGTAGTACACACAAATCAGATATCCCGTATTCCACCCGAGGCAGCACGAGACACTGTACAGTACAAATTTGCACAAAGGGCGCTTTGATCAATGCACACCGCTGAACACCAGTGTCCATCAAGACAGAGTTTAACGTCCGTTATTGCTGCTTTTAAATTTAAAGAAATCGTTTTTTCACAAACCCAGTTTCAAACATCTGAATGCCCATGGGAACCCTTCACCATCAGTGATTATGACAGGATTTGACAAGTTTAGACAATGCACCTTAAATTTCTATTCTTTTAGCTGTGTATGTATCTGGGGGGAATTTTACCAGTGCTTTTGCCAAGCATTACCTAAATGAACTGTTATCCTCAGTACTCAACCAGGCCTTGTTTAGTATTAAATAATTCAGGACAATCTCTGTTGCAGACTTCAGGTGCATGCACATTACGTCTCTGCTTGCTATCTCCCTTGTGTTTCACAGAGGTGTAATATATAAAATCGGCCCATAATGCAGTGGAAACTGTTGCACATACTGTTTGTTATCTGCACTGTGCATGCTCTGTCCCACCCTTGCCTTCACCTGCCCAAAGGTGTGGTTAGAGTATGGTGGAAAAAGAACTACGCTGTAGGGAACAGAAGATGATAAAGAGAGTAATGTCTAAAAAAAGCATACTCTAAATAAAGTTAGATTTACTCAACAGAAAAGATTAAAAAAAATAAAGGGACATATGGAGAGGGTGGACTGTTGTGTCACTTAAAGTTAGTTAGAAATTACGTCCACCTTTTTCTCAATGACTGAATCGTTAGTCTTCATGTAGCAGGGGGTCTGCACTCTAACAAAGTCTCCATCAGCAGGACTCAAACACCTTCTCTAGCAAAAATTTTACTGTCCAACAGGCTAATTACTTATTTGGCATGCACCCGTTCCATTACTGAGAGAAAAAAACAGAGCTGCGTTATCACAGCTACAAGATGACCTGCTGACAGACAGTGTCAGAGACCTTGCTGGGATTAGTGTATTGATTGGATGGAGTAAAAACCCCATCACAGTATGAAGGAACGGTTAACATGTGATTAGACCTTGGGGGGGGGGGGGCAATTAAAAAGGTATATGGCATAGTTAACACAGGTTAGAAAAGACCAAGATTAGCAGAAAAAAGACAGGTAAAGGATTGTAGTAAAAACTTTAATATTTTACAACCCAGCAACAGGTATTGTGCACACAGACTAATAAATAATGCATAGAATGTGCACATTTAGCATCTCTGTACACAACAAACTGCACATCACACTAATTTATAGTAAGATTATTAAGACTGGTTAGACGCTTGACATGGATATCATACTTTTTATTTTAATTAAAGGAAAACACATTGAGTCAACAGAACAGCATATTGACAATTGTGGCTTTGAATGACTAACCCGAGCACCCCGGCATTTGTACTTGACAAATAGGCTCATTATTGAATGACTTAATGAAAGCGTTCCATTCAGAATAGATTTCTGGCTAAGACAAATGACATAGACGTGGCACAGAGAAATTAGAAGTCTGGCGTAGCAGATCGTAGCTTTGTCAGCTCCCACTCAACTAGACAATGTTCAGCATCCATAGGGGCTAATAAGAGCAGATCACTGCAATGATTGTAATTATGTTATTGTTTTGAATCAATTAGTTCTCAACAATGGTCGGTTTCAATATGACAGTTTCACGGTGCCTCTGAAATGGACAAAGCAAAATTCAGAGAGCTAAAAATTGGACTACGCTCAAATACACTCCTATAATTGCAATATTCCATCATATAAAAGACATATATAGATATTCGACAAATCAAGAAATAATTCACTAATCTAAAAAAAATGTATTGACATTGCTGTATTTTTTTTAAGACATATTCCCAAATAAAACACTGAACCACTGCATTAACCACTGACTCTGAAGTTTGTTTGCTAAAATTACACAATAAAATGTGCTATAAACTGGATCAGGATTCCTGTAGAAGCTCAGTGTTCATGTTATGATACTTTGAATGGACGATCATTTGGCTCCCAAGAATAGCAGTAAGTCACAAATCTGCAGGACCTTAAATAAGAAACACCCTTTTTAAGCCCTAACCTATAATAAAGGGGAAGTGATGGAGAGCACATCTGGTGCTTTCATAGACATCATTGCCATGGTGACTACAATAGATTTCAGCATCACCTCTGTCCAGTTACACTGGCTGCAGTGGTGCCATGAATACCTAAACATTGCTTTCAACCTTCCCTACTGTCATACACATTTTTTTGAATATTATTATTTATTTTTTTTTAAGAAGAAAAAAATACAAATAGCAATCTCTCTGATACTCTATCTATCAAACCAACCATTGTGTTAACAAACAACCGGGCCACTTGCTAGCAGCAAGTGGCCCTAGTCACTTAACATTGCATATAACCCAGCCAGACTTCCTCTGCCACCAATTGTGAGCTACTGGTGTTGTCCCTGCCCTGATAATCACTCAAACCTAAAACATCTTCAATAACCTCATGTTAGCTACCTTAAGCTACCACATGAACCACATGAAGTTTTATCTCCACCATTGGCATGTTTCATTTATTAGTTCTTAAAAGCATTCTCTAAATACATCAAGACATCTGTTTTTAATATTACAGATGACAATGAGTAATACCAAAACAGTCAGCCTATTCATTTCAGATTACACAAACAAAGACTGGTGTCCCCCCTTTTTGCTTTTGCCAGGTCAATAATGAAAGCTCTAACAAAAGTAATTTCTCATAATTTGACAACCCACTCTTCTGAACAAACCTGAAATTCAAAACCCTTCCTGTGTGAGACAAAAATGGTGAGGGGCTTCAAATGCCTTCCTTTTACATGCATTGCCAATTACTTTAGACTGCATATTTCATTGTGGCATTAAAATTCACTCTTTTGGCAATTTTAACTAGAGTGTTTTGTTTATTAGCTTGTTTCTTTAAAACTGCAACATGTGATTTTGTTTTTTTCCTTTGGCCAAATGAGGAACAGTTAAATCAATTTTTAAACCCTGAAATGCTCCATTTTCTTTTTTCAAATATATTTCTTAGTAGAAATACATTCTAAATTTATTGTGGAAAGGTGCTGTTTACACCTCCCATGACCTCAGAATTAAATATTACATTGATATTTGCCTTTAAAAAAACTTGTCCCCCAACCATTCAGAGAATTTCATAAGATTAATATGTTTTACAGTATTCTTATATATAGTACTAATAAATGAAGGGCTGTGCAAAGCATTGCATAGTGTAGCACAGAGTAGATGAGCACAGCAGATCAGGGGAGAGAGGGCTTAATGCATGGATTGATTTCAAGTCAAGTACTAGTTTAAGGTCCACACTGTAGCTTAGCCTACTTTCTCTGCTTTTGCTTTACATGAACTCCTGAAGGGAAAATATGATTCTTCAGCTTCTAAATGCTTTAAAACAGTACAGTTGGGAGCCAGAATACCAAAACATTGAGCTTAAACACACTAAAAAGCTCAACAAAGATCTGAGGGGAACTGGGGGGACAGTGACCTGGATTTATTACTGAGAGCAATCTTTTTTTGTTTGATTAACACGCTGTACTGATGAAGACACAAAATATTATCTTTTTAAATTTGTAACTAGTTGCCATCTACTCTGCTCCTGCCATGTGTCACTTCCATCCACAGTCATTATCTGTGTCATGTTAACCTTAAGATAAGTTCACTCTGTATTTAATATACAAAACCACGATTTCCAACAGCAGAAATGGGAAAGTTAACCCAAAGAAACTCATAACTAAGGAATAAGGAGGAAATATAAAGAAATAAATGTCAAGGGGGTAATGGGTGATGCTGGCAGGAAATAACTTTAGCTACAGAAAACATGAGTAGACTTTCTGTGTGGCTGGTTCGGCCTAGTCCATCTGTAAGAACCAGTGAACCAGCTGCAGCAGTTTAAAAACGGCTCTTTAATGCCTTAGACAGGAAGGGAGAATAACACGAATAGAATTAGGGGACACGACAAGCAGAGAGATTCATCAAAACATAACTCTTGTTGAAATGTGTGATTAACTGCTTAAACCAAGTGGGTTTGTATAGCCAGTTATTTTAGTGGGTTTGTGCTTTGCTCTTGTCAGATTAGTAAGTTTATATACACTCACTTGTTGCTAAAGTATCCTTGGAAAAAATGTGGTCTGAATGTAAATTAGCCATGTGCTCTTGTTGTTTTAACGTGAGTAATTGGACACATGGACCTGGTTTGAGGCAGATTGAATTATGACGCTTGTGTTTAAATAGCTGAGTGATAAGTGAAAATAAAATAGTGGAATGATTTCTGTTAAAAGAGGAGAAAGTAAAAATGATAAAAAAATATCCATCCATGTGTCTATTATCGTAACCGCTTATTCCAACTGTCATAGTACGAGAGGTGGGGTACACCCTGGACAGGTCGCCACTCACGTTCACACATATGGACAATTTTAGATTCACCAATTAACCTAACATGCATAATTTTAGACTGTGGGAGGAAACCAGAGTACCTGGAGGAAACCCACACAAGCACAAGGAGAACATGCTAACTCCACACAGAAAGGCCACGGCCAGCCGGGGCGCGAACCCGCAACATTCTAGCTGTGAGGTGGCATAAAAAGATTGAAAACTTTATTGTCTTTTGACCTGTGTGGTTTGTAATATATAGGCCACTGACTTATGAATCCCTTAATCTTTGGATCCTTCACAGTTGACTTAGGCCTTTTAAACTATAAGCAGCTAGAGGCCGTCAGTACTGTACGTCAAAGCAGTTTGGACAGTTGAGTGTAGACTAATCTACAATTAAACATCTGTTGCCCCACCCTGCCCTTACTCACATATTTAGTTGCTTGTTCTCTGCCACACCCACTCTCTCCCAACTATCGGTCTTCCTTCCCCTTTCTCTCCTCCTTACCTTCCAGCCACACTCAGCTGTTCCCACTAAAGTGATTAAAGGCGGAATTATATTTCTGCATCAATAAACCTTAATGTTGACAGATATCCACAGTCATTTACGTCACACGTTTCGTTTATAGTTGCATATTGGGTGTAGATGTCCACAAGAGGGCAGTATTGTGTTTAACAATCCTCAATTTGAAGAAAATGTAAAGATGCAAAAAAGTTAAATGAGCATGTTTTTTGTGTAAACAATTCACAATACTTAGCGCCTGTAAAGGTAAACATAAATTTCAACGATAAAATGGATATGATGATTTTTTTTTTTACCTAACAGCTCCAGGATTGGTTCTTTGGCAGGAAGCTCTGTTGAGGTGTGGGCTACTGAACTGAATTTCACAGAAGTATAGGATGTGATGTATTTGATAGACATAGAGGACTAAAATGATCTATTCTTTGTTGTTATCGAATACACCTATGAATATTTTAAGAGATAACAGGAGTGGTCATTTCAAAGGGTAAATGGTACATTGTTAAACTATTTCAGTTTTCATTAACCAAACAGTTTGTGTCCCATGTGAAGTATAAAATGCTATCAAACCCAGACTTTTTGGAAACAAAAAGTCATAATTTGAAATACAAATCTTAAAACACTCAAGTGGGACCCTGTTACATTCTAATAAAAGTACAGCCTTTCAGTGGTGACATATTTCATTTGGATGGCAACTCAAAACACAGTGAAAACAAATTGAATAAAAAAAGACTGAATGAAGCAGCAGCACAATAGAATATATTTAAAACAACATATATAAAGATATAAAATGAAGTGTGAACATTTCGACAGGTATGAAGCGGTGCGTTTCTTATTCTTTCAGATTCCTTTCACGTTTTGAACCCAGCATTATTTAATCAGCTTGTTCAACACACATCTCTGCACAAAGTGTTGAGATTTGAGAGGTATCCATGTCAGGGCCTCTGTGAGCCTCTGTGGCCTACGGTTACCCATAATTCCCTTCTCTGAGTAGGTCTGCATAGATGTTTATGTGTATCTATGGAGAAGTGTAATTCCACTTTAAGGCCTCCCACACCCATACACCAACTTGCACTCAGCTTCCCCCTGCAGTTCACTTTATTTGGTTTTGCCTCCATTAACTGTATCTAGCCCCTCCTACCCTCACCTGGAGTTCATGTCTCTTAATCAGTTCCTTTACTATTTGAGCTCCTCTCTTGCATCACTCCTTGCGGGTTTGTTTTGTCTACTTCTAAATTCAACCGTTTATCCCTGCTGTCACTCCAGGAACAGTTAAACATTATACATCTACCTACTTCTTCTGTTATTTCTGTGACCTTAGTTAAGAAAATAGCTTATTCTTGTTGTCTTACTTTTTCTCCAGGTGTGTTTTTTTTTTAATTAGTTTTTGCTTGCACTGTAAATGGTGATTTTTACTTAACTAATTTGTTTGAACTCTTGCCTCCCTCTCACTGTCTGTTTACCAGCTTGACCTGAATTCTGCCCAGACAAACAAACAAAACCAGCAGATGTATCACAAGGTGGCAACTGTAGCTCAGTTGGTAGGGCAGTCGTCCACAGACCACTGGGTCAGTGGTTCGACCCATCCCAGCTGTGCAGTGCCGGTCCAAGCCCAGTAGAAATTGGGAAGGGTTGCGTCAGGAAGGGCCTCTGGCGTAAAAACTGTGCCAAATCAACATGTGGACAATGATCCGCTGTGGCGAGGACAAGCCGAAAGGACAAAAAAAAACAAAGTAGTGGTATCACAAAAATGCCAGGTAAAAAAAATAAATCCTTTTATTTATTGAGCATGAAGTCGGGCCATTGTAAGAGCCAGCAGAAGTGGCAACATTGCTCTCAATACAAGCACGCACACACACACACACACACACACACACACCCTCTGTCAGCTCAGTCCATGTTGTAACTTCTGCCTCTCTTTGCCATCAAAGACTTTCTTGTTGCCTGCACGTTGTTGCTACCAAATGTCTATTGAGCAAAGTTACTTACCTCCTTTGTTTGCACACACCACCCTTTGAAACACAAACTGAGAGTAATCGAAACCCTACACCAACGGGCTGAGAGTGTGCCGGCAAAGGGGGAAGGAAAGAAAAATGAACACAAACACATCAAAAAAGCACACAAAACCTGTGGGTGTCCAATCTGGGCAAAACCTCAAACAGATCCAGGAGGAGCATGTCCACAACAGAAAAGAAAGACATGGACAGCAAAGGGAATAATATTGTCATCCCATATGTCGAATTTTCAATAAACACCTCATCCCTGTACATTTAAAACCCAGGAACATGCTGAGGCAAAAACACGGTCCACCCAAAGGATAAAACACTCAGGCATACGGTACGGTACCAGTGTGCTTTATGTTTTTTCTTTTCTTTTTTTGAGGGGGCATTAATAGACATAAATTATGTAACATCACTTAGTGACAGTAACAGTCTAAAAGCACTTTAATTTCAAGAATAAAACACTGAACCACTGATAAAATGCCAGAAGACCTGGAACTACGCTCAGGATGTACAGAACAAAGAGCCACAGAAATCTGTTAACAAGGACAAAGTATAAGAGTAAATGAATGTGGTTCTCTTATAGTGGTATTTTGTTATTTGGACCTGATTTAATCCAAGTAAACACAGTGGATGGTCACGCGTAATCCCACTGTGCACTAGCGCATGTAGCTGCTGCCTTCGGAAGGAGAGGAGAACAAAAAAAATCACTTCAGTCAATCAATCATATGACTGATGTCTGTATGACTAATGTATGACTGATGTATGACTAATGTCTGAATCAGCAGCTCTGCCCCAGTTCTCAGTACAGTAACAACAAGAAGTCGCAAATAACTGCTGTACATCTGTCCCTTTCTGGCTGCGTGGCACCAAGATGGAGGGTTTGCCAACATAAAGTTCATTTAAGAAAAAGATTGTTATATTGTTCAATATAACGATTTTGACATGACGTTCAATGACCTTATTTGAAGTCAAATTTCACAAACTCAGTAGCTGACATGCTACTGAATTTCTGAGTATCTGACAAGGTGCTCACCTGACCCACTGGGAGCAACTTGGGGTTCAGAGCGACACGTAGCCATGCAGGATCGGGAATCGATCCACTGACTCTGTGGTTCGTTTATGACCACCTTACCAACTGAGATACAGCCGCCCTGGGTAAATGCAAACCAATGCAACCAATGCATAAACTTTAACGCTGCTTCACAGACACATAGGGCAACATGAGGATAGGACTCCGCAATCTATTTGCATCTAAAAGAAAAGGCCCACTCCTTTGAAGACACAGCATTCTTGACAGGAAGGACTGCTACTTTGAAAGAGGTGATAAGGGGCAATTTATGCAGAACGGAAGACTGTCCATCCACACAGGCGTTGGTCTATGACACCACGTATCCAACACTTAAACCCCTTTCAGACACGCGCTGGAATTGTGACATTATCCTAAGGAGATGCGTATGTGAATGCAAATGTCCGAGTGAAATGCTGAAACATTATGCGGACGAACCTCCTTATCATGTGCATGAGCCTATACGTATGGCACGCCACTCTGTCCTGAATCATTAGGAGGACTACAAGCGATCACATGGGTGTGTTCATGACGTTTCTATCACTGAATTGCAGTTGTAGTCGAGTGATTGACGCACGACGCCAATGTGCTGTAAACAAAACACTGTTTCCCACAGCATAAGGTTTATCATGTAATGCCCCCTGTGCACGCTGGTCATGCACAGAAATCAAATGGATTTTCACACGTATAGACGCTTGTCACTCGGGCGAGTTACATGTCTGAAACGTCACTCCGGACAATGTCCTAGGCTGAATCCCACTAACATTGACTAGAGTTAATATGTGAAACTGGCTTATGCAGTTCTCTCATCACTTCTGAGATAGCTCAGGGATCATTTACAGACCAAAGCATGTGTCTCCAACAAAAAAGGGGACAAAATCCCCCAGGTGAAGTGTATGATAACCTCATCTCCCTTCACTTTTGTACATCCTGTACAACTGCTATGGCCACAACACAACTTTGTCATTTGACTAAAATTTTATTCTACAACAGTTTCTCAAGCCTCTGACTTCAGGTGAGATAGCTGGACTACTAAGTGAAACACCAAGCTATGTAGCCCTTGTCACAGTCGGAGACTTTTTATATCTCAAGATAAACTCAACAACTGAACTTTGTTGTGGTGTCCAAGGTTGGTTTGATGATTCTTCGTGAAGGATTTGTCCTTTGCCTTCAAACTGTCTCTCCTACTCAGGAGATCCTCAACCTGGGTGTTACCTGTGACTATTTTAAGTCACAAAACCTTGTCAACACATCATCTTCACTGTACAGTACCTCCACTTATTCCCTATCAAGTTTTGTGTGACATTTTAAAATGTCTTTATAACTTGGCTTAGGTCCGAAATACCAGACAAATATCAGACGTTCTGTATTGCTCAAAAAAATAAAAAAATAAAACTAACACTTCTGTTGTGAGAGAAGGTGCCACCTAAACAACCCAGTCTCCTAAAAATGATGTTCCTGTGCAACTAAACTGCAAACGGGATTACATTTTCCTGGAAAACGTAATTTTAAATACATTACATTTCCAGTGAATGTAATGACAAATATGTTTTCATGTGACATAAATGGTGAGTTGCAAATACGTCAATAGTGAACATATCAAATGAAATGTTACCAGACAACATATTTTTGTCTGCCAAAATATCCGATCTTACAGCAAAATATCCAGTTTTGTTTTTAGCGGCTATACGCAATCCTGCAGTACAATGTCCAGTTTGTTTGACTTCAGCATTATTTAAGCATTTTTCTGATTGTGATTAGGCAGGTACAGGAGCTGGTTAGGGTAGGAAGAAGATCAAGGGCTGGTGCAAAAGAGGAAAATATAACAGTTGTTTTACACAAAATGTGTATGTGTGTTTTAAACATATCCACAATCTTACTCTAACCCTAATGTCACAGGGACAGGACTCCGGGGATGGACTCAGGAACTGAATTCATGTCATTGGCTTCATAGTCCTGGGCATTATACACCCACCACCCACCCTGAGCCAACTCCTGGCAGCTCCCTTTCTCTTGATCAAAGTTCTGTATCATTCATTAAAAAATGTGTTGCATCGGAACGTAATAATTACCTTTGCTACAAAAACAGAATCCCATTTGCAGTTTAGTTGTATAGGAATGTGATTTTTAGGAGACAGGGTTCACCTAAATCCCTGTGGCCCATTACATTTTAATTTTTGAATAGCTTTTTCCTATTTTGAATCAAAAGCAGAGTAGTAGCATGATATCTGTGGCACTCAGTGAAGCCCACTGCTGCTGTCCTGCTTCTGACCTGCAGTCACCATCTGTCACTACATCCCACCTATTCTCTCTCCTCTGTTCTCCCTTGAATTTCTGGAGCACAGCCAGCCAGCAGACTGCTTGATGTGTCTTTTGCTGGGGTAATAAGACAATCTTAATACATCAGGAAAGGATAAGCCACTCTACTCCAAAGGACTAGAGTGGCCCTGGACTCTGTTACTTGTATACCATTTCCAAAACTAGGAAATAAGCATTGTAAACATGCACAAACTAAAACCCCTTCAGACATAGCCCAGGTTTACTATCATGTTGTGCCTCCTGTGTTTCACACGTGAGGATGCTTCTCTTTAGATGATCGCTCACTTTGTGCTACACGTGTGAAACACATTTCTGGAAAATGTCCAAAGCTGATGTCTCCTGACCTTGTCAGGGGTTCATAAGTGAAACAGGCTTAACTCACATGCCGGTTGCCAAAACAGCCAAATTGTTTCTAAATTGCTTTATCGTTGACCTATCATTGCAGCGCCCTTACATGTAGCCATGTCTATCATAGCAGAATGACAGACATGGCTGCAAGTAAAAGCTCTTTTCAACTTGTTTTAAAAGCAGATGTACAAAACAAAAATAGGCATTATTTTGCTTTTGGAACTGATGAGGTGATTAAAAACAAAGTTAAAAGGTAATTTGGCTTTATCCATTTAGATAACTTACGTAGATTTATACACGTTTTTTAACACTCTCCTAAAATACTGATGCAAGATGAATGTTGCCTTCTACTGAACTATTTAAGTATACTGACCTGAATATTATATACCTCCTGACTCTTAAAATCCTGCACATTGTTTGTCTATTCCACTGGAAAAATGACTAGTGCAGTTTAGAAAAACTATCCAATAACAAGCTCGCAAGTAGATTTATTTCTTTACAATCCCTCCAAAGGTTGAGCAGTTCCTGAAACACAACATTTTGACCATTTTATCACATACACAAAGCAATGACAAATCTCAGCAAGGGTGCTTAACGGGTGGGTAAAAATATTTTAAGACTATCCATCATTTATCTAAACTGTTTTATCCTGTTAAGGGACACAGGCACAGGAGCTGATCCCAGCTGACATTGGGCAAACGGCAGGACACACCCTGTACAAGTCAGCAGTCTATCTCATGGCTGATCTCAAAGAGAGTCACATCTACAGGCAAGTGACCAATTACCTCACCTTCATGTTCACAAACTGTAAGATAAAAAACGGAGTAACTCAAGGAAACCCTGGCAAGCATGGGGAAATCATGCAAACTCCACACAGGAGGGCTTTGTCTACTAGCTAAGATGTATGCCTATGATCACCTGTGGGGGGCAACACTAACCCCTGTGCCACAATGCTGCCTGTTATAACAGACTAGCAACAGCTAAGTATCTGGTAAGTGAATAATTTAAGTTTGGCAGACAGTATACAGCAGAAAGGTAACAGACAGCTGACAGTTCTCAGAAAGGACAAACCACATAAGTGCACAATGCACACATCAGACACCAAAAGTCTTTCTGAGGCAGACCACAGGGGGAAGTCTGAGCATGAACAGTCTGCACCAGCAGAAGGAGTTGAGGTATGGTACGAGGCATGACAGTCCACGTGGGTAATCCAGACACAAACAGTCCATTTGGACAGAAGGGGTCATGGTGACAGAATCTGAAAGGGGTTCAGGCAGTAATGGAAATTACAGAGATATTATATAGATATATTATAGAGAATAGAGATATTCTGGAGTTACTGTGTAGGTATGGTCATACTTTATAGTGTAGCCAAGGTGAACACCTTTGTGCATGGTCCGCAAGATATTCAAGATGTTGACCTCTATGTACAAACATCAAAGGGTTTGTTTGACAGCACTCATTTGATTGACAAACACACAGTACATAGAAAAAAGCTCATTGCATATTCTGGAAGCCTGAAGTTGTTGCTGCTAGAATACTGTGTACACTGTGTACATTTACCAAGGCTGCTAAAGTTTTCAGATGACCCCATGCAGAAAAAAGAAGCATTGTAGAGGGCCGTTTTTGGACAGAGGGTTGAGTTTGGCAATAAAAGACCAGAAGGATGTTTAGAGGAGTAACCCAAAGACACTACGCCAACTGTTAAGCTTGATGGTGGTAATATCATGCTCTGTTTGTTTAGCTCCCAATGGGCCTGGAGGATTAGCACAGAATTTCCCACTACAGCATAACCTCAAACCATCAGCGACATGTGTAAATCTTGGGCACACTTGGGTCAGGACGATGAACACAAATACAAATCAAAGCTAGTTTTGGACTGTATAAAGCAGGTTTGCCTCCAAAGTCCTGACCTTAACCTTTTCTAAAGTATGCTTACAATGCTTAAAAGCCAGATTTGTGCCAGTAAATCTAATTAAACTCTAACCATTCTGACAACAATAACAGTCAGATATCTGGCACAAATCTGACAGAATCTATTTGATTCTTACCAAAAGCCTCCGCTGAAGGTGAAACTTGCTAAGGGCCATTTAACCAAATATTAGGTTTATTGTATTTATTGTATGTATATATTTACTGTTAGTTTCACAAAACAAAACAAAAATTGAACAAATATTAAAACAGTTAAATCAGAAAACCCATTATTGCAGTGAAAGTAGTGTCCATGATTGTCCATGAGTGTTTATAAACTTTATATATATGTATATTTATAGCATCAGAGAGATATTGTATTAAATTTGTATTCATCATTTTTAAAGATTGATCTCCAGTTTGTGCGCTGCCTTTTTAGTGTTATAAAATTATGTTGCAGTTCAGAGCCTAACAATGGCTCCGCAGGTCAACCACCCTGACCCGAGAAGCAACTCGCCCACCACCATCAAGTAAGTCGTGTGGGCTATTAACACCTGAAGTGTGGAAAATAGCATTTTAAAAAGTGGCTTGGCACAGTAATAGAAACCCTTTTTCATTTCATAAAAACCAACAGCTGTTTGTTAAATCATCTGTTAAAGAAACTGTAGTGCCAAAACTCTGTTTAAATACCACATGTTAATGTCTCTCATATTCAATCCCTCACTGAACAGATGCTGGCTTCTTTTAATTAAGCAACCTCACATTTTTGTTACTTCTCAGCAAGAAACTAATGCAATCCGCTTCACAAACCTGTAACTAGAAATGCTGAACATCCAATTTTCCACATTGCTGAACTGGTTCTAATGATCAGTTAATAATGGCCAATAACCATGTACTTTTTAAGGTGGTGAAGCCAGCAGTCAACAGATTCAATCCAATATGTACTAAGAAATTCAATTTATTAATTTAGAATAATGAAGTAAAATCACTTCTATTCATCTTTACTGCCCTACATGTTCTCAAAGTGTGTACAAATGGAAAGTAATGAGAGTCCAGTTTATAATAACTCCTGTTGAAGTAGCCGGGAGCTGTGCGACTTCATCTAAGCAAAACGTTTCCTTTTTAAAGTAACTTGATGTAATGGCATTTTCTCACACACATTGAGCTCAGGCAAGGCAGCAATGTCAGCCCTCTGTGGTCCGTGACATTGTTTGCAAGGTTTAATTAAGTCAAAGCCACTCTTATTGGAGTTAGAGTCATGGGCCCTGTTGACTTAGGAATGGCTGAGTGAAGCACCTTTGTGTTGTTGCTTTAATTTTTTTTTTTGTCATTAAAGGACCAAGACCCTGAAGAAATTAAGGAAAGGGTAAAGCCAATTCCATTCCATCCAGCAAAGTCAACGGCTATCCATGGAAAACTGAATAAACCTTGTGTATTAATGGAAAATGGGTAATTGTCAGAATTTTAAAACCTGCCTTTAACCTGCATGGTTTAAAGCTTTAAAGCTTCCTGAAATTGAATAGATAATGCACACATCCCATTGATGAATGTTTTCATGGGATATTATGCAAATTTACCCATGGACGTGATTATATTATTATTCAGTTTCTCGTGTCCTGTCTCGGACTGCTCAGAATCCTCTGTCATTCTGAACAAACCAAATATTTGACAGATAAGACAGGCTACTATTTTCAACCATGCACAGTTAATTACTATGCACTGTTTTACAATATGTTTTTTATAGCCGACATTAAACCTTGAAATTAACATTTTGAAAAGTGTCTGTACAGTATACTGCTACATGAACAAGATATCCCAGCAGCAAGTAATACTGCAGTCAGTTTTTTCACTATTGGACACTTCAGGGCAGGACTAGTTGCAGCACGATACTGACATATCATCACCCTCTAAAGCTGTTATGATGAACAGAAGAGGCCATCACATTATGCAATACATAGGTCACATAAGTAAAAAAAAAAACGCCAATGGTTTCAGTAGGAATATTGTCAGTGTCAATCCAAGTTTGTCACTCACTGATTCTGTCCTCAGTAAACTGCTCTTCATGACTCCCTTTCAGCTCACCCTAGCTCTGGCTTGTGACACCCAGAGTGCCGGTGTGCATCTCTCTTTCAGCATCACAGCATTAGCAGCAAAACTATTTTGACTTGAACATTGCTGCTTTCAGGCACAGTTTCCCTCTATGACAAACAAGAACGTAGCTCCTTTTCTGAAACTTATACTGTATCTGTGGCAGTCAGCACAGAAAGCAGCAACATGTTTCGGGATAATGTGCAATTAGGCACCGGCACAGCGGCCTTGGACCATTCATTAATCTATGTGGATTTATTAACTTAGAGCCAAGGAAACAGGTAATCTGCAGTGAAATTATGTCTAATTTTAGTCAAGGGTCATTAACATTGTCCCTACATAAATTCCAGCAAAATGAAAATGCAATATTACTGTATGTGCAGTACAGCAGTATTACAGTAGGCACAAATCTTCACTACAAAGACTGTTGTGACACTGACACAAGAATTTTAGACACTAGGAGCTTATTTGCCAATCAAGTTCAACAGCTTCCAGCTTGTCCCTTCAGGGTCGCACATTGAGTTTTTTTTTTTACGCCACCAGCCACCAGCCAGCCACCAAGGGCCACCTGGTACCACGCCTGGTGGGGTGGGATTTTAACCCTTCCAATGCCCAAACCAATGCCCTACAATTGAGCCCCCAGGCCCCGTCGGAGGTTATCTGGCAATATTCCTATTTTTTTCCCCTAAAATTTATTTAAGGAGTTACTTTTTTCAAATTGCCATTGAAAATAAGATATCGTTGATAGTTTATTTAGTTAGATTTAATTTGAGATATCTCTGAAAACCATAATTAAAAACCAATGTGCATTTTCTGAAGTTGTCTTAATGCCCTTATATAAGTTTATTTGCTATATATCATTTTCTGAAAAATGTTTATTTGTAGTGGGTGAGGGTTTTAACACAAGAACGTGTGCAGGACACCGACAAGGTCAGGGTTGTACGCCAACAGAGGGGTATGAAGAAAAATGAACAGCTAGACCATGACACAAGCCTATCCCTTTATATAGGGTAACTGCATAAAATATGTTGGTATCCTCAGTATTTTGTGTGATACAAGTGATATAAATTCACACTGTGATGAGAAGGAGCATCCTTCTGGCTCTGTCATGCTGTCCCAGTCTCTCTTTGTCTATAGGCCCTGTTAAAGCTGAGACCAGTTTGGCTTCATTTGCAGCACAAGCCTTTTTAATCCCTGAAGTCTCCAGTGTAGAAAGGGACATGATAAGCATATGGAGAGCCTCTGATCCCTATTAGTGCATGGCACAGACAGCTAGAAAATTCTGGTAATTTTAGAAAGCTGGACTTCTTTTAAGCCTTTCTGGTTTTATCATTATTTCTCTTCACATCATGGCCCATGAGCAAATGTAAAGCTTCTGCTCCTTCCTTTGTAAAAAACCTTGAGTGAACAATTTGTTCAGAGAGTTAAAAGGGAGTTAATAAATATATTTGCCTCAAATTTTCCCAAGAATTTAAAATTACACTGTAAAAACGTACCTCTCATTTGTTCAAAGAATTTTCCTTGCATGTGTTCTCTTATACCGAAATGCTCTATTTTATGCTTATTTCTTATTCATGTGTTAGAGCTGCCCAATAATGACCACAGTCTTTGACTACAAGTCTCTGAATGGATCCACTTAAGCTTTAGCGGTGTGGAAAATGGGAATATATATTTATTTTCAAAGCCTAGATTTTAGTGCTGTTGTAGATTCTTGAGACAGCAACCTTCCAGTCACACACGTGATTCTATCCAGTTTATTTTTTTTTAAATGTGGTGCATGATTTGACTTTCTTGGGCACATAATGATGTAACTCTACAACATCTGAAACAAGAGACCATTCAGCTTAGAGAAGCATTCTACCAAATCAGAAATTACTTGATCGTCTGGAATAAACCCTTCCACTCTCTTTGAGTGGATAGGGTGCAGCAGCCCAAACACCATCTATTTCTCTCTGTACTGGTAACATAAAATATTTAGCTATTAACATTCATCCCAAACTGTCGAATGGTCCAACCTTAAATTCATCCTCTTCTCAAAACCATAAATCAGGATTTGCCATGTTGGATGAATCATTTATTGACAGTAGTATTGACAATAAATCCACGTCACCAAAAAAAACATAATGGTCTCATTTTAAACTACCGAGGTACCCCAGTTATGCCGATGATGTCAGCCTCAATTAAACACAATATATCCGCCTCCACTTTAAAAGCCCAAAAGAGCCTAAACCAGTCTTGAGGCCCAATTTTACAGTAAAAGTAAATAATAACACTAAAGTATTTAAATTAATTTGTAATAATTAGTAATTAAGCTAGGCATAGCATTATCTCGAATATCTTTGATATATGTCATCTGGCTGACACGTGAAGGTTCTTCCCATGTCTGCGTGGGTTTCTTCTAGTTAGTTTCCTCCACAGTCACAAAACATGCATGTTAGGTTAATTACTGACTTTAAATTGATTGGCCGTGTTACAAGGAAATGTGTGTGATAAATGTTTGTGTTTCAGTAGTTAGTGCTATGTTGGAAAAATGTTCTTGGGTTTGTAATGTGTGTCTGGATAAAAGGAGCTTTTCAGAATAGTAGTGAAATCACCTAAAACTGTTTTAGGTTCTGATATATCTGTGTATAAAACCATAATGACTGATGACTTCAATGACTATTTTATTGCATCATTTGTTAATACCACTTATTGTAACAGGGTATTAAATATTCACCAGCCTTTAATTTTAGGGCTACTTCTGTATACTCTTCTGTGAGGCACTCAAATGATTGGAAGGCAATAAGTGTGCAGTATCTTTAATCTTTCCTATATCCGATTAGATCTCACTGGTTTTTAGCTTTCGTCATACCTTTACTAAAACTTGGTGATCCAGGTCAGTTGAATAATTATAAGGCTTTTTCTAAACTTTTAGCCAAACTTTTATAATCTCTATCAAGTGAGCAGCTGAAAGATTTTATTAAAATATTAGTGAGTTATTTTCATATTGCTACTTTGGGTTTAGTGAGCCGTAACACTTCTACAAACCGCTATTACAAACTACTAACTATTTCATATTGATATATCAAACAATTGACCTATGAAAATTGTCAGACAGCAATGAGTACAAGTTGACGGCCTCTGGTCTTTCTCCTTTACAGTGGAAAAAGGGGGGATCTAATGTTATGTACTTTTTTTGCTCCTACTTACGTACAGACTTTTTCTCAGTTTCGGGTACATTTTAATGTTTTTCAGCAATTCTTGGTTAATCTCATCCTTTCTGAAAGTGTTGTGAAATGAAGTGTGTGGAATTTGCTAATTAAAAAATTGGCATTTAATCCAGTGGAAGTTGTTTTAAGGTAAGGCAAGAGTATAGAGTTTATCACATCTTACCTTGCTAATCTGTTGGATAACAGCCTTTCTTTTGAGCCTCATATTGAGTCAGTTGTGAAAACGTTGAAACCTAAATTAGAATTGTTTTTTCTTTTAATGCTAAAAAGACAGATCTCCTCTACATTTCTATCTGTTCTTGATTTTGAAATTGTGCCCTTATCTGGACAGACTCTCTGTGGACAGCTCTTCAAAGGCAAAAAATTGGTTCTGCATGTACAGTCTGCAGCCTTAGTGCACCCAATACCAATAAAGTGAACCGGCTTACATACCTTACATCAAAGGTATGCAGCATTTATCTTACCATCCTTCACAATGTTTATGTGAGGCACTTACAAATACAGTGCTGTCTTATTACGTTTTTTTCATGTTGCTCCATCAAACATCACAAAGGAGGGCTTCTTCTTCATTTTGCCACTGTCCAGAGGTGCACCCCACCTCTTGCCCAGTGACAGCTGGGATAGGCTCCAACCCCCCTGCAACCATAAAACAGGATAAATGGTTAAAGGCTACTCTCATCTCACTCTAATTGCTAACACATTGATGCTTAGAGTATTGCATCTTCCGTGTTCACTGCTGTCTCATAATATGTCACATTGTCTGTCATATAATTAATGTAATGTCATTACGCATAACTAGACTTACGCGCTAGAAACACTAAAATAGTAGCTATGTCTTGGCTATTATGAGTTCTGTTCAACTCACTGGCCTATCTCAAGGCTGAAAATGTCAGATTTTTGTAAAAAAGAAAAGTGGAATTATTACACAGCGAGAAAAGGGAGAAG
Source organism: Channa argus (assembly GCF_033026475.1). Classification (NCBI taxonomy): domain Eukaryota; kingdom Metazoa; phylum Chordata; class Actinopteri; order Anabantiformes; family Channidae; genus Channa; species Channa argus. The sequence continues at coordinate 10,901,365 of NC_090198.1, forward strand.
AGGGCAAAACCCTCTTCCTGCATCCTCATTCAGATCACTCCTACTCTGAAGCCCCTTTGGCACAGAATATAATCCACAGCTTTGGTTTTGCTTATCGGTATTTATGAAAATGTATCATGAACAAGATCTTGTCTCATGCATTCATAATTTCTGTGCCCTCAGAACTTCCTAACGGGGGCAATGTTTTCTTTTTTTCTGTGCATGAGCATTTGCATAACTAATCTGGTATTTACATTCATCAATTGCTTCATTAATTAGGTCAGTGATCAAAGCTGGATTTCTCTATCACTTGGAAAGAGAGGAAAATGCATTTTGGTAGCTCTCTGCTACAGCTCAGTGCAGTAACACATTTTTTAAAAATCTGCAAGTTTGGGTTAAGATCTAAGACATAATTTTGTATAAAGAGGCTGCTGAGAGCTACTGCAATCATATTTAACTCAGCAACATCATTATGAAGACAGAAACAGCAGAGAGCCTCAATCTTTAGCCACTAAAGAGTCAGATCACAGACGCCATCTACTGGTGGATCGGTGGAGGGATTTTACCACCACTAATGACCACCCAGGGGAGAAGGCCAGGGGCCAATGAAATCGAACAGTCTTTTCAATGACTGGACTTGAAGCTTGAAACATTAAGGACCTGCATGATCCACCATTGGCTGGAATTATTGGTAATTTTAGAAAAACAACTCTGTCTCCAGGACAATTGGTGCTGTTCTCCTGCTTTCCTGCTTCCTTTTCAGTGATGATGTGTAATTTATCTACCTTCTGCATTCATCTGACCTTTCTCTTGACAGGGCATTATCTCAAAGACAGGTTTGTGTGTGCTGGGCATTTGTGGCATCTTGCTGACACGCGCAATGTAGCCATGGAGCAGTGCTGAAATCCCTGCTCCACTTCTCCAATCTCTCATCTGCTGGCAGCACTACATCATCATTTAGAACCAGGAAAGGTACACAAATAGAAACTGATAACTCATCTGTTTATATATGCTCAAAAAGGAAATAAAATTTGTACCACATTTAAAAAGTCCTGATCAATTTGATAGGCATGGTTTGATTAAAAAATTAGTATTGCCTTGCTTCAATTGCAAACATTGAAGTTTTTGTGCTTCACTGAATTGAGTATCCTATTATTTCACAAGTTTACTTGTGAACAACCTGCTTTAAAATAAGCCCCATGTAAGTAGAGACTACAGTACATGGCATATTACTGGATTTTCTTTACTAAAGATTTAGTAAACGACCTGCGTGATCATATGCAGTAGACAAATACTCTTTTTTTAGTTTATCATTAAGGGAATTTGATTTGGGTAGAGCTTTGTGCACAAAGTTCTGAAAAGACACAGCAAAACTCACTGAAGGAAATTACTTCAGTAATTAGAGAGAGCAGTGATTCCTCCACTTTCTTTTCTCCTGCCTGTTCATTTTCACCTCATTCTCCTGGGTGTTTGGACCTTAGGTCATAATACAAGTTAGTCACAAGAGTTGCCAACTAATCCATACTGACCCCATAAAATTGATGCTGTAACTTCTCTTAAAATACCCAGGAGCCATTAGCTGCTTGCAGAAGTCTTTATTTTTATATTCTGAGCACAGATTCAGATGTTGAAGACATGTAATAGGTGAAATAATAGAAGTAAAATGCATCCAGCTTTGGTTACACCTTTTCCTATCAAATGGAACTAAAAACATAACTCTCTTTGTAACTGACAAAATGCAAAGTCTGAAGTTAGTCTGGTTTGTTTATTATACAAGAGGAAAAAAGTATAAGAAAAAACCCCATGTTTGGTTCACTCAGTATTGCAGAATCTTTCAGCATCAGCAGCCATGACTAATGCAAGATGAAATGAGCTGGAGGCAGGGCACAAGAGCTATAGTAAATTCAAATCAAGAGAGAAGATACCTTTCATACACATATAAATAAATATCCACCAGCATTTACACAGAAATACCTCCATGAGGTTTAGAGTGTGGAATATAAAATTCCATTAAATTATTTGCTGTTGCACTAAAAATGGGGACTGACTGCACTTTCAGATTTATTGATGGGAATTTGTATGCAGACAATTGCAGATAAACCAAAAGAACGAACATTGTTAATAGGACAGGCAGTACTGTATGTCCCAAATGAACCTGAGAGGTGTTTGGAGAAGCTGGAGAAAAATTCAATCTTAAAAGAAAGACACTGCAAATAACAGAGTAGGCAGGATTGTCTATTGCCACAGATTTACTGATGGCTCTGTCCTAACAACAGGTTACAGCCTCCAATTCTCTGGTGGGCTGCTGTACTGTAATTGCCTGCTGGTGCTCTTATCAAAGTCCTGTAACTTTCATGTTGAGCTTCCATTTCCTGCCCTACTATAACCCTCGGGAACATCTTCAGCATAAACACAAATGACATGAACAATTCAACCTTACCCTGGGAAACAATTTGCAAAGCACCACTATGTGCTTTGCATCACACTCAGTCCTACAGTTTAGTGCAGTTCATTTCTTCTCAGTATTAACAACTGATAGCCTTAAAGATCAAAGAGTGGAGAAGGGGCCTTGCTTATAGACAGCCCAACAGGAGAGAACAGTTTTTGTTTTTCCAAACTCATTATGCAGTGTGGGTTAACCAATGCAGTTAGTCTAATGAGAGATGTAAGTCTTTGATATGCAATGATACCAGTGCTATCTAACACTGATCTGTGGAACAAAGTCACGTTTCTATAGATGTTGCTCTTTTGGAAACGTGGGTTTGTGCTTATTACTGCCAAATTTGTTTTGTGCTCCTCTGACAAGAGCTTCTATCTCCAAATAAAGAGAGCCTGCTGTACACTCTCTAAAGTGAACTGGTTTAGGGGTCTGGTGCCAATTTATCAAGGCACTTACACAGTGACTGCACCATTCTTAATGGTGGTAAATTCTCATTGGGCTGTTGGTAAAAGTAAAGGCTTTCAGTTTTACTGGCTTGAGTATTTCCTACTACACCGTTTCACATAGGTTTTATACAATTGTTTCAGATTATATGCATGGAGGGATTGTTACACTTGTGCTGCCTCCAGTGAGTGAGAGAAACAAAATGAGTGGAAAGGTATAGAAACTTAAGTGTGGTGGTGGGGAGCCTGCAGAGGGCCAGGTGAGTAAATAAGAGTGTGGATGACAGCGATGCACCTCACTGTAATAAGTAAACACATCACAGCCCCATGTGATTTATTGCTGGGCCAGGATGACATTTTCAACTGTGGGACAAGGAGCCAGGGTCCTTTTTTTTTTTTTTTTTTTTTTAACTCAGAGGACAAATCCTGCATTCTTATTCTTGCATTTCCCCAGTGAAGAAAGGGCAGTCTGCTTATCTCATAAAAAGAGGAGAATCCAGCTGCTTGGGCTGAGAGGGGTGAGAGGTAGGATATTGGAAAATAGGGGTGGGAGGTTGCAGCTTGATAAAGTGCACCACCACAAGAATAATAAGTTGCTCCTGTCACTGATTCCTTTATATGTATATTTATTATTTGGTTAAGGATTCACACCTCCTGCAAAGGGCACAATGAAAAAGCACAAGATTCCTGATCTTTCACCACCGGCAATTGGTCCTACTTAATTAAAAGGTTCAAGCTGAAAGTGGCTTTTGTGTTTTTAGAAAGTGACATAAATCATCAAATATGCTTTTTGTACGTGTCTATCAATAATTTATCGGTTCATGTCTATTTTTGTGATTTGATATGTTTGAATAAATTGAATGCAAATTGAATAAAACACCAATTCATCTATGTTTGTGTGAAAAGCTGTTAGTGTTGAGACAAAATAGCTTGGGAGCTGCTTTTAAATTCAAACATTAACTAACAACAGTGCAGGTAAAAGCATAGCAGATTTCAATAAATGCTGTTGCACCGTGAAATCTATATTATTTGGATATTTCCTTATCAACCATTTGTGAAGAGTTGTAGAGGATATTTGTAACTTGGTATAAATTTGTCCATGGGCTCAAAAGAGGGCAGTAATTTGTTGATGTCCGTTTAGATGTAGCTGTAACGAAAAGTTAACACTGAGGTTCACTACAACAATAATTGATGTGGAAAGAGAGGAGGTGGCTGAATTTGGAGCTGGCAATGGAGGCATACTCAGGCAACACGTCCTCTAACCTTCACACCCTTATAGATGGTTTGCTCTTACCCTGTAATACAACCAACTACACCATTCCTTGTTGATGAACATTACTGTTCCTGACAATTTTCTGGGTCTACATATTAGGTGGCTGAGAAAAGTCTCAGTCAGGAGCCGGCAAACCCAATGACTGACTTCGGAAAGCTGAGCACGGATCTGACTAACATGGAGCCTGAAAGACATCAGCAGAACAAGCGGACTCCAAAACAGCTTGGTTGTTTTTGGACTGAAGCACGAACAAAACGAGGAACATTGTCAGGAATAGGTGAAAAGTTGGCGCTACCAGACGATACAGGGTCGTCACAGACAATCAAGACAGAAACATAACAAAGCCAGACACACACAGACACACACAGACACATACAATATGGGATTAGAAGCCTAACAAAGTTCATCAGGATCATCAAGAGATATTTTATCTCATGAACAGGCAGGATAATCACTAAGAAGTCTACAGTGTGTGGCTGAGTACTGGGGACCCTGTCTCCTGGGACATGTGAGGCTTGTGTTCACTGGCAGCTGTGTTTCACTTTCATTGGGCAGTGAGTGCTTTGTGTTACTAGACATCTAAGGCCCATTGCACAGCTTAGGCTTGGAGGCATTGGAAGATTGACATTGGAGACGGCTGAGAGGTGGACACTAGAGAAGTTGCAGATTATGTTGCCAGGATTCGTGCTTCCGTCAACAGCCTCCAACCCTGAGACATCCCCTTGGAATGATGAGCCAAGTCCCAAGAATAGCAGACGAAAGCAACGGACAGTTACCGAGCAGGGAATCCAAAAACCGTTCCGACAAACAGCTGAGTAAACAAAGTCCAAGTCCAAAATCCAAACAGGCAGTGAGGTCCAGGAAACAGGCAAAGAGGTAAACAGATTCTTAGGAAACTCAACTTTTTTCTCAGGAAGAAAAAAAATAGTCTGACTAAAGTGGAGCATATCATAGTACTACAAAAATCTGCCTGAGTTGCATGGGGAACAAATTAAAGAAAATCCCTGACTGGTTAACTCCTGCAGTGGGGTATCCATTGGGGCTGCTGTACTGTAGGGGACAAGTTGCTGAAATGGACTAAGTCCATTTGTCCCCTTAGAGGGAAGAGTTACTGCAATTCAGTGAAAGCTGTTCTGAGTGATCACCTTTTATTCTACGATGCAACATTTCTTTTCTGATGAACTCAGAACACTTCATGCTAATGTAAAGGGCTGGAAAACAGTTCCCAGAAATGTTTAGTGATAAATACTTTTGCGGGGGGGAGGGAGGGGGGATTGAAGGCATGGTTTACACAGTCTTCCACACTCAAATATTACAGCTTGTATAGTTTTCTACAGCAAATAATAAATTAAAAAGTGTAATGTTTTTGTCTCATTTGTAGAATCAGGTTCCCTTTCTTTCAAGCATCACTTTAGGAGTCTTACAAAGCATCCTGGAAAAGACACCTTCATATCATATCATATTCATGTGCATGGAAAATGTGTTTTAACCTGTCCATCTTAAACCAAAGTGCCAGGACAATAAATTAGGAGACGCAGAATAAATATTCCAGTCACTTTTTGGCTTGACCTTTGTAGTGGGTTTGCACAGGATTCTTTTTTTCTCTGTGAATCACTTTGGCAATGACCCCCTAGCTGCATACATTATTTAAAATATCATCTCTAATTTAAAAAACAGAAAACAACTTTAGCTTTAGTGCTCTTTAGCAAGTGATGGTGAAGGGCAACATTAGGGGACAGTGTTTGGATTGAGCATATACTTATGACTCCATGCGAGTGTGAAGCAGGGCGTTATTGCAAAGGAGCACTTGTTCCCAGCAACACCCACCCAGGATAAATAAACATTTAAGAAAAAAACTGAATTACAAGTTATTCTGTCATCGTCTTGGGACTATCCAGCACCTATTAGCCGGTGATGGATTTCACATGTTCTTATTTTATAAAATTTGATTTTTACTGTTCATTTTACTGTGTCTGTTGTGGGTTGTATTCGTGGTTTATTTCTAAGTTATAATTATTCAAAATAGTAAACAGAATATATTTTTTTCTCTTGGGAGTCGCAGGATAAGGATTTGGGTGATTCCCAAAGTCTAAGATGAAGTAATGAAGATCAAATCCCCACTCTCACTGTCCTAAGCTGTGACTTTAAACAAGGTGGAATTTCAGGAAGAAGCTCCACATTCAACACCTGACTGAAATGATTAAGATGCTTTGAATATCTGAACAGATCTTTTCCTTGTGTTTCTTAGTTTCATATTATATTTTGGATTTAGCCTTAGTGCTCAACACTCGTGTGAAAATTTCAGAGCCTATTAAATGTAATCAGTACTGAAAGCCTCAAAATGAATAATGATATCTGGCTGGGGAGGATAGTTCTCCCTCTAGAAACACAGCCTCTTGGAGGCGATAAGGAGAAAGAAAATAGTTGTTTTGCTATTCTCCTATCAGTGATACTGCATAATGTAATCTGACTCAATGGCAGATCAGATCAATCACTCTGTGTAGGTGATGAGAGAAGGGGAGAGAGATGGAGAGAGAAAGATGAAGTGGAAAGATGTTACAGATGTAGACAAAAAGTATATTCAGTATACATGTACAGGAAGACTGAATATTTCTCTCACTATTGCCATTCGATGCAGTGTTGGGATTTAACTCATGCCATTATGTGAAAGCATTTATTGTTCCTTTAATCTTGATGAAATAATATTGGGTTTTTTAATGGACATATCCTGAACATGTCAGAATCCTTCAATATTTGTTACCTGTCAATTCTAAATTATAATACAATGTTTGGGCGCATTAAAATAATAATAATAATAATAATAAGAAGAAGAACAACAACAACAACAACCTTGATTGTCATTAACCATTTATGCTTATTTCAGATACATGCTACAATTCCTTCTCTGCATTTAACCCATCCCCCTGGGGGGAGCAGTGGGCAGCCACAGGTCGGTGCCAGGGGAGCTATAGCACTGAGTACCTCGTTCAGGGACACACCTGGGATTTGATCCTGCAACTTCTGGATCCCATCCAGCTGCTCTACTCATTGAGCTACCAGGCCGCCTAACAGCTGTACTCTGCCACACCTACAGGATTTTGTAGTCTGGACCTGGGTTTAGTTTATCTACCTTTGTAAGCATAATATTAAGCATAGTTTAAAAAATAATACACAAGTCTGTTATTAGCAGAGGCAGAGCATTACCCCACACTTTAAAAGAGAAAGTAATCCACTCTACAACAAATGCAGTGGCTCTATCATTATTTTTATAAATTATTCTGAATATTGGTGGGTTGGAGTGTGTTCGCTTTTGTTTATGTAAAGAGAAGGACCTTGAAAGACACTTTCCCCTTGAACAATATCAAGCAGAGGTGTGAAAGGATTTCAGATGCAGCTCATTGTCTGTCTCTATCTTTTGTATCCATCAGTCAGCATCTGATTACCAGGACCTTGTTGTCAAGAGAATTTAACAAAAAGATGGAGTTGAAAGAGAGAGAGAACAGAGTAAGGATAGTTCTCTGGGGTTTAGAGAAAACAGCACACAGCACATCTAGTGAGGTGCCTGGGTGGGTACCAGCTGTAGATTTCTAGAGCTAATTGAATAGGTTTCTCCAACACATTTACCTCTTTCTTTGGGAAACACAGGATAATATAATATTTTTGTCACTTGGCTCCACGTATACTGTTTTACCTATCATGACTTCTTTTTTCTTTTTGTCCAATTTCTCCAGGAAGAAATCCTGGTGCATGACATGTGCTAGAGGTGTCCACAGACAAGTGCTAGATGCCTATTATGCAAGTCACTTTGTTCTGTCTTCATGTCCCTGAGAGACCTAATTGATATTCCAAAGCAGACTTGGAGCTGCATCTCAGGCTCACCTTAGTCATTAGTAGGCCCCGCAGGGCTGTTTGCATTATAATCACTCATTTAGACCCAGTGTTGCCTCTGTGTCCTTCCGCTGAGGTTGAGCTGTTTGGGCAAAAGGCCACCGTCGTAGGGGCTCCAAGCTCAAATGGCCTCTGCTTCTGAGGTTTGCATCGGAGATGTGGGTTGGACAGACAGATCAGATGAGTAGATTAGTATCTTCCAGAGATCTGTTACAATCTGTGAGTAGTGAACAGCGTAATCTAAAAGTACCTCTGGACAATTGTATGGTAACAAGAGAAGTGAAAGTGATCATAATTCATCAAGTCTGGCTTATTTATGGAAGTAGCTTGAAAGGACTGATAATGTCTTGAAATCCTCAAATGCATAATATCTAATAACTACTCTACAAAATCTCACTGTCAGTGCCTGTTAGGCAGATACCTCTCTGTGTCCTCCCTTGTCCATCCTTACCCCTCAATTATACATCATTAGATCAGTAGCATCCAAGGTTTGAATAATCTCATTCTCTTGGTACAATGTATGATCAATGATGAGTTTAATAACGGATTGAGTTAGGCAATTTGTCTTTCTTCAGATTTTGCTTATTTAATAGAAAGATAAACACCTGTCTAAAACTTGATTTTCAAAAAAATGTTATAAATAAATAAAAAAGAAAGAAAGAAAGCAGTGAGAGAAATGTACAAAGTATGAATGTGGCACGTGCTCTGCACGCATTGTACAGCTGTTATTGCACATGGTTAAAGTAGTATTATAGGGCAAGCCATAGGTTAGGGATACATGACCCACATGTTTATCCAATCATCTTTGGCCAAAATGTATTGTTGTCCTTATATTTACTCATCTATGATGACGTATTCACTTTCTAGATTAATCAAAATAACGTACGCAGCACTAGTGTCCAATATGATCCCAATGGGATCAATCAAGACAATATTGGTACTTAGAGTTTAATGGGGAGGGACTTAAAGGCCCTTTTTAATTGACTTAAACAACAGAATACCATATAACCACCATGGGTACAGGCAAAATTGTACATTTTGCTGTGATGTGTATTATGTATGTTTTAATGATAAAATGCAGAGTGTTAAACAGTGTAAATTGTGTTTAATTGCATTTAAGAAATATGCTCCCATTACCAGGTCAAGATGATTTAGGTGTACGCTTCCAAGAAGAAAATACTTTACTATAGTTCAGTGAAACAATTGTTTCATCTAGTTGTTTCTTTTAAAGTGGAGGTTCACAAGGTTTATTTTGATGTTGTGTTAAAATGAAAAAAAAGGAACTGCCTCTACGTTAGGAGACATTTTTATCATGTATGTCTCCTGGTATCTAATTCTGAGCCAATAACAGAGTTTGAGTACCTGACGACTTCCCTTGAATGAAAATGAAATTAATGGAAAGCAGGTGGGTACTTCAAAGGCTGCAGTGCGACCAAATGGGCTTACAATCACCATCGTCAGCTGTTGTATCTCTGCCATGAAGGAGTGGGAGTTACGAATGTGAATGGAAGTAATTATTTAATATTAGAGAGAGCTTAAAGCAGATTAAAGAATGTGGTATGTTTCTTAGGAGTCAGCGATTATTACAGATACAGTTTGTGGTTCAGCATCGCCACCAGTCTCCCATAATGACTCTTACAAAGTACTTATAAGCTTGGGCTCAGCTGATGATGTGTTGTATATAAATCTACAATTAGGCACTTTCTCTTTGTATGTTTTTTGTCCATGTTTTGTGTTTTATAACAAGTATAAAGTCATATAATCCAGTGAACTGGATGCCTTCTGTAACATTACGTGCAGGGACCTGCTTTCTCTGCACAAATAAAGCTCATTTTGCTACAGCAGCTTTTGGACACTTTAACTGACCTATTTAAAAGCTGTGCAACAGATCAAATCACTTTCGCTAAACAACAAAGGCTCAGCAACCCCCAGTGTTTGGATTTGAAGATGATTTATGAAAAAAAAACTCCTCAAAATGACTCAAAAATCATTTGCAAAATAGCTGGAAATGTTCCACACAAAATGCCTCCACAGCAATCTTTTAATGTCTCCAGCAGATTACGGATTGGAAGGAAAGCCGTAGGATGACAAAATGCTGAATGTGTCAAATTCTTAACAGACTTCAGGATGTGGTTTATCGTCATGTCTGACACAATGTACAATTTAGCCATCACAGAAGTTCAGTTTTTAACATGTTTGCTGAACTGTAGCTTCATTGTTCCATTTTAAATCCTTCAATACAAATGCAGAATAAATTAGGTTTGAGCAGGAAAAATGTTCTAGCAGTCAATATATCTTTGCAGTTTCTACATGTTGACATGTCTTTTACATCAGTTGTGTATGAGAAAATTTACCTTTGGAATAAGGTATATTGCATAATGTAACTCTTATTTTTCTTTCATAGAGTAAATATATTTATAATTGTGACATTTCTTCTCTTTGTGTTATGTTGTGAAGACAGTTGGTAAAATTAGTATGAGATTATCACTGCACTAAACTTGTTTTCACAGAGAGCAGACATCTCATGACCCCCCATAAAAATGTTATTGTTGTTTTGACCAAAACCCTTGGTTTAAGGTTAAGACTTGAACTCTGTGTGATAGATTTCTTCTACAGGACACAGAACCAGGCCACAATATGAGTTTTTACAGCAAATATTTGAATCTCAACCAAAGCACTTTATTCATCTAAATTCTGTTATGAAAACACCCATGATAAGTTTGTTGTTGTCACAGAAGGTGAGCTTCTACTATCTACTACAGTTTTGGCACTGACTCAAGGGATGGATGTAAAAGCATCCCTAGCTCTGATTCTGTGCAGATAAAGGTTGTTCTCGGTAGGATGCCTACTCCATGGGCTTTCTTACAGTGCTACATAGTCACTCATATCAATGTGTTCTTTCCCCATACTTCGCAGAGTACACAGCGTTTCCAGCAAAAGGGAGGCACACAGCAGAGACACAAGAACAACCAACCTTGACTCACAATTTAGACTAATCTCTGTGGTATGTTTGACAGGACAGGATTTCAAGACGTTCTGAGGAACTCTGCTGGTCTGTCTTTTTAAAGTGGCAATTTGTATTAAGATAAAAATCCCTTTGGATTAATAATATCCATAGAGAAGCCTGAAGTGTATGTAATGTAAATGCAAATGGTACCGGAAGAAAACAGGAGTGATCAAAAAGGATCTCAATTTTTAAAAGTGCTAAACAAAGTGGGTTACTGTAAGCCCAAAAGAAACTGACACTTCCCTCTGAACACGACATTTTTCCATTTTGAGTCATTTTAAAAAAATCACACAACACAAATGCACAGTAAATTTGGTACGGGCAGGAAATCCAGCACAGGAAATGAAAGTAAATTGCTCACTGGCATAAACATTTGAGATAAAACTGAAGAAAAATATTGTTACATTTTATTTATGAATGTGTCTTTCTGTCAAACAGTGTCTTTATAGCAGTATGATGATACAGCCCATGTCTGTAGTACCAGGAAATGTTTTAGATGATAAGTAGTAGTAGTGAATCTGCTGCATTCATGTTGTTCACCCTGGTCATTCTCTGAAATGATCAGGGTCAACTTTCTCTTTGCGGTACATTAGTCCGAAAACAGCACATGCTTGTTATCTTGTTTTTCAAGATCCTGCTTCTGACAAAAATTGAAAATTGACTGCATTCATTGTCCTGTTTCTCTGCCACATTATGCTCATGCCCATGCGAGCCATGCCAAGGAAAACACCATATAAACTTCTACTCGATGTCAAAAGTTAACTGTGTGCATGAACTCTTTTAAGACAGGCTGTAATTGAGCCGTATAAAATGCCAGATAAATGTGGTCATTAATGATTTGTTTCCCAGCAACTTTGTAGAAATGAGGTTCTCCAAGTGCAAAAGTGCTTTGACAGAACTCACAAACAATATACATAGTGTTGTCTAGCTGTTGAGTTTGGCATGTATGCATGTCTTTTGTGCATTCAAGGGTAGTAAGGGGTGGAGAGGAGTGGTGTTTGTGTGTGTGTGTGTGTGTGTGTGTGTGTGTGTGTGCGTGCGTGTGTGTGTGCGTGCGTGGGTATGGGTGTGTGTTTGTGTGTTTCTAATTGATCTTTGGTATTTTTTGGGGTGGGACATTCAGAACACAGTTTCCAGCATTTTCACCATATAAACACAAAACTGTGTTGAATGTGTGATTATTCTTTTAGGTGCGGCCATACTTGATATTACCAGACAGTTTATTTTGATTATTTGCTCATTATTTGTGCAAAGACATGACTTACGTAATCTTAAAAGTGTTTGTTATATGTTTTAGTTGTGTGGACTGCATCAAAAGTTCTCTCTGAGAGGAAACCTGTTAGTTATCAATTAATTCGCAAATAGTGACTTTTTTTTCAAGTTTCAAAAACATACCAACAAAATGCAAGGCTTTGAAACACTTGGGAAAATCAAAGCCTTGTTGACCCTATCTATGCCTTACAAAATAAGAAAAGAATGTTAGCCAGTGAAAATGATATGCGTAATAGGGTTCTGTATGTATGCATGCCTTTGCAAAGAGTTATGTTGGCTCTGAAGCCCTGGCTGCTGCAGGCAAGGAAACATCACTAGCACTAGGGCCATGTGGGACTTCTCCTTAAAAAAGTTTTAGATTTTTTTCACAGGCCATTGTAAGCAATCAGGCAAATAGAAGCTTGCAGTAGAGCAGTGCACAGACACTTCTTTCCAGAAGGCAGAGAGCAATGCCCAGTCTACTGACAGACAAACCAGCAGACCGACAAGAAGTCAGGACATATTCGCGTAGCACTAACAGACGGTAACACCACCAGTGGGTCTACCGAACCCCACTTTCACTCTTCTGGGTTTGATTGCTCCTGAATGCACATTCAACCTCCTTTATTACAGACAGAGAAGAGCTGCAGATGCACTCACCCTCAGGCTTACTTTTCTACTCTGAAACTGTCTCAACACTCACACCAAAGCTGCGCCTGCGGGAAGAGGATACACATGTTTTACTGACATAGCTGCAGGTGGTTTGAGTTCGAGCTGCTTGTGGACTGGAAGGGGTTATTTTCTGTGCAGTGAGCTTTGGTGTCCTTCGAGCCAGTATGTTACCTATTGTTGTGGCATGTTTGGTATTTGTCCTGACTCACGGGCAGAGCCAGAGTCAGGGGCAGGGGCAGGAAAACTCTGCCACCCCTTGGAGGCAGGTCATTCAGTGGGAGAACAATGGCCAGGTGTTTAGCCTGCTGAACAGTGGAGCTGAATATCTTCCTGCTGGGGCAGGGGCCCAGGACAGAGGACCCAGGGTAGTTGTAGCAGATTCTCGACCCCGAAGACCTCAGGGAGGTAATGTCCGCCGACAGGCTCCATCAAGAGGATCTTCTGAGACTGTCCGTGGTCAGGCAAGGCATCCTTTTGGATTTGGGCAAGTGCCTGATAACTGGAGACAAACTGCAGGGAGCACAGGTGGTAGCCAGTTCCAGGGATCCTCAAGCACTCGCTTCAGGTCTCCTGGTGGCTCTTCATCCTCATCTTCCTTTTCTTCGTCTTCTTATAATGTACAATCCTACCCACAATACCCATTTCCTCCACAGCCCCCCTTCCAACCAGTACCTTATGACCCTGGTTTTGGGGATGGATCAGTCAGAAGTTTTGAGCCACCCTTTCAGCCTGTTGTTGGTGGAGGATATGGTGGAGGAGGGTACAGTGCTGGCCAGGCTTATGCTGGAGGAGGTTATGGGGGTGGTGTGGCCCCAGTGCTCCCAGGCTCCCCCTCTGATTTTACTGATGACGGCTACCGTTTTTACCAGTCTTACAGCTACGGGCCTAATCCTATGTTGCCTGCACGTGCTGCCCAACCACCATTTACAGATGGTCTGGACCACAGATACACCCACAGTATCTACAATGAGGAAAGTGCTCCCAGTGTCCCTGATGCCAACCAGGGTGCGCCCGTGATAGTGGACAGGACAGGGCAAGCCAGTCAACCACAAATCAGGAGCCCTCAATATGAGCAGTTTCCACCATTTGGAAGACCACAGCCTCCATTTGTACAACCCATTTCTCCAGGCAGAAATTCTCCAAACTCTGCCCCTGAGAACCCCAGTTTGAACATTGGGAGCATGTACCGACCAGAACAGAGAGGTACAGTAAGCTTTTTGTTTGGGTGTTTGTGAACACAATGTATCTTCTATTACCCATTTTGTTTAAGAAGGTTGCCCAGATCTTGATAGTAGGGGATGTTGTGACATGTGGGTGGAGTAGCAGTAGTTGCAGATTTTTTCTTGGTCTTCAAAAAGCACAGATTTACAGTAGGTTCATGTTCTTTCACCCAAGGGATTTCTGTCTCTTTGAAAAAAAAGAAAAGCTTTCCAAGTCATCTCATCAATTTTTGGTGGCCATACTGTATTTATTTGAAATATGTAAAACCAATATGCAAAACCAACGGGAGCATAGTGTTTACCACCCCCTCGTGTACACGATCATGTTTTTCCAATATTCTTCATTTTAGTTTGTCAGATATCTGAAGGACTTAAAAATGAAACAGCTGCTTAAAATTCAACTTCTTTTTCAGTTTACAAACACAGCAAAGTGGACACGAGGTCCATCTTTCCCCACTTGTATGGTTATTGAAACCAGGTGTTGAGAAAGTCCTGCCAATGTAGAGAGAGCACACACAAGAACTACTGTGTTTTTTGTGAAGAGCACTGTGCTCCCAGAAAGTAGACTGGTTCCTGTGGCATGCTGACTTCACTAATGTGCTGGTGACCTCATAGGAGGCTGGTGACAAGGGTGTTGGTGGGCAGTGGCTGCCTCCTGGGCTTGAGAACACGAGAGGGGAAACAAGGGAGGGGGATGCAGTACTTACTCCATGAAGAGGTGGGGGAGGGTGGAAAGTCCCAGTAACACATGGGGTCCATTGCTTCATCTACAGGAAATCAAAGAAATACTTTGTCAGAGTTCTTGGGGGAAGAACAAGGAGTGTTAAAACGTGCAGTGCATTGGCTTGAAAGCAGGCTTCTATAACAAGGTAGACGACTTCTTAGAATCCTATAGCTATTTGTCATTTTAAATTCATAGCATAACACTGTGCTAAAGAGGAATAAGTTTCCTTTATATTGTTGCTACTGAAAAAAAGTATTAGGAAGTGTAAAGATGTAGTTTTTTTATTTTTATATTCTGACTATTGGAAGCTGTGTCTGGTATAAGAGACTTAAGAATGTAGCTTAACCTTTTGTTTTATTCCGTTATCTATCTTTCTAGCATAGTGTGAGCCTTGAAACCATCATTTATTTGACACTCTAGAGCTAGGGACTATTTCTCCAGCACAGAAGCCAACCAACATGAGCCCTCTGGGACCGCGGAGGATGGCTGTACCCCCTAAATGGCTAAAGAACTAAAACTGGATTTCATTCACTGACAGCAGTTACAACAAGCAAAAGACAACTAACAACTAACTATGTCTGGATTTGTAGACACAGGAAGTAATATAAAGACTAATAGAATGAGTTAATTTTTAAAGCTAGTAATAAGTAAATTAATATAAATTTTAAAGAGAATAAAAAGTAATGAGTGATATATGTTAATTTTTTTAGTAATGAGCACAACACTGGCAATGACCCGCTGTTCCTTTCTACACTGACTTCGTGTCCCTATAGACAACATCACTTGAGTTTCTTCATTGCTTTGTTTGTAATTACAATCCCAATTCCAAAAAGTTGGGTCAAAGTTTAAAAAATAAATAAAAACAAAATGCAATGATTTTCCAATATTATCAACCCATATTTTATTCACAATAGAACATAAAGAACATATCAGATGTTGAAGCTGAGATATTTCACTATTTCATGGAAAATATTAGCTCATTTTGAATTTGATGGCAGCAACACATCTCAAAAAAGTTAGAATAGGGGCAGCAAAAGGCTGGAAAAGTAACTGCCACTAATCAAAAACAAACAGAGGAGAATTTAGGTTAATTGGCAACAAGTCAGTAACATAACTGAGTATAAAAGGAGCATTTCAGAGAGGCAGAGCCTCTGGAATGTAAAGATGCGCAGAGGTTCACCAATCTGTAACAATCTGCATCTAAAAATTGTGGAACATTTCAGGAAGTTGTTCCTCAACTTAAAATTTTGAAAACTTTGAAGATCCCACCATCTACAGTATATAATATCATCAAAAGGTTCAGAGAATCAGGAAGAATCTCTGTGTGCAAGGGATAAGGCCAGAGGTGAAAACTGGATGCATGTGATCTTCGGCTCCTCAGGAGGCACTGCATTAAAAACAGATGTATTTCTCTAATGTACATCACTGAATGGGCTCAGGAACACTTGCAGAAATCACTGTATGTGAACATGGTTCGCTGTGCAATCCACAAATATAAGTTAAAGCTGTATCATGCAACGAAGAAGCCATGCGTGAATACGATCTCTGGGCCAAAGCTCATTTAAAATGGTCTGAGGCAAAATGGAAAACTGTTCTGTGTTCAGATTAATCCAAATTTGAAATTCTTTTTAAAAACCATGGATGATGTGTCCTGTGGACTAAAGAGGAGAGGGACCATCCAGCTTGTTATCAGTGGACAGTTCAAAAGCCTGCATCTCTGATGGTATGGGGGTGCATTAGTGCCTATGGTGTGGGCAGCTTACACATCTGGAGAGACACCATCAATGCTGAAAATCACATAGAGGTTTTAGAGCAACATATACTGCCATCCATAGAACGTCCCTTACAGGAATGGCCTTGCAAGACAATGCTAAACCACATACTGCATCCATCACAACAGCACGGCTTCACAGGAGAAGAGTCCGGGTGCTGACCTGGCCTGCCTGCAGTCCAGACTTTTCACCAATAGAAAACATTTGGCGCATCATAAAATGAAGAGGCCCAGGACTGTTGAGCAGCTAGAATCCTGCATCAGTAAAAAATGGGGCAACATTGCTCTAGTAAAAAAACAGCAACTGGCCTCCTCACTTCCCAGACAGCTGTTAAAAGAATAGGGGATGCTACACAATAATACCATCAATAGTAACTGTTCCGACCTTTCTGAGATGTTTTGCTGCCATCAAATTCAAAATGAGCTAATATTTTCCGTGAAATGTCTGTTCCAACATCTGATATGTTGTTTATGTGCTATTGTGAATAAAATATTGGTTGATGAGATTTACAAATAATTGCATTCTGTTTTTATTGACGTTTCACACAATGACCCATCTTTATTTAGAATTGGGGTTGTACTATATCCAGTTCATGTAACCTTTGAAATTTACTTACTAAGGTAGAAGGTCATTCTTTAAAGGAGGACAGTCTCCTCCCATTTGTGGTGAGATCTAAAACACTCTGTTTAAGTTAAGAAATTATGCATTATGGGTTTTAGTTAGTGCAGCTGATCAGTCTGTTTCATGTCACTGCAGACTTCTTTACTCCAAGACAACAACCTTTCCTTAACCGTAGCAATCTGCTTGTACAGCAGCAGCTATAAAGACTGCAGAAGTGAAAAGAGTCCTCTTGAATCACAGCTATTCTCAGTCAGACTTAATATAGTCAGATTTAATAAGTATTCACTTCTTTTTTATTTTGATACATTGAATCAATTAGATTTGGCTTTTTGACCAAAATCTTGAAACATTTTTATGTCAAACCACAAAAAACATCTACAACATAATCTAAAAAATTGCAACTATAAAACAGAAAAATTTCAGTAGTAACCAGCTTTAAAGTAACTAATCTAAATCACTGCAGCCAATTGATTGCATTGTCATACCAATGGTTAAATGAAGATCGCCTGAGTTCAGTGAACGTCTTTAAAGGATTGCAGTATAAAGTGTAGATGTAACTGTAAGGTCCAGGTACTGGTAGCTCAGTATCTTGGCTAAAAACTACACCATGAAGACAAAAGAACACTTCAAGCAATTTTGGGGAAAGGTTATTAAAAGGCAGAACTCGGGGGATAGACTTTTCCTAGTTACTGAATATCCACTGGAGTACACTGAAACTCATCAAAAGTTAAATAATTATTCAAAAGAATAGATAAGATGTAATAGTATTTAACATAAAGAGTGTTATTGTACAGTGTCTCAGAAAGGAAACTGTAAAAGTGAGATTCTCATACTTATTCATCAGATGTTTCTGATTTAGATTTTTCACTGTAAAATGACCTCAGTCTATTCCAGTATTCATAGTCTAGTAATACAATCTGACAGTCTTCTGCAGTTACCAGCCTATAACTTAAAGCAGGACTCAATACTACATTATGTGGCGTAAAAAATCTGGTGAGATTTAGTTTCTTTGCTCTATGCTCCACTTAGAGTGTTACTGTAATGTGTGGCTTTGTCACATGCTGTCGAGAGCTGATCAGCTTTGGCTGTTCACTACATTTGGTCCCTTTGAAAGAGAGCCAGTTTCATTTTTCTAAAGATTAGAGGGCACAGAACAAAACCTTCCAAGGGTGAAGAGAAAAATGGGGTTTAGAATGCCATTGGCAAACATCTGCATTTCACACTGGTCTCACAGTGTTTACATGGTCTGCCCCCCTGAAGCGTCCACATGTCCTATATGTCTGCCTCAGAGAAAGCTGTTAGATGAGATGTTTGCACAACAGCCGGAAAGGCAATACCGTTATTTAAAGGTGCAGTGACGAGGCCAGACACACCCAGATGTTAAATGCAGGGTAAAAACAGACAAACTTCTGTTAGGTTACAAAAACAGACCATTACTATTGCTCTTCATGCTAGTGCAAAAATCCAAGCATAAGACTGCCTTTTTTAAATCATTTTCATGGTTATCATACTCCAACAGAAATTAAAGGTTGTACTTCAATTTTGTGATTTTAATAATGCGTCCAGGCACAGAGGTTAGAAAGTTTGACTTTTAGTTGCTTGAACAAGCTCACATTAAAGCATGTCTGGCCTTTGTGTGCTCAACAGAGAGGGGTGATAAGCCACGCCACAGACCCTCGCTCGCATGGCCTTTACTAGGAACAGTACAGGCAGACATTCGCCCTGACAAGGCAGGAATGCCCTTTTTTTCAGGCTCAGTCTGACAGACTTAGTCAGCTGCCCACTTTAAAAACAGCAGTGGTTTGAGATCAGTGTTGTTTTACTCTGGCATGCACACTCTTTTCATACGTCTCTGTCTCGCTCTCTTGCTGTGTTTGTGTGCACCTATGTCTTTCTACATTTTTTCATCTCTTGTTTGCAGAAACCAAAGAATGGAAAACACCTGCTGCATTGCACCAAGCTTTCCTGTGATACTGTAGCTCAGATGCCGTTTCTCTTGAGGATTAGTTTAGCTTTATCTCCAACAGATATATTCAGCCTTTATTTACTATGTTAAAGGTTAAGCTGAAGTGACACATTCATATTAAGATTAGTGTCATGGAAGATCACATCACATTAACCAAGAAAGCAGGCAAGACATAATCTCTTCAGGAATAATACATTTACACATACATACATTTGTTGCAAAGCCAAATACAGTCACACACTAAAGCCTAAAGGTGTGTGGTTGTGTATTTCTTTGGTCCTTGAGATTTTGTACACAATACTACTCTACTGTGGATGAAAATCTTGTGCTCTCACTAAAAACTATTGGTCTCACAATACCTGCTTGAGGCCTATCAGCAAAAGTGTCTCATTAGAAAGCCATGATAATAATCTATAATACACACTGATTTGTGGCCGCTGGCTCACTGTAGACTGACCTTGATCTGTAGGTCCTTCTTGGTCACCATATCATCAATCACCACCATCATATTTACCAGATAATGAAAGATTGATGACAAATATGCAGAAAACTGCACTGCCAATTTTTGGATGGGCTGGAATTCAAAAGTCCAAAATCAATCAATCACTGATATTTAGATTACTTTGCTTATAATTGAAATTATAATAATTCAGTTTGTCATCACCAACTACTCTTAATAACATTGTTTGAGAAATGCAGTGTGTGAATGACAATGTATGAGCTCTCTGTGTTTTATTTTAGGTTTGCCAGACCTGGTTCCTGATCCCAACTATGTCCAGGCTTCCACATACATTCAGAGAGCCCACATGTATTCTCTCCGCTGTGCTGCTGAAGAGAAATGTTTGTCAAGGTAAAACCAATCAGCAATGTTGTTTACTGTCTTTTAATTGTTTATTTATCTTTTCTTTACTTTAGTTCAGAGGTTTCACTCTGATGTCATAATTTAATAAAATGTTCATTAACATCTTAAAGGCAAAATCATTGCTCACTGCTAAAAGACAGAGATTGAAACAGAAATTTGAAACATGTGTTTCCTGTCTCTATGTACCCTCAATGAATATAACTATACTCTTTGGATGAACCACCAGATTGATATACTGTATATATATATCTTTAACTGCTTCATCGTACCGTAGCATTAATTAGTGAATGGACCCATCCAAAATACTTAAAGTCTATGTAATAATATCAGCAAAAAGCAACTGAAAAAACTTGACCAACAGCACAATATAAGTTTACTAAATCCTTGTCACCTTCTGGGAAACAGGCTGTCATTAGTTTAATTTCCTTATGCTGGTGGATAGCATCCTTTGAGCCCTGGGCCTGGCTCTGTTGACTGCCTCTGTGCTAAGGACACTGTTGAAATGATGGAAATGTTCAGTCCCCACGGCTGCTCTATTTGCCCCCTTCCCATCACAAGCACAGCTATCCCTCAAAGCCCTTTCATATCCTGTCTGAGTTTGCAGCAATCACCGACAGATGGGCTGTTGTAATTTGCCATACACTCCAATGTCAACAACAGCCACAAGATGAATGGCTTAGATCTTCCGTGGTATTGTGATCTTGAGTTTGGGGCTTCTTTTTTCACATAAAAAAGTGAATTGTGCAACAGAGTGTTACCTTTCCCCGTGGTGAAACTGTGTGTTCAGAGATATGGTTGTAATCTGTACAATGAATTATTTAGATATGCTCCGGCCTCTTTGCCTTTCCTGTTCTTGCTTTTTTGTTTCCTTGTCTTAGTTATAAGAACCAGACATGCTGACATTCTTTTTTTTGCAGCCACTTTTGCACTTTCCTTTAACGCGTTTTTTTCTTTTGTTGTACGTCTCTGCCATTCAGCTCTGCCTATAGCTCGGAGACCACGGACTATGATGTAAGGGTCCTGCTGCGATTCCCCCAGAGGGTGAAGAATAAGGGCACTGCTGATTTCATGCCTAACAGGCCACGTCACACCTGGGAGTGGCATAGCTGTCATCAGTAAGTACATAATACAAAACAGATTTTACACAAGGAGGCAGTTATGATTTACTGGCTACAGTATCAATGGTCCCTCTAGCCAGGACGTTAGTTAGCAAGCCTTTTTAACTCAATCTGAAGCCTCTCTTACAGAGTGTATCTATTTATGTAACTATAAAGTCTGCACACATGTGCTGGTACAGTTAATCACTATCAATTTAAATTCACAATTCATGTTTCTTTCATTTTAAAAGAAGTTACAATTGAGAAATTCATTTGCTCTTTGAATAATTTCATTAAGTAATCGGCAGTCAATGGTTATGTGGATCTGTAACATTTTTACATGCTCAGTGGTCATATCACTGAAAGCAAACATTTACACTTCTTTACTCACCACAGTATGTGAACACATCAGCTCAACATTGGACAGCGTTCGGTTAAGAAGAGTGTTGAGTTTGGTCCAACCTTTAATGTTCAATTTATTACAAAACTAGACTGTATAGGCACAGTACATAAGGTTAATTTCTCAGCATCTTATTATTTTCGACAGACTAGGAATGTTTGTGTGGCTTTTGTGATCTTTAATAAGTTTTTAACGAGGAAGTAATGTACTGTGAACAGCCCTCTCACTCACCAGTGAAGGGAGCTCAACTACTAAAAGCTACTGATTCAGTAAGTGATAACAGTGAATTGTGTATACAGCATGTACTCAGGACCCCTAGTTCAAAACTAATTGACCTTGCACTTATAAAGGAACAACAGCATTCATTATCTCACCATTGGGATTTGTATTTAACCAATCTAATAATCCCAATTTATGACATTCATCAACACCAGAGCTGATTTAAAGCACTGGCTTGTCAGATCTAAAGCTAGAAAAATCTCTCTGTTTAAGCAGAAAACTGTCCATGTTGGTTTGTACCAACCAACCTGGTCCAAAAAAAAACACACACACATACACACACACACACAAAAAAAAAAACAGGCATTTCTATGCCTGCAATGTAAATACATTTTTCTCAGAAATAGAATTACTGGCTGGATTGTTTTCTGAGTTAGGTATTATTATAAAATAACAATTTGTAAACCCTCTAGGTAAAACAAAAAACGTTAATATTTTAATGCTGACACCAGGCGTGTGCAATCTGGAGAGTGAGGGCGACTGTGGCGCAGGAAGGTAGAGCGGTTGTCCACCAATCTCACAGTTGTTGGTTCAATCCCCGGCTCCTCCGGTCACATGTCGAAGTGTCCTTGAGCAAGACACTGAACCCCAACTTAGTTGCTCCCGGTGAGTGTTGGCCAGCTGCATAGCAGCTCCCCCATTGGTGTATGAATGTGTGTGTGATTGGGTAAATAAGAAGCAGTGTAAAGCGCTTTGAGTGCCAATAGGTAGAAAAGCGCTATATAAGTGCAGACCATTTACCATATAAATATATTTATAATATAATATATTGAATATAATATATATATTGAAATATAAAATATTTCAAAGTGTTTAGGGATACCAGTATCAACTGTGAAGACTATATTCCAGAAATAGAAGAAATGTGGACACACAGAGACTCTTCGCGTTAGTGAGGTGCTAGGAAACTTGCTTGAGCTACGTAAGAATCCGAAACAAACCCCTGGGGACCTGACAAAGTCCTTAAGGGCAACTGAAATAAAGGTTAACATCTCCACAGTCTGCTCAAGTCTTATTGAGGAGAAAGCCATGTGGTGAGCCATTGCTTACTTCTAAAAATAAGGCAGCACACTTAGAGCACTGTATGCTAAGGTGCATGTGAAGCATATACTGTATGTTTTGGAACAAGATTATGTGGCCTGATGGAACATTGAACAATTATGCCATAAAGAACGAAATTACACCTGAAACGATGCAAATGCTGCTCAGAGCGGATCCAAAGAGGCGAAGGGAAGACCTCCAAAGTTTAAGAGAATGTTTTATAATGAGGGATGCAAACTTTTGCAATGATATAATCTTCATGTTTTCTCTATAGCTTTCTTTGTATACACTCCTTGACCATTTATGTTACTTCTGATGATGAATGAACATCTGTATTAGCTATTTAATCATTTAATATGTTGATTTAAAAAAATGCGCTCAACTTTAATTGCAACTTGTCATTTCAATAAATTAACAGTATCCTATATCTTCATTATTAATAGAAAACATAGCTCAGTTGCAGTTATTTTGTTTACATAACATATTTGTTACAGTTTTATAATATAGAGACAAAGTTTTAGGGAATGGGGCTTTGCCAGCCCTCTAAGCAACACCCTAAGGTCAGTGTCCAGTACGTTGATGTAAAAGAGAATGTAGGGTGGAGGTCAAATTATATACTGCAGAAAAAAGACTTGTCTTAGTT
The DNA here is from genome assembly GCF_033026475.1 of Channa argus. NCBI lineage: Eukaryota > Metazoa > Chordata > Actinopteri > Anabantiformes > Channidae > Channa > Channa argus. Next base: position 10,924,943 of record NC_090198.1, read on the forward strand.
TGGCCAACAAAGTATCAGATATCAGTTTGCTGTTCTAAAAAGAAGAGGGGGTATTGAGTCCATTAGGGAGACAAGCTTGTGAAAGTTGGAGTGAAAGACAATACATTTTTTGGATTTCATTTCAGATTACAGGTGACATAATGTCCTGTAGCTCAGTGGGTTTAATCAATTAAGAGAGCTGATTTTTCACTGCGTCTTCCTCAGTGGATGGACTTCATTTGGTTTAGTGAGGCAGTAGTGGCTCAAATCTCTGAGAGACTGCAGATTAGGTGATTTTGAGAGCATCATCACTGATTTATTTCATTATATTCAGTGTAGACTGTCTCTTATCTCAATTTCAGCAAGTCCACCCTCTGACGCTATAGTGCCAGGCCCTGCTCTACTATCCTCATCTTAGAGGAATGTTGACTGGCCGTTAGGAGATTGGCAGTGTTACTGCTGTCTGACATCAGTCTACATTTATACAGTGGTTCCCAGAAGGCAGAAAGCCAAGGAAATCATTCCACTGGCCGTGTGATCAGAATAACAAATCAATCCATTTTTCCCGTCAATCTGTGACACTAGATCGTACAGCATTGGTGGCGTGGATAAGGGTTACTGGGACAGACCGTTGCTTACAGAGAAATCTCTTTATGGGAAGAAAATCTACAGTAAACTTTACTGCCCTACATTTTTGCCAGAAAGGCTGTGTAGCTGACAGTTTTGCTTTTTATTACATTCACCCCTATCATTTTCACTTGAGTATTAGAAGAAGGGAAGGGAACATCATCCTCTTGAGTACCAAGCACTGTGAAAGTATTGGAATTCTGTGTATTTCTCTTACTAAAATAAGGACACACAATACCATGGAGAACTAGTTTCTGTGGGAAACATGGGGAGTCAATAACAAAAAGCTTTTTGTTATGTTGCAAAAGTTAATTGACTTCTCAATGCTTGTGTGCTTTATTTATTAAGCTGTGTTACCTTTACGAAGGTCAAGGCTGGTATTTGTAAAGGTGCTTGGAATTATGTCTTCATATTCTGGTTGCACCACTTTTTTTCACTTTCTCTACTTTTTCTACACTCCGTGTTTTACCACCTGAGGTGCGATCTGAGAAACCCTCAAATTTATGTTTTTTGCAACAAAAGTGGAAAATGACTCAGGACTATGAAGAAGGACTGGAATGTTTTGCACATTACAATTGGAATAAAATTCTAGTTCAATCCTTTATTTGTCCTTCCAACAGTACATTCTCTATAGTTGACATAATCGGTGAGGGGATCCAGGAATCCAACGAGGCAGGGGACCCTTCCAGGCACCTCATAGAACAGCAACTCCCACTCTGTCTTTTTCTCTACTTTTCCTTTATTCTCTCACTTTCATTCTGTTTCACACACACAAACTGTATCCTCTAGATAATCATCTCAAGACCGCTACAGAAATGACTGCCAGTTTCAGAACACAAACAAAGACTGCACTCCATTTCCTGCCCTGGTTTATACACATATGTGGATATACAGTGTGTCACATGTTGTTTAATGTGCACTTATGCCCATGCCCTATAAAGTATAATGAGCTTTAATGAGCCTATAATTATACATGTAACGAATTAATTTATGTACATAGTTATGATAAATAATAATATAATATTCTGTTTAGCCTCAGATAACAACAGGCATGTTTCTACCTGAGACTAACTCCTAATTGGTTGCCTCTCCCATGGAAAGAATGAGCCCTTGAATCGTCACTTGCTCCATCAGTGGAAAGTACCCACTTTCCATTCCAAGTCATCCTTCAATCTTTAATGACTGTTCCAGTAAAAGCTGTTGCTGTGCTGAAACACGGGCCATGAAATAAGGTGAAAGAACAATATTTATATAGTCTGAGCTTGTCTGACTCTGTAAAATCTAGAGTTTACCTCACCTGCTAAAACAAGTAGCAGCACTAAGACATACTGTATGGAGCAAATTGAATATAGGAGATGATGGAAATAAATACTTTTAATAATATTAACTCACCTTTAAGCACGTTGTCATGTTGCTGTAGGCTGTTTTTGTATCCAAAAGATTCATATATGTGTATGCATAATTGTGATTTAATAAGATTGTTTGCACTGTTGACATAAGTATTAAATCTACAGTCTGCAACTTTAACTAGCAATATCATGCAACACTGTCTCCATAAAATTACATTCCTATGCAACTAAACAAACTCAATTATGTTTGGAGGGAATGTAACGAGTGAATAATCGTGTTCAGTTGCAACATATTTTATGAATGAATGAAACACTACATTAACAAACACCAAGTTGTCATGGGTTGGTTGGGGTGGGTGGTCGGCATACAAAGTGCAGCACGACTGTCATCCTATATTCTTAAGTACGACTCCGGAGTCCTTCGTGTGGTCAGGGTTCAGGCAAGAATGATTTCAGGTTTATAGAAAGATCATGGATTTGTTAAAAAGCAATTAAACACGTGTGTGAAGGGACTGTTCCATTTTTTCTCTACTAAGCCAGCCCTTGATGCTTCTCTAACTCTAACCAGCTGCTGTGAGTGCATAAACACAACCGTGAAAAAGTTTAATAATGGTGTGTTCAGACAAACTGGACGTTGTACTGCAAGATCGCATAGTTTGGTAGAAAAGAAAACCGCAAAATTTGATATTTTGGCAAACCCAAATATCTGTCTGGTAACAATTTATCGATGTGATCAGTTTCCACATATTTGCAACATGCCATGTACTTTAATAGTCAACAAATCATTATTTTCATAGAAAGTGTGATCTGGTTGTAATTATGCTTAGTAAAGCATATTCACATTTGCATTTAAATGTATAGAGATGTAATTTTTTGGAGTCGGGTCTGCATCACAACACTTCAATCCTCTCTACTCTACCCAGCCCTCCCTCCCTCTCCCTGCTTCGCTGCTCTCTTCTACCATCTGATACATCATGCTCTGCACAGCCCCTATGGTATTAGTCATTATCAAATTACAATACGTGTGACTGTGGCAAAACTAATCAAGAAGAGCTAGCTGAAATCTTCTTATTGGTTAGAAGAGTGAGCCTCACTCAAATTCGTTTAGAAGTGAATATCTCAATGGCAGCGCTGTTCTGCAAACCTGAGTTCAAAGGAGGCTTGGGCAGCATTAAGATTGCATTAAGTACTGCACGTAGTGCATATAGAGTCAGCATAGAGTTATATTGACATTTGACTCAACATAAATGTAGATTACTGTTGTTACAAAAATATGTGAACAACGGGTTAGTAATGAAAGGAAAGGTATGGGTCACTTTGACATTTGAGAGAGGTCAAATCCATACGGTAGTTAATAATGTAAATGATTTCAAATGGACTAACTCATTGACGGTCCCTTTCTGAGAGTCACTTGATTTATACTCCGGATGAGTTGAGATGATCCGTGGCCATGTGCATCCAGGCTTTCCTAAGCTCCTAAAGCTGTGCAAACGCACAAAACACACTGCAAACACTTCACAAAAAACATTCATATGCATTTGCACGCTGATTTACACACCCTCACACAGATATGTATGTACACACACACATACACATAAAAAGATTTACACTAACGCACACACTTACACACAAACACCTTTAATCTTAACAAATGTTACAAGCTAATTAACAACATTCATACATCATTAGGTCGTAAATGTTGGGCTTCAGCAATACTGTATTGCTATTAATTAGTATGTACTTTCCTTTGGTACTTTGTGTTCTGTCAAAGGGCAACCTGACTTACAAAAAAGTGAACAAATTAGGTCAACAAGAAATTACAAAATTATATATACAGCTTTTCATGTCTTCTTTCTGGTTGCTTAGGCACTTTCTTTGAATCTATAATGTATTTTTTGCTCTTTTCTACAGGGTAACCATAAAGTCTTATATTAATCAAGCACACCATAGATCATTAAAAATGTCCAACAACTTTTGTAAAATTCTTTACATGACAGTTCGCAGTTACTTTCCTTAAAAGTTTCTAATAAGATCATTCCCTCATTTTAGCTTTAGATTAGCTCACAACATTAACACAGCACTTTAATGTGCTAAACACTGCAGATCATAATATATGCGATAAGTGTTGGTAAACTATGTTTCCAACATAGTAATGGCCATAATTACCCTAAAGAGTTCACATGGTTAGTGTCCTTCCCTCTGGTCTCTTGTTGTTTCACAGTCTCCTTTATCTCCCACCCCTTCACTTTTATAATTGGGCTCACATGTCACAACAACCAATGCAAAATCATACGGTGCATGTTCTGATAGACACCCTGACGCTCACAGGAGTAGGTAGTCAATTAAACGCAGCATGCTTTCATTTTGCTTTGCACAGCAAACAACTATTTCTTTTATCAGCTGTCTAACTTTTTTAAAGTCAACATTAATTGCATTCAATATATAACATAAAATTGTTTAAATTTGATACCTTTAAACTTTTATCACTAATTTTTTCACTTGACTTGGTCACGCATTGCTGTCTACAAATGACGGGCTACTAAAAAGGGGTCAAAGGTCACTGATAAACGTGGAGCTGATTTTAATCACTCATGTGGGGACAGGTGGCTAACCCATAACAATACATCTGTATTTCTTCGTCTTAATATTTTTTATATAAACATTATATTTTTGGAGCAAAAATTGTTGTGACTTTTTTGTGTAAATGAAACACGTGTGGTTTTTCCTGTGTGTGAGTCATAAAAGTTTTAAAAAAATCTTTTGTCATATATCGATACAAATAAGAGAGAACATACTCCCTGTTTATATTTTACCTACTAATACTAGGTAATATTCCTGGATAATTACAGCACCATAGACTGTATACAAAGGTGGCTGCATTAATTAGTTTTTAACAGAATAGTGTTTTGGATGTTTCGACAGGCACTATCACAGCATGGATGAGTTCAGCCATTATGATTTACTGGAGGTCAGCACTGGTCGCAAAGTGGCAGAGGGACACAAAGCTAGCTTCTGTCTGGAGGACACCACCTGTGACTTTGGTCACCTGAAGCGCTACGCCTGCACTGCTCACACACAGGTAAGCCAAACAATAAAAAGATGAGTGGAAACCATGGATACTGTCCTTCTGCAAAATATATCTATAAAGGTGGCTTGTACCAGCGGCCAAAAACAACCCAACAGTATTACTGTTTGGCAGAAACATAACACCAACTTTTAATATTTAAAATTTAGTTAGGATAAGTTTGTCAAAGCAAATGACTTTCCCACAGGAGAAGTAGAAGTTGAGTCCAGTTTGAAATTACTACTGTAGCTGTTGTTGTATCCAGTCATGTCATACACATACACATTCTGTGGGATTAAGAAAATGCCCTGCTATATCAGCTGCCAGAGGGTAAAGACCTTTAGTGTATGGGCATAAATGTTAAGAGATTTGAAATTATGGAACATTGTTAGGTCAATAGGCCAATATCCCTATGTCCATATTGTTATAGTTTTGCTATTGCAATCTAGTGTTACTGTAAAAATCAGCTGAGAAACAATACAAATACATAACATAAGAACCCAAGCAGTGCAGGGGTACTGTTAGGCCAAAAGGGCTGCAGCTCGGGTCGTTGTGGTCACAAAATCCTGGGTGTGGTAGGAGTTCAAGGAGGCTAAAGAGAAGGACTTTCAGTCTCAAGTAGGTAGTGGCAGACCATTTGAGAGCTAAGAGGGAGAAAGCACGGCTTAGCTCAGGCTGTGTTCGACAGAGCAGGAGAACTGCTGACCTGGACTAGGGTTATCATCGGGTCATGGAAGGAACACTCTGAGGAGCTCCTAAACTCAATCAACATGAAGGAAGAGTCCTAATACTCCAGCGAAGACACTCATATCTCTGGCACAGGTATTGAGAAGCTCCTCTGTGGCAAGGTGCCAGGTGTGCATGAGATTCGCCCTGAGATGCAGAAGGCTCTGCTTATTTCTGCGCTGTCTTGGTTTACACACCTCTTTATTGTCAGAAGGAGGGTAGGGACAGTGCCTATGGACTGGCAGACTGGGGGGGTGGTTTCCATATTTTAAAAAGGGAGTGAGGGTTCGATCCAATTATAGGGGTATCACATTGCTCAGCCTCCTGTGGAAAGCTTATGCTGGGGTGCAGGAAAGGTTGAGACTGAATGTCAAACCTTGAACAATGAGGATTCCGTCCTGGTTGTGGACAGTGGCCCAGCTTTTTACCACTGCAAGACTACTGGAGGGGGTATGGGAGTTTGCCCATCCAGTCTTGGGCAGTGAATTTGAAGACAGCTTTTGACCGCGTTCTATGGGATATATAATTCACTCTATATATCTATAAATAAAATCACAACTGTGTTTGACACAGACCAGTATTACTATCAATTCTCTCCTCTGTTTCTTCAGGGTCTGAGCCCAGGGTGCTACGATACCTACAATGCTGACATTGACTGCCAGTGGATTGATATCACAGATGTCCAACCTGGAAACTACATACTAAAGGTAGGAGTCAAATGAGCACCTGGTGTGCATGACATGGGTATTTTATGGGCAGCATAAAGTCATGTTTTGTGGAAGTCAGTTTTTAAGCAACGAAAACAAATTGATCCAGGTTATGAAAGAATAATAAAAGTGCTGAAGTTTTTATGTTGCAGCATTTCATTGCTCTGTGCTTTATTTATATATATATTTATATATATATATAGATATATATAGATACATATTTTATGATCACTCTTTTGGTCAATATGGCTGCAAGATACAATACACATAAGTAATTTATACGTGATTGTTTTTATCACTGTTTATTCAAAATGCATTATTTTTTAACCATTGTTACTTTACTGCTTGTTGAGGTTTTGATGCATAGTCATGTGCCTCCTGCCCTTTGTCTCCAGCTCCAGGTTAATCCAAAGTTCTTGGTGCTGGAATCTGACTTTACCAACAATGTGGTCAGGTGTAACATTCACTACACAGGGCGGTTTGTAAGAACCACCAACTGCAAGTTAGCACAGTAAGTCAAACAGAATGCAATTTTTTATCACATAGTTATAATATGTAAAGTGACCAAAATCTGCTATGAAAGAAACCCGAAAGGCCAACTGTATCTGTATATCAGGGAATGTGTCATTTCCTCATGTCTGACTTACAGTGTGAATGATATGACAGGGTGGCAGCTAAATGCAGTTTTATGAAGAGCATAATAGTGTTTTGTATTACTTAGCGTACTTAATGGGTTCCTGGCTGAAATATTTTATGATTTAATGAATTATGTTATCCAGTTGAGATTAACAGCCTCTAAAACTTTTCATATTTTCCCTCAAAGGGAGATGTCTGGGTGTTGAACTTTTCAATAGCGCTATTAAGAAGTATATTATTGCACTCGCAATTACTGTGATATCCTCTTGAAAATCCTTTATATAGACAGTGGATACACATGAGCAAAGCATCATTAGGTTCAAGTGCTCTAGCCAGTTTCAGTAGCACAGTGAAATATACACTAGTATTTCCAAAGTAATTTTTGTAAATGTTGTGTTTCTCTTACAACAGTTCAGCTGAATTGTCTGTCACAGGGCAAAAAGACTATTAAAAAATAACAAATTACTTTATTATGTTACAATGTTACGGTAAAGGTGAAAGCTGAGCCAATGCAAAAGTCTTAGTATTAAACACATGGTCAATAGAAACATTGTATAAACATAGTATTACGTTAAAACAGGAAATGTGTTGCAGCCTTCAGAGTCTTGACTTATTGTTTGGTTCTTGGTTCAGCAAAAACTTTTTTTCTATGGTGGTGCTAAATCTAATTTAGCATACTTTTGAGATTTTGTTTAGTTTTGTTGGACAGTGAACGGCTATAAAATGCTCTACTGAAGATCAAAAGGGTGCATGTACAGTATTTTGTACCTTTGCACAGAAAGTGATGTTTTATTACAGTTCCCATTAGAAAATTGGTGTTTGTCATCTGTTTATTTTGCAGGTCTTGATCAGACACTGGAAGGCTGCCACACTAGAGTGACCCTGATTGCTATTCCATTGAAATGTGAATGGAATTCATTTATCGTTGGTTTTTGTTGATGATGTTGGTCTCTACTATCTTGTGCTGTTTTGGTATCCTGGGCCCATGGCAAACAAGAGTTGCAATGACACTGATAAATATGCAGACTATTCCAATACATATGCATTGTTGCATAATACATAATGCAAATTAATATCACAGTTCAAATCCGTATATTGTATTGTCCTACTAACTTTATTTTTCATATTGCAACTCTACCTGTCTGGTTGCTTACATGCTAAAACACATCACCAACCTTCAGTGGAGGTGATGGGTCTGAAGACAAACATGCACACCTCCTGCAGAGTTGTTCTTGTTGTTTGAATGATAAAAAAGTGTGAAATGGTGCCAGTCTAGGGTTCAGCTGCAACCTAACAAATAAAATTAGGAGGCAAAGTCCTCCCAGGTGCATTCATTCATTCATGCAGTGTGGGGACAGACAGAGATGCGCAGTGAATCAGAAGAACTAGGATATTAGTATGTGTTAGTGTTTTCTTGTTTTTTTTTTCCACTGCCTCAGTGATTTGGGTCAGGATACTGTGATTCTCCAGTCATATCCTGTTTAATGTCATGTTAACAGGAAGACGAAGACAGCAGGTCATATTTGCATTTGTCAGCTATATCAAATTGGAAGTCGGCATAAACACAATCAGTCCTGGGCGCTGTACTACTCCAAAACCTTGCACTTTTGCTTTGTTTTTCCATTCATCCTTTTATTATTTCAGTAAAACAGAAACAGGAAGCTCAACTGGCAGAAAAGGGCACTTTCCAGAAAGCAAGATTCACAGTACTGTCTTGGGGTCTCTTCTTCAAATACCAACACTGGTCAGATGGCACATACGTCATCTATACCTTATGAAGAATATATATACAAATATACTGTTGATGCATGACACTAATGGTGGAGATTATTTTGTTGTAACTGATTGTACTTCATGCTTTTTGATAAATTACTGTAATTTGTGAAATTACATTTATATATTTTCTTTCCTTGCTAATCTTAATTATCTACTTGGTATGTGTTGGAGGAAACACTACTGCTGCAGACTTAGTATTATCAAGCAGAGTGCCAGAAAGCCATCTAAACCTACCTCTCCATCTGAGTGATTTCTTGTTTCCTGTTTGGTTTCCAATGGAGATCTGTGATGATTCGCTGTGGCCTCCTATCACTCTGTGGCAGCCCACAGCTGAAACCTTGAGATCTACTGAGTATATGAAAAAAATGACAATTAGGGAAACAAACAATGCAGACAATGACTTACCAACATTCCACATGACTTGAAGTTATATTCCCTAAGATTTCAGCCAAGGTTGAATTAGTAACTGGTAATAACAAAAAGTGCAGTTTAATGCTACACATTCTGGGGACAGCACATATGTTACTTTTGTAAAAATACAACAAATTAAATGGTGTATCTGTCTACAATATAATATAAATGTATGTCTTTATAAATAAGTCAGCTCATAATTGGTCTTCTTCCATTGTGCTATGAGCAACCACATTGTGATTTCGTGCTGCTTACAACATCTGGGGCCAGATGCATAAAACTCTGTCTAGATTCATTAGTGGTTGTACTATGCATTCTGAAATAATTCCGACCTCCTCCTTTTTTCCCAAATCTGTGATGTTGCAGCCTGATACTACATTGATCTGAGAACCTGTATGCACAAAGACAGAAATATGCATACACATTTTTCCGTTAGATTATAAAGACACATGTGTGTCTGGTTCTGTTTTATAAATCATGATCATAGATGAGTGCGCACACAATCTGCCATGAATGGAAGTAGAAACACCCTTGAACACAACTCAGAAGCAGCTGTAAGACTGAAGAATGAAGATTTTCTGATTGTAATCCCTCAGGGATGTTTTATCACAAATGAACGCTATGCACAGTTGTGGCTATCTGTAGCACAGGTATAAGTCATTATTCACATGTTTAAAAGAATATTGACTTACAGTGCTCATGTCCAGACAGAGTTAACAAAGTGGTCTCTTCATAGTTGAGGATAAAATAAAATAAAAAAAATACTGAGAAGTAAACAATTTCTGTAAATAAACAGAAAGATAAAGTGAATTACTCAAGCAATGATTTAAAATTAAGCCCTTAATGTGCTTTTGATTGATACGCAGGTTTCAAGGTAATAAGCTAATCAGGAATATTGACAAAACAACTAAACAATTTTGTAGTATCTGATTCTGTCTCATCTAATTTTTAATCTCTTTCTGATCGCTTTATTCACACTGCCTCAGCATGGCCTGAAGTATGTATGAGGTACACATATTTTTCCCACACATTCTATGTTTATACATACCAGTTTATGTGTGGGAAAAGGCGTATGCATCGTTTATACATCTGGCTCCTTCGTTTTTCTCATAACAGCAGAGCACAGTAACAAGAGGAGTTGGATGTCTGCAGCCTCTTGCCTGCAACCCTTCATCTAACACCTCATTGTGGCTGGTCCATCTTGTTTCTTTACTCCCTGCAACATTTACGGCTCATGTTATTTTACAATAAAAGACAACTGATGTTTTGCCAGTAATAAGAAATCAACTTAGCTATATCTTGATACAGCAGCTGTACAATGAAAGAGAGTGAGTTAACATTGTGGATGATATCAATGAGCTAAACTTACATTTTTGCATATTAGGGAAATGGTGAACCCTGCCATTAACAATTAAACTACTCTGTTGTGACGTTATTGCTGAATGTAATTATGCTGAACGAGTGTTGCACAACAATTGTTGACCCTTAAAAAAATAGGCTGATTGCATGAACATTTTAAGCATTTTTACCTTTTATTAATAAATGTGATTGCTGAATTTTGAACTTCCGAATAAGAATCTCCTTTGTGCTGATCAAACAATGACAAAATCTGTGTTACTGTTACATTTTGTGTGTTTTTTTGCTTTGTTTGTTTGTTTGTTGGTTCATGCTGCAATTTTGAATGGAAACGGGTGTTCTGTTTCAAATGCAGACTAAGCTTAGTGTATGGGATCCAATCTGTTGGCTACAGTCTGCAGGTTTTACATAGTGTAGTCATGTCTGTCATTTGAGGAGAAAATGCTCACTTCCTGCGAAAGATGCAACAACATGCGATTCTGACATTCAGTGAAACAACACAGCAAAAGTAGGTGACAGTTATACAGCATTTTAGACTTGCAGTTATGTAATTGGTCCAAAATGTCGCATAAAACAAACACATTTACATACCTGGAATGGGAATGCAACACACCTCTGTTACAGCAGTGCTTCATTGTGTTGCAATTGAGACACATCTGTGTGTTTACACATAATACGCACGAGAGATCCAAAGGATGCTTCATGACAGGTGTGACAAGTCAACAAAATTATCCCCTTTATTAAATATTAAGTGTATTATGTTTAATGCATTAAGTCTTTTTCCAGTTGTGATTTTATCAAGTGGGATTTAGGCACAAATGCAAATTTGACTTTTACAAATACAGAACCACCCACACAAAAACACAAAATAGTGTGAACAACAGTGTGGCGGCACCGGTGTTGTGCATAAAGGAATTGGTAATATTAGTTTATATCCTGTAGTTGAGTTTCCATAATCTGACATGTTGAGAGGTGCATAGACCAAAGTTATAACATCGGGCCATAATTTTCATCATGTCACATTGTCAGAAGAACGCTGAATATCAATTGATTTCTACAAGTTCATTCTCTGCAAGTCTTTTTGTTAATAAACACTTGACATTAACTGCCTTCTTCTGGAGCAGAGACCAAAACCCATTATTCACAAAGATTCATTACATAGAATAAAACGCAATGTTGCAACAATGGCAGAGTATCTTCTCATTATCAAGAAGCAAAAAACCGCCTAATGCAATACTCTTTTATTTTATTTGTTAAGGAGGCCAATGATAGCTTTTTTCATTTTGTTTTACAATAGTAGCACATTTCTCATGGCAACACAATACCAAATGATGGGAAAAGAATACTCAATCATGCATTATATTGTCATGTGGAAATGGAGATGTCGACTAATACTAAACAGCATTTGTGAAGTGATTACATGTTTCTACATAATGTGTAGGCATTGCTTATAGCCTGCTTAAAGACATCTAATTGTGAGCAAAATATAAAAGCTGTACAAAAAAATGAATGATTCTCCTGCAGAAAAATAACTCTAAGAATATAGAAGGTACAGAAGAGAAGCAAAAAAATCAGCTACTGTAACTAAAGGTGGACCAACTTATCTTAAAGAGAGCTGGATATTAAAAATGCACAAATATATCATTATATGGTATGAATGTATTAGATTGCCCAGTTTCTCTATTAAATTAAACTCAAGATAGCTAGTTTCAGTTGTGAGATAAGATATGTGAAAGAAAACATACACATTCCCTTTAGAAGTATTTGCCATTCCCCCAATGGAATGAAAATCCATTATGGGCTTGTTTTGATAAACAGTTCTCACTCTCATATTTGGTCTGTCCTAACAAAACCCTGACCCCCGTGATGGGACTTCCTCTAGGTCTGGGCTGTTTGTTCAGGCAGTTCGCACGAAATCAGCCCGTTCCAGCTCTTTAGACCACATTCTGTTGTTTTGTGAAAGTGTTGCAGTACATGCTGGCGTGTACTCAACTTTGGCCATATGTGCTTAGGTTAATGTGTTGTTTGTGTGAGTCTGTGTATATGTTGTGTTTTGTGTGTGTGTGTGGGAGAGAAAGAGAAAAAGAGACAGAGAAACAGAGAGAGAGAGACAAAGTGACAGATAACTGCTAATGAGGTACAGATAATGAAATTATGTATTCAATTTTTTTTTTTAGAGTTATTGCTCTCTCCAAAAGACTAATCAGTATGGGACTGCCTTGTTAAATTTTATCCATACAGTATATTTACATAAGCTGCTGGTTAGGTATTGAAAATTTAAATGTCTATTGCTCAGTGAGATAATAGCCAGTGATGTCAACCATGAGCCGATTTTTCAGTCTTAACTTCATAGCAGAGTCTGCAATTGAGTTAGAAATATACAAACAATTTAGAACCATTTCCTGCAAAAAATAATTATGCATTTATCAGATTGTTTTAGAAATAATTTCCCAAGTAAATAATATAGAGCAGAGGAAATGCCAGAGACTGCAGCACAAGTATAGTAGTAAGAAAATAGAAGAGGAGAAGACTGGACATACAGATGAACACAGAATGCAAGCAGCAGCAGAAAGTGTTGCTCTAAATGGTCAGAACAGCTTGTCAGATTATGCTCTGACTGGAGTCAGATGATACTGATTAGCTAACAGGATGTGCAGTGTTGTTCCTGCTCCCACATTTAAGCCAAAGTAAGAGCACCCTTTGTGCTGGTAAACAGCATTAAATAATTTGGAACTACTTTTTATATCATACATTTTCTGACTGAACTCTATCTGAAGCAGCAGGTTGTGTTTCATTCCCCTTGGATGTTGCAGGCCTCCCCGCATTCAGAGCACGAGACCTGCAAATATTGGCATTTGAAAAACATGTGGCAAGATAATGTATCTGTAACCAGAGAAAAGGTGGAGATTGTAGACTGCACACAGATTTCAACATTATAACAACAAATTCCTTACACATTTAAATAGTCTCCTTTGGGCAGCAAATGGATAAGGAGATCCATAAAACCCCCAAGACAAATATTTCCCTTTGCAACAAGCCACATTTAGTCTACCAGCAAACCTATGTAGAGGAACAAGCGTTTTGCAGCTGTAAGCTTGCAACCTAATTGAGAAAGCAGATCAAGTGAAGTGAAGCAGGACTGATTAGATCTTCCAGCGTTCTCAGTGGCAAGACGTCATTGAATACACAAAGCCCCTGCAGGAATGCGGTGTAATTCTGCTAATGCTGAAAATGGAAAAAACTAAACAAAAACAAACAAACAAACAAACAAACAAACACACACACAAACATCAAGATAGAATTGTGAGGAAACACCTTTCCAAGAGTTTTAAGTGTCAGTCATGATCACACGATGGCCTTTAGCTTGAGTTATTGGCGCTATTGAAGCAGGATGACAGTGGACCATTTACAGTTGTACTGTCCAAAAAGGCGATCATCTTTAGCCAGGCTGTTATCAAGTGTGAATTGAAATGAAAAGGTTACAATTTAAATGACTATGCAGCTCATACTATAAACATCCGTTTGTGGTGACACTGATGAAAAGGTGACAACATTCAGTTTCATTAATATGCTCACCTCAACTGCACACTCTCGAGCCCTCTTCTTTTTTAATCACAGCCAGGGAGCGTGTTAGTTTGTGGCGATGTCATGTCACAAGGGAGTGTTTGTGCTCAAATTATAATTAATATTTGTGTTTCCTCAGACTTGTTGTCTGGGATGCTTTGCCTCCACAATCTGCATAGGATGCACAAGAGCTCAATTAGGCTTGTACTAAATGCATACATCTTTATTTATTTAGTTTGAGTTCTCTCAGGCAGTTTTGTTTATTTTACAATACTTTCCAGAATTTATATATGTCATTTTAATAACATAACTGCTTTAAGACCTGAGTGCTGAACTTAACAAACATCCTCCTGTAAAGTTACAGAGTTCTTAGATGCAATAGTTACTCGATTGTTGACAAGGACTCAAACCAGTCCAGCTGGCGTACAATGAGACAGGGCTAAAAGACATGACTTGAGATCTCCATTCTCCACTCCAGCAGGTTTATATGAGGATAATTGAATTTAGTGGAAACAGAGAACAGAGACTAGTCTGTAAGCTGACATTGCCAAAAAGTCCACCTCCAGACCTGAGGCTTAATTTCAACAGAGCCTACTGTGTGGAGAATACGTAGCACAATATTAAGGAAACAGGCAATTGTTCTTCTGGTTACTGCTCAGTTTTGAGACCTAATTAAATGAAAAAAGATGTTAAGAATTATTATTTTTCAGGAGGAGGAGTAAACATATGGGGAAGGTGAGAGGAAAGACTGGCTTTGTAAAGGAAGAATAGAAGCAAATGAGAAACCAGTAGCTTGGAATGTGAATGACTGAAGACATTTATATAGTGAGCGGAAAAGCTGTGTTCTGATTTACATGCAGCTGCAGTTGCTGGCTCATTTGTTTTGATAATAGCTCATCCTGTGTGCTCTTTATGCAGAGCTGACTACACCATATATATCTGAGTTAACAAACATTTGTGTTAACACTCCACATAGAAAGCGATGGGCGTTATACGAGACAAAGGAGCAGCGTGTGTCATACACACAAGACACACTTGAGTGCACTGCCTGACACTTTAAATACTGCCTGTCTCATCACTGAAACATCTGCCTTGTCTTCGGTGCCTGCAGGAAAAAAAAAACACTCTTTCTTACAACTTAGATTCCTTGCTTTACCCACTCATCAATTTTAAGTATGCAAATGGACAAATTCCCCAGCATCCCTAGGAGTCCGCACGATTGCAACAACAGGACAATAAATTCTCATTAAGGCTCTCTTTCCTTGAAAGGCAGAAATTGAAGTTGGAATGTTTGTGTTTATAGTCGAGGCAATTTGAACAAATGAGAAGATCTTGTAGAAAGAAGATAGGCTTCGAGCTTTAATCAGGTCCCTGCAAACCCCTCGCTCCACCGTCCACCCTCCCCTCGACTGGCTCCATGGGAAGTGTCAGTGATGAAGTCAGCCACTGGGAGTGACGCCCCTGTGCCACTGTGCTCAGCCTCCCTCCTCACTGACAGGCCCATATTTCACCAGACTTATTTTACAACCTCCACTGTCACCGTTTGCTGAGCTGTCAGGGGAATGGCTCCCATCATCAGATAGGTGATTTCAGAGGCTGGTGGCAGCAGCACTCCCTCGCTGTAGCTGACTAGCATGGCCCTGCTCCAGACAGCTGTGACCCCTCCTTAGTAACTGGCTGGATGCTCTGATTTGTGTCATCATGCACATGCAAAGATGATCTAGGGTGGAAACTTTTGTTGCATGATGCCAGTAGCTTTTGGAAGCCGTTGATTTGCAGATTTTAGATGAAAAGATCCCTTAAATTCGCATGCAGCAGCTAAATACCTAAACTTGTCTAAAAAGGGCAAAATAGTTACGCTGGCTTTTGTCTAAATCTAAAAAACTAAATTCCGACTACATAGTCTCTGGACAGGAGCACATACTTTCTGAAGTCTTGTCACAGTAAGGAAGTGTGCCCTACAAAAACTGTGGCACAACTCATCCCACCAAGGTTTACTAGACAGATTTGGTGACATCTGGACGAACCAGACTGTTTCCTCCTGGTAAGTCACTGCTGGCTTTATTTTAAATGTCACTTTGCCGTCAAATACTGTATGAGAGTCACATTGATATCCCCATCTAACTCTAGACACCTTTTATGCAACAAAAGTTATAGCTACAACTTCCAGGAAGAACACAATTCCAACTCCAGTGTCTAATGTGTTTTAGACTTTGGGTTTCCAACTTCTTGCAAATCAAGCCAGATCACCATTCAAGAGGAGGAATTCCCAAACATCATGTGAGATGACTTAGAGATACTGCACTCATTAAGGTCTCTAAACTAGGCTACTGGCTAACTCAACTGTAAGTTGAACTTGCTATAGAAATGCAGAATCACTGCAGTGAAATGTTACCACAGCACACCAACCTTTCCTAAACTTATGCACTCCAGAAACAAATTAGTGGTGTCGGGGGCCTGTCTTAGCACAGGAGACTGCTTCAAAAACCCCAATTGGAAAATGTTCACCAATGCACTGGAAGACTGCGTTGAAATATATGCAGAGACTGTGATAGCATAACTGTAATGGTGATGTCACCGTTTCTAAAAGCAAACAAGAAGCAATGGATGACAGCAAAGATTTGGATATTACTGAATAGTCTACATGCAACATTTAGATCTGGGAAGAAGATAGCCCTCGTAGCAGCAAGAGCTAATCTGTCACAACTAACCTGTCATTTTGCCTCAGAGAGGCAAAATAGAATAATGTACAAGGGAACAGTGGCTGACAATACAGACACACGGCTCTAACACAGACCTGTAACTGTGATGTAATCTTTCCAGATGAATTCTACAACTGTATTCTTTGACAAGTTACAATAAACAATCTGCAGCTGATGAAAACTATCACTTCTTCAGAGGAGCGCGTTATGCATGCTACTGTAAACAATGTGAGAAAGACCCTCTCAAAAGTCAATTTCTGTAAAACAGTAGGACCAGAGAAAATCTTATACGCCATTTTGGTTTGTTTGTTTGTTTGTTTTTTTGTCCTTTCGGCTTTATCCCGTGAGTTCATGGTCGCCACAGCGGATCATTGTCTGCATGTTGATTTTGCTCAGTTTTTTCGCTGGATGCCCTTCCTGACGCAACCCTCCCCAATTTCTACCGGGCTTGGGACCGGCACTGCACAGCTGGGTATGGGCTGAATGGGCTGTTGGGGGGCTTCAGTGTCTTGCCCAGAGACACTTCGACATGTAGCCGGGACCGGGGATCAAACCACTGACTCTGTGGTCTGTGAACGACTGCCTTACCAATGCAATTAAATCCTGTAATGGACAGCTGCTAAATTTCAAATTTAGTTGCTGGTCAAAGCAACTGATGTCTACGTGTTTATGACTACCACACCATAGTTCTCACACCTATCAGGAAGTGGCTTTGAGAGGCTGATAATACAGCACATTAAGTCAACACTCTGCATCACACCTATTTGCCTATTGGCACATCCACTTCACAGACAATGTGGTAATATGTGACCCCCCCCCCCCCCCCCACACACACACACACACACACACACACACACACTCAGCCCTGTCCCATTAGGAGAGAAATATCACTTATGTCAAGATGCTATTTAATGACATTAGCTCAGCCCTCAACACAATAATCTAACAACACCTGGTTATGAATTTGAGACAGCTAAGACAACATGCCCTCCACCTCTGCAGCTGGGTCCTTAAAAGGTAATGCCAGTCAGTTGGGATGGGAAACTACTGTGCACCTCCAGCACCATTACACTGAGCACTGGCACTCTGTGGGGCTCGGTGTTCAGGTTAATGCTGCCAATGTATGACTGCACTGTCTCATCCAGTTTCAGTCACATCATCAAGTTTGCGGTTGACAGAGCAGCGGTGGACCTCGTGAGCAGCAATGATGAAAAAAATTGCTGACTTTAAAACTTAGACAAAAATCGTCAACTTTTGTTTTTCTATTTAGACTGTCTGGTGCTTATCGTGTAGACCAATGGGTTTGGTCTACGGTCCGTCGGTTTGTCTGACCAACTTCCAGCTAATATCTAGTACTTTCTTACTACTACTACTTTCAAGGCTGGTAGTTTCCCATCTTTGTCTGGAGACAACTACTTTAGAGGCACAACTGAGACTGTGCTGACCACCTACATCACAGAAACTGTAACTCTAAGGTCCATAAATAGCAGTTTATAGAAATGTTAATAGGCTATTTTGCAAATAATAATTAACATATTACTTCTACTTCTCCTATTTTCATTTGTATTCTTTTTTAAATCAGCATGATCAATACCTGCCCAGTTTATAAAACTGCAGGCACAGAGGCAGATTCAAAAGTCTCACTCCCACTCATTGACTCCACTCTTTTTCTCTACGTCTTTTGGTAAACTCAGTTTAAACATTTACTTTGGATTCTTGTCATGGGCTGACTATTAATCTTAGTCAACTTAGTCTCCACTAGACTAAAAAAGGAAAGTAGCCTGTAGTCAGTGACAAAATGGCTAATGAGTTTGCTTGTTTGAATTGCTTCCCAACTTCTTTCTCATCTCAGTTCTGTTGCATTTTACCCACAGGATGTCTGAGTGGGTCTGTGACCTCAGAGAACAGCTTAATGAAATACATGTGCACATGTGGATATGTGCGTGATACACAGGTATTAATACATGCCTGTGTGAGTGCATGACTCCACATCTGTACATCTTTGCCCAGATAGTAATGTGTGTGTGTGTGTGTAGCAGCATGAAAGGGCACTCTATCTCCATCTCTCCTGAGAAATAAAACAAAAAGGCCCTCTGTGCTCAGTCAACTTTAGGACATACCATGCCCTTTATAAGCACCTCACCCCCTCCCTTCTTCCTCCAAACCTCTGTGTTCTGTGTTGTTGGCACAACAGATCATGAGAAAAATTGCATATCAGAAAACTCTTCCTGACAGTGAGGGCTGACGTGCAACCTTTCACTTTTTTTTCTTTTTGAATAACACACTAAGGGATAAATCCTGTGTAATACTGTAGGTTACACAGCGACACTTTGACGCATGTGATTATGCCCCACAACACATATGTTTACTGTCCAGACTTAATAAAAAATACACCATCTTATATAAATGACTTAAAAATGGCTTCAACCAACATTTGTAATGATAAGAATTATGATCCAACTCTGGATCATAATTCAGAGTTTTGGTTTTGAGGACAAATCTTATTCAGTCTGTCCGCAGTCTTTGACACTGTCAGATTATGCAGTCTGCACTATCTGGATTGGAAATCTTTTTTACAGCTCTTGGCTGGCTTGGATCCGATCTGGGCAAATCTTTAAGGTTTTGCAGCAGGAGCAGTTATCCAGCTCTCCGTTGCCTCTGCACCAGAGGCATTGTTTTCATCCCTCTTCTTCTCTCCCTCCATACCACATACCTGAGTTCTATCATGTACTTACATGACCTAATTCTTTCTATGACAGTGACACACAGCTCTTACTAGTCCTAGTCCACTAGATTAAACTCAGTCTCCTAAAGACTTCTGCAATTCAGCATCAACTGTTCTCCATCAACGTGATCCTTACACCACACGAAAAAAAAACAACCTCCAAGCCAATGTCTTAAGCGCAGTGGTGCCATGGTGGTGGAATGATCTGCTTACATAACTCTGCAAACTGAGGTGCCTCATCCACTGTATCCAAAAGCTGAAGAAATACCCTGCATATACAATTAAAAAAAGCTCTCCTTTTCCCTATCTAGCATTTACAGTTGATGAAATGGAAACATTTTCTGTCCTCACAATTTGCTTTCAGTGTTTTCTACCTGACTTAGCTCTTTTGCTTGCTTTGTACTTCACTTGTAATTCACTTTGGTTAAAAGTGTAAATGTAGCCTTCTATTGAACGTTTGCAGCCCATAGCAACTAAAGAGCCAGATATGTTTTTCAGGAGATGGAGCAAGAAATGAGAGTGATACTGGGCTTCCATTCATCTGGTGGACAGATTTGTACTGTATCTTTCCATATTTTTCCATGCTGCTAACTGAAGTGACTGTGTGTTTAAAAAATTATCAGGCTTATCCATAAGTCTAAGACACGAAGTTGTGAAATTTAGGCCAGTAGTACAACCCGGTGTGAGACGGAGTGTTTCCTAGCCCTCAAATGCCCCACTTTTCTTCTGCTACCAAAACAAGACACTTTAGTTTCCCTAACATTAGGACTACAAAGAATCTTGCACAAAAGTACCTTGGTTAGTATGAGAATCACAAAACAGGTAAAACTCTGTTTATAACAACATACAGACCACTGTAATCCATAAGGCACAACTGGTATTTAGGTTAGATCTGCTTTTTTGTTCCAGCCAGAATTCAATTATTTGAGGCATGCACATTGGATAGTTTTCCTCCCACGTTTTACAAGTGGACAGGAGATAAATTTAAAAGGAAACACATCTGTGCAGTCTTGATTTGTTATGAATCAATGACTACATTCTGTATCTGACAACCAGTCCTGTTTACGGGAAGGTGCAAGTCTTTGCTGTCACTTGCTGTCACAAGAGATTGTGTATGGCAATTACAGTGTTTGTAGGTGGCTGCTGGTAGATCCTCTGGGCATTTATATTGCTGTATAATTTCATCCCCCTCTCCACAGAGTAATTCTATCACTCCCACAACAGAGAGGAAGGCAGTTAGTGGGGAAGAGGACATCCACACAAACCCACTTCAGTTGTATTTTGAATCTAATCTATGATGGTCATCTGTTCTCAGAATGTCAAGAGTGTTTGTAACAAGAATACACATTCTTGTATCAATCGTATCAATTTTGTATCAATCACCCAGCCTTTTTCAGATGTCTAGTGCTTCTGTGATGATTTTGAATATAGAGAGGAAAAAAACCAATTTTTATAATACCACCGATGGGCAGTCTTTTTGACTTATGGACACCAATAAAGGGCCAATACTGCCACCTGAAGGAGAACCATGTACTTTCTATTTTTATGCCCCATTTTAACAGTGTTTAAATGTAGCTGCACCCCCATTTGCTGTGTCTAATGTATTGGAAACAATTTAAAAATCACATTTTAATGATTGAGTACAATGTCTTGATTAAATGGGGCAAATATAACAAAACACTCAAACAAGAAACAAATAGGCTCTATGCAACGCAACCCCCTTCACTAAGTGCATAACAGTAATATAACAAACTCTTTGCAATTTGTGGATATTAAACATAGCAGCTTATTTTAAGATCTTACTCAAACGAGTATGTTTAATGCACTGTAGCCTCAATTATGCCAAAGCATTAAAGAGACAAGTGCATGTAGCACACATGTTGTAGTACCTCGATTGGAAACACAACTTGTTAGATGATGTACAAAAACAGTTGAAAGGAAATGTGGTGCGTTTTCGTTCATCCTCATACCCTATACTAAACCTGCTGTGGGATTATGTTTTCTTTTAACACAGACATAAGTCTTCCCTGAATATGGGCTCAGATGTAAGAAATAAACGGTGTTGACACAAAGATCAGTGCGAAGCCTGATGTCTGTATTTGAACCCCTGATCTGATGGAACACAATGACTGAGCAATGATATCCCATTTGCTTCTAACTGATCTTGAGGTACCAACCCCCAACTTTTTAAACAAACTTAACAAGTCTGCATGCTGCAGTCACTCCACATGATCATCTACCATGTGTACCTCCAGATTACTGCTCAAATGAATGTCTTGCATTTGGCACAACCAAATGTGGATTTATTAACAAGACATGTCTTATTGATTTTCATGTACCTATTCTAATTTTGTGCTATACATTTATACTTCAGTGCAGTGGTTTTCCTCATGCAGATGAAACATTGAGCACATGTCAATAAATAACACACTGGTTGACATTTGTTCTTGCAAATGTTTGTGGATTACCTTGATTACCAAAGCAGTCATTAAATATAATGGGGATGAAGACTGAGAAGAGAGCAACATAAAGAAAAAGAGACAGATGAGAAAAAAAAGGGCCTGTCATATGCACAGAATATAATCTGTGAAGGATAAATGAAGGTAATCTGTACATGTTGAAGCTATTTATTTCAAACTCAAATCATCAGCGCCTCTCTGTGGTCACACAGGCATACAACAGGAGAAATGTCATTTGACACAATAGCTAATAAATGACACATTTGTTATAACGTTATTCTTCCATTTGGTTAGTAGATGAGCTGACCCAGAATTCATTTCAAGTAATTTCATTCTCCAGTTGTTTAAATCTGATGCATGGTAAATCAGTGCATGGTAGACATGTCAACAGGAAGCTTCAAATAAGAATTAGATGGATTTTCACTTTCTATTTAAATCCAGCTAAAGACTTGCAATAATAGTCTTTGTCATTGTAATACTGACAGAATTGAATTTACACATTGCAACATTCTTTCATTTCACAGTGCAAAAATTAATAAACTGCACAGAAATATGATGAAATTGTGCTGAGGTCAAAGAAAGTAGCATGATTCAAAATAGTTCCCATTTTTGGTTTATCTTTGAGCTAGAAAATAGACAAACTAAAACCAAACAACCTAATTAATTTCTTAGCTGCTATATAATATAAACTTCACCACAAGAAAAATATAGATTTTTATATTTGTTATATTTGTTTCTTTTGTAAAAACTGCACAAAAACAAACACAAAGCACACAGCTCTCACAATGGAGCCACTAAAATAATCCACATTGAAAACTAGTTCCATTGACAAAGGAAAAACAACTACAACAACAAAAAACAATGAAAATAATGAAATACTATAAAAAACTACTAATTAGCATCCCCTTACTACAGGAAGGCAATGACCAACACCCTACAGAGATATACAGTATGTTTGTCAAATGATGAAATTGCTAACAGTCCTGCTGAGCCTGGACAAGATATAAAAATTGTACGTCTGAAATTATGCAAAGGTTTTTACTGAAATAACTTAACAAAATCGTGGGAAGTGGTGTGATTGTCCTAAACATGCCGACCAGACTTTGGCATAACTCATGCATCATTTCTGTGGTTCTTCTTGCCTTGAAGAGACTACATCTCATTATATTGTGGGCTGGAATATTGATCTTGCATGGCCCCAGCAGCTGCCCCCATGGCTGCCTGCTGGGCCGCAGCCTGGACATGAGGGTTCTTCCAGGCCCCTGTTGCCCATTCCTCCTGAGCTTTGGAAATGCTGTTTCCACTGCCACGGTAAAAATTATGGATCTGCAGATGAGGTGGGATAATAACTTATTGTTGGTAGAAGTGTTTTTTTTTATTGTTTACACTGATATTATCACATAGATTAGGCTGTTTTTCTAAGCCACCAAATCTTAAATTCTGTATTATAATTGGACCTACGGTATGTGTAGTTACTCTAAAGAATAAAGAACTTTAAATATTTTGTAATGGTGCAGCTTTGATAAAATAACCATTTTCAAATCCTGTGGTGATGAAGGTCCATCACTGTAGTACTGTAAACCAAACCAAAATACAAAGCACGTCCATGATATCAAGCAGATGAAAGCATAGAAGCTACAGCAAATGATGGAAAATTGATTTAAATTCTTGAATAAATTCATGAAAGAATTTTAGCCCAGGTTTTGTAGAAATGCATGAGTAAAATTCTTACCCTGGTGAGGGCAATAAAGGACAATGAGGCCACAGCAGTGAACATGATAGTGGGGATCAGCATGATCAGTGCAGTCAAAATATTATAGCTGAAATAGGAGATGGTAGCCAGCCAACCACTGAAAAAGACAGGGATGACTTATTAACAAAATTTTATCCAACAACTTATTCAAATAGATCTATGAATGTCACGTGAGCTTTTATCATCTGTTATTGTATTGTCTGTTATTCCTCATCATGGTACAACCACAGGACATCTGGATGTTAAATGCCAATAATTCTGTAGACTTTAAGTACTGTAATATAAAGTTTAAACATTTTATAGCTCTTACAAGGAGCTAGCAAATTGCACATGGTGACATTTATAAACTTTATGGAGACTGTCATAATATTAATTTCATATCATCAGCCTGAGTCAGGTGACATTTTGAGGATTTTTTTTAACAACCTCTCAAGATCTAATAACAGGACTATAATAAAAGTTATGAGGGCATTTTGTGATGGTCTATCACTGCCACGTTAATGAAAGCAAGTCTTTAAAAGATACAGGCAACCAGATTGGATTTATTGCTCAAGTTAAAAATGTCTCAGCCAAAAGCAGATTTTGTAGCCTTATTAAAAGAACTTTTGTTAATTTGAGTTGTTTAACTGTAGAACAATCAGAGTCACTTAAAATGCTGGGAGGGGTATATGGGAACTTCAAGGTGTCTAAAAAAAGAGTTGCACATCCATAATTTTCAATAAAGGGGAATTCAGCAGTGAGTTA
Organism: Channa argus; assembly: GCF_033026475.1. Lineage (NCBI taxonomy): Eukaryota > Metazoa > Chordata > Actinopteri > Anabantiformes > Channidae > Channa > Channa argus. Next base: position 10,949,521 of record NC_090198.1, read on the forward strand.
CCCTTCGCACAATTAATAAACCTTTGTATGGGAGCAATTCCATCAACTTGATAACCATGCAAATGACCCTTTTGAATTTTTTATACCTCAATAATATAAAGAAACAGGATAAGAGAAATATATTCTATTCATTATTAGTCTCTGACTACTTACCATACTCCCCATCCAGGGATGCCTATGCTTTGGATGATGCTGATGCCAACTTGGGCCATGAAGACAAAAAAGAACAGCATGAAGTTGAAGGAGCTGTCAGTCCTTCAAAAAAGACAAACAACATAATATTGTATTTTAATTTCAGACTTTGTACCATAATATTCATATTGTTCATGGCAATCAAACCCCTACCTAACAATAAGGAAAAGGATCATATGAAATATACCTAGAATCATGCGATAAAGACGTGATTTAAGATTTCGTATGATAGCCAGGCTGGCAGAAACATGCTATTGATGTATTAACAAGATCTCCTTAAAAGCAAAGGCTTTGAAAATTACAGCGCCTTTTCGGTGGAGGGGGTGGAGACAATGTTCTGGGTGCTCTTTTGTCGCCATATCGAATTTATTGGAACATTTATTGTGTCTGCGCTGTTGCTCATACATTTTGTTTTGGCTTTGATGGGCCTTTAGAAAAATGTTCATATTGAAGTATGGTGAGAATAGTTTTTTCAGCATTTCTTTACATAAATGGTTGCCAACATGGCAGAAAGAAATACCTCTGATCTACAATAGTTCTCTGATCTGCCAAATGAGAGTCAAAAACCCCTATGAAAGGAATATAACACTGATCATAGAAATACTACAGTGGGCAAATACAATGAAAAACTATCGTCTCTATCATTCAGTATTAGAATTTACAGTGCACTGTATATGACAGTTTTTGTCTCAGTAGAACGATACCTAACATTAACAATTACATTTATTGTTGACTTACTTAAAGGCCTTGTAGATGGGCCTAAACCAACAGACATAAGAGCAGGGAGTAAACATGAGGAGCCAGATGATAGCCAAACCAAAGTTTGTCACTCCACCTCCGCTAAACATCCAAGCAAAGCAGGCAATAAGATTCACTGCAAGTGTAGCACTATTCACTGTAGGGTCAGAACAGAATTACTTTAGACATTGATGGACAAAACATACATTCATCTGTTACACATGCAAACACACACAAATATGCACATGTATTAAAGAGCTTGGAAAAATAGGAAATTGATATGAAGACAGCCAGCATTAACATAATTTGAAATATATAATTGCAGCACTTGGGTTTTCTGTATAGTCTCTTTGTGTGTGTCATTTTCTTTTAACTCCCAGTAATATAACAAGGTTACATTGCTGCCTACTTAAGATGCCCTTGGTTCTCATTGGACCGTTGCACTCTGGTGCCATCTTTCTTCTCTAAACTCGCAAAGAAGGCCAATTAGTTTCACATTTTGGTCTACAGAGAAAATTTAAAGTGCCTTCTAATTAAATGATGAGACTAAACATAGCCACAACATGACAGATATCAAGTTAACCCTTTAGTTACACAAATGCAAAGCAGGAAAACAACAACAACTTGGTTTTGGCTTCAGATGGGTTCAATGAAATGAGAAAGAAACACTTCAGCAAAAGGGACGTACAACTTCAATGGTGTGAAACGAAATGTACATGCAGTGGCGGAACACTGTAACATGTATCAAATGGCAGATCTGAATGCAAGAAAAAAATAAAAATACATTTGCCACAGATGGAAATACAGTAATAGCACAGCCAAAGCAGTTTGGGACTCTGAATACCTTTTTGTGTTTATTGAATACGATAAAAGAGGGCGTCTGCAAAAAGAAAAGAGTTAAGCTTCAATAAAAGATGAGTATAAGTGATTATTCACGGAATATGGAAAACTTGTGGTTTTGTAAACTTTAACACAGCCCAAATCAGTCTGTGTTTGATATGAAGTGGAGAGGGACTTCTGCACTGGGTCATTTTCGTGTTTTTTCCCCCTTATCTTAACATTTCCCTTTTCCCCTTTTGTTCCATTCCTACATGTTAAGTTTGTATCATAGCACCTTTGTCAATGTGGATGCATCTTTGCTTTGGTGCTGTTCTTCTGTCCTCAGCTAGGTTTTCATGGCTTTGTGGACGGCCAGGGAGCTTCCAGAGCACAGCAATATCAAACATCATTGTGGTGCTTGTTTATGGTGTAATAAACGTTGATGAAAGTGCTTCTGGCAAAAATTGTTCAACACAATTCCAACATTAACTGCTCCGCTAAAACCACGACCATCTGGTCAGCGCTCTGACTCATTAGCAAATAAACCAGTCAGGAAATAAAAGCCACAGCCAATAAAAAAATATTTTGGCCAAAAAGGATTTTTGTACACCATTGCACTTCAGTTACATAGTTCTTATCAAGAAATAAACACCATGTTAAAATAGGCAGTTTATGGGCCTCACCTCAAGGGAAATTCTCAATTTCTTTTAAACACTTCTGGGAGTTTTGTTTTGTTTTGTTTTGTTTTTTTTTAAAGGCTTAAAATGTAATCTCTGATTATCACACATTAGCTTGACCTGAAGACAATGTCATGATAATGGCCACTTAAGGTCACTCACACATCCACAGGTGGTACATTTTCTTGCACATGCTCCGATGCTGTTCAGGGATCTCATCGAAGTCCTGATAGAAACATGGCTTGATTGGAATAAATCCAGGTAGTGGGGGGAAGTTTGGCTCTGCAAGTGATTTTGAATCCGTCAGAAATGGTGGGCTCTCAGGACCTTTCGTTTTTACTGTACTGTACATGACCTCATAATACTGACCTGCCATGTGGACACACTGTCACGTTTGCTGCTTTCTGTAGATTTACTCTTTCTTCAGTCTGGTGAGTCCGTCAGATAAAAAGCACTGTGAATGGAGCAAATTGCAGTTTGGTCTGATATGTAAATTACGAAATTAGCCCACATACTTTTGACAAAACGATTGTTATCATATGGTAAAAGGCGTCAAACTGAGAGTGTCATACGCAAGTTAAGACGTTCAGAGGATTTCATGTGTGAGCCGTCCACGCACGTGTTTGTGGCGGGGATGAGACTTCAGCAACCAATGAAAACACTCCGAAATGAAGCGGCCTGCACCGAACGCCTGTTGCAATCACATGCAACTTGCATTTGATGAATGAAATGAGCCAACAATATTACCAACCTGCGAGAGCCTTGGGGGGTGGGGGGTGGGGTGGGGGACTGCTCGTGAAAGCTGGGAATTACAGACTCCACAGGAAACTTAAGCTGCTTACCTCCTGCAGAGAGCAGCCGCTACTCTGCTCACGCTGCACAGTCCTCGGTGGAGGCTTCGTGTTGGAGCGAGTCGCGCTGCCAGTCGGACGATGACTACAGGTAAATGGAAAAACGATTACGAGACAGTCTCCTGTGCATTAAGTAAAAAGTCCCATCTGTCCTGACTCCCACCCAATCACGGGGCGTAAATCTGCTGTCACTTTGACTCAGACCAATAGGAGGATTACTCTAATCCCTGACGTTGTTGGGTCGACCCAATCACCGTTTAACTCTCTGTCCATGGTACCGAAACAAGCCAGAGACGAAGGCAACTGCAAACGACCTACCTCGCCTGGTATTAGAGGTAAACTACCATTTAGAGGGTATTTCTATGCCGTGTTCATGTTTCCCTCCTTAACAGAAACATCTGCATACATTACACAGGTTTACAACAATCATAGGGGTATATCGATATATTTGATTACCTGTATTAGTGGGTGCTTTTGTGCTACAGTGCAAATATTACTGCATAACAAATTACCAACTTTTCATATTGTGATTTTACAAAAAATAAATTCAGTTTACAGAAAAAGTGGCTTTCAATAGCCTATTAAAAATTGCCCAAAGGATATAAGCCTAAACAACAACAACAACTACTACAACTACTAATAGTAATAGTAATAATAATAATAATATTGACCGTGGCCTTTTTACGCAATACAATTGTATAAAAGTATGTTTATTATTTTAAGTATATTTTGTTTGACCTTTGCATGTGATGGAGTATTTTTATAGTACAGTAGTGTTAAACTTTTTTAAGTATACAACCTCTTTCTTTCACAAATAGAATATGATACAATAGAACCCCTTACAAAGGAGGTGGCGGGTTATTTATTAATTTGTTATTATTTATTAATTTCTTATTCATTAATTTTACCATTTCAAACTATCCCCATACAGACACAGAACTTGGGTTTTTTCCCTCAGCAATTAACCTTCAATTTGATGAAAACTAGTAAGAAGTGTATATTGGTAATAGTTAAGTAAAGTAACTAATTTAAAGTTAGGAAAGCTATTAGATTTTAAAGTGCAATTAAGATCTGCTGCAACTAAAACATATGATGTCCTTTAATGCAGCTTTTTACAAGATGAGCTCCTCAGAAATAAACTTGCGTACAACACAGTGGAAGTCAAATCCCAGCTCACATTGGAAAAGTTACAGTTTACAGGGAAAAGATACCTTCGTCTAGTTTAAAATGAGATTTTACATAACAGATATTGCAGCAGATATTGCAAAGAACAATATTAGAAAAATAAGGTAACACTACAAATCTGAGCAGGATCTGTCAGCCTGGCTAGTAACAGAATTCAGTGCAATGCAGTCCAGGGAATAAATAATAAAAGGGAAAACTGTTGAACTATCTGTAAATTAACAGAATTCATGTTTTATCAACTGTCAAACCGTAAGCTGTCAAATAAAAGACCTTAGGGATGGAAAGCTAGTAAAACTTTAATGCTTTACTTTAATTTTTTTTTAATCTCACACTGTCAATTCTTCCACTGTTATTTTTCCTCTCCAGTCTTCACAAATGTTTATCATAAAAAGTCTAAATGAGCTTCTGACAGGTTATTCTTAGGCCTATCATAAATATACAGAAAGGTTTACTTTAATGGTTTGTCTTTCGTGTGTCATTCTGCCCCTACACCCAACAAGGCTGCCACTGACAGGACCATTGAGATGTGCTTCTTTCTTGAACACCTCACAATCCTCAACTGAAATTCTTATTCAGAATCTACTTTTTAAAGATAATTAGGATGAGGGCTGCTTCTTTCAGAGAGTAATGGTCGCAATGGCTATTGACAGCGCCCACCTACTCCCTCCCACTCCTGCTTGCTAACAGTTCTTTACTCTGCATGGATTAGAATAGTAAAGTCAGATTTCCTGCATGAGCTTTGCCAACACAGCACTGAGGCAACACAATGAGGCTTTTCTGGGACCTCTTTGCTGCGTGTTCATCATCATCCTGCATGGGGTGTAGATAGAAAGTAGCATATAAAGTATCCAGTGAAACATTAAAAGACTGAAGAAGTGGGGGTAAAACACATCTTAAGATTTGGTGAACATTTAGCACAGAGATACAGCAGAGAGATACATCCTTTTTCTTGGAATGTGCATTTTTATTTATCTCTGTAACTCTCCATGTGCTTCATTTGATCTACAGAAAATCCACAAATGAGTGAAGAAGCATAATTAAGTTAAGCAGAATGCTAATGACACCTTAAAAAGTTGGTTGTAATTTGGTGTGAAAATGTTATAAAACTTGTGGAAGCACTGCACTAGTACATGCACACACTCTACCACACAAACATGTAAGTCCTCATGTTTCATACTGATTACATGAATACATGTATTTATCTTCATTGGGTGAGTAAATGTGCTTTAAATGAGGTAAAAATAAGTATCAGTTGTTCGACACTTAATATCCCTGCTTGATGCTCTCAAATCCGGCCCAGCGCCAGTGCACCCTGGTGTCATTGTCCTCCAAAAGAAAACCCATTTGCCCAGTCACCTTCTAAGCCCATGTGCCACCTTTGTCTTAGTTTCTATGGAGACGCTTTCCTCCAGGCCAAGTATGTGGAGGGCACCCCTCCAGCGGAAGGAGGTGGAATAACATTGTGGCAAGGCAATCATACACCACCCTCATTTACATATCCAAACATGAACCATGGACCACAGCATACAGTGTTTGTTCACTAAACATTTCACAATAGTTGATTAAACCCCGCTAGAAATGGAGGATGAACATATGAATATTTTAGCGGCAGAAAGGTGTGGATTCTCAGTTTGTGTTACTACAGGAAAGCTAAATAAAAATCCGACCAAGAAAGCTGATGTAGAAACTTTAGAACCTATTTCTTTTTACAGTGGGTTTATTTAACATTCTGATCAGCTTTGCTCTCTTTGTGTTGCTGAATTGTTGAATGATGCATGCCTCTGTCTGAATGCAATGTAGTCACCACTCAGTACGTCCAGCTGGGGGCACTGTTCTATCTGTCTCTCAGTCATTACCCTAACCATTCAAGAGAGGCTGTACTGTCAGACTGAGCTCAGTGTCTTTGACCTCGTGGAAGATGAAATACAGCCACCATGGAGGCTACTGTACTGAGGAGTATAAAAACACAAATACCACAGACTCAAAAGTGTAAGTGAAGCAGCAAACTGAGTTTTAAAAAATTCTTTTCCACATTATAACTGCTTTCATATCAGACACCGAGTTTCTTTAAAATATGAGATTTGAAAACTACACAACTGACATGTAAAAAACTAATATATATATGCATCTGGTCCATGCATTTGTTACTTCTAGGTTGGACTACTGTAATTCCCTACTTCTGGGGTGTCCTAATAACTCCCTAAAAAGCCTTCAATTAATCCAAAATGCTGCAGCAAGAGTGCTGACTGGATTAGGAAAGAGAGATCATATTTCACCTTCACTAGCTTCTCTTCATTGGCTTCCCATAAAATCTAGGATAGAGTTCAAAACCCTCCTCCTTACATACAAAGCTCCTAATGGTCAAGCTCCATCATATTTAAAAGATCTCATAGTTCTGTATAGCCCGATTAGACCACTTCGATCCCAAAATACAGGCCTACTTGTGGTTCCCAGAGTTTGCAAAAGTAGAATGGGAGGCAGAGCCTTTAGCTATCAAGCTCCTCTCCTGTGGAACCAGCTTCCAATCCAAATTCGGGGAGCAGACACCCTCTCTACTTTTAAGACTAGGCTTAAAACCTTCCTTTTTGATAAAGCTTATAGTTAAACTGCTCACTCAAACTGAACTAGCTTTTCTCTATACATTTACTTGTCACCACTGTATACCATTAATTCTATGTCCTACAACCTGTACGATGCTTTGTTGTTGCTTTTCTTGTTGTTTTGTTGTTGCTTTTTGTTGTTGTTTTGTTGTTGCTTTCGTTGCTCTTTTCTTTTGTTTCTCAACTTTCCACTCACCCCAACCGGTCAAGGCAGATGGCCGCCCACCCTGAGCCTGGTTCTGCTGGAGGTTTCTCCCATTAAAGGGAGTTTTTCCTCTCCACTGTTGCCTATGGCTTGCTCAAGGGGGATTTGTTGGGTTGCTTCTACATACTTGTGTAGTGTGGACTTTATTCTGTAAAGTGCCTTGAGATGACTTTGTTGTAAATTGGCGCTATATAAATAAAGTTGAATTGAATTGAATTGAAAATCTATATCTATATAGATGTGTATATATATATATACACACACACACACACACGTGTTTATATGTATATATATATATACACGTGTATGTATATATATATATATATATATATATATATATATATATATATATATATATATATAAAACAGAAAATGTGATTGATTTCCAACCTTTTTAAATACTTGTGAAATGCATCAGGATACTAATTAATAAGCCAAAATCCTGGTGAAACCAAAAGAAACAGTCTAACATATTTTAGTGAGGCACTAAATGTAGCAGTGACTGACTGCCACACAGTCAGATTGACTGCTGTATAATTCAGCCTTAAATCTCCCACTGCTGTGAGGAAGAAAGTCATAAAAACGAGTGTTGTGAAGTAATTCAAATACTCTTTTTTTGTACTCTTTAACATGATCAAATGGACACTACACATGAATTTTAAATAAAGGCCAAAAACCAAATGGCTCAATTAAAAACTGTTTGAATCCTTTGTTCACTTAATTAACACAAAAGGTGTTGGTATACAGTATCAGCACTTGACAGTCCTTGCACTACAATATGGCCAGTGAACCTCATAATAAAAACCGTCTATTATTCAGTACAGTTTGTGTTCTTTATGATTTGTGCTAATGAATAATAAGTATGTCATCCTCAATGATCGCATCTTGTTATTGCATTTAAAATATTAATGTTTATTTTTGGTTGTGCTTGGTGTTGGTAGTACCTCCTGTACTTCCAGTTGTTTGTAAAGTTGTTATATTCCTTAAGTCATCATTTAGATCAACAAAAATACATCATGTATTTTAGTTTGAAAAATGCAAGCAAGTTTTTATAATTAATATTAAATTTATTTTATTGTTGACATGAAAAAAGGCCTACTAAAAAAACAGGACTGTATTTTTGGACTAGCAGCCTGAGTTCTTTTATCCTTGTATTAAGAAATATTGAAACATGAAACAGCACTGGAATCAAATGTGTTTAATCTCATCTCATGCAGTTATTTTAGGAAAAGTGTTTTTAGCTAACAGTGAGTACAACAGTTACTGAGATGAACATATTCTGGTGTGCTGCAGAGCTGCTCAGCTCCTTGCCAAGCAATTACAATATTGTCTGTGGTAGAAAAATCTAATTTGTTTTCAAAGAAAAGCAGCAACACCAACCTACCACTAACAGCCAAGAGAAACTACTAAAACCGCTTGCTGTTTGACTCAAGCCAGACAAGTTTACAATCCTAATTGGTCTCAGTGGGCAGAGTATCAAATGTGTAAATAATTTTCTCAGCAATTGGCCTACTCTATCTTTGGCTACCATGGTTTGTTTTCTTTTTGAAAATAGAGCTGATAGAACACAGTCCTCTACTGTAATTTCTGCATCACATTGTTTTTTTTTTTATCTTGTACAAAACTCCTTTAAATATGATAATGACAGACTAATATTCAATATTAAAGCCACCAGTGTCATTAATAATATGAACAGGAGGGCAAAGCCAGCCATGTTTGTCAGGGGTAACAAATTCGAAATCTGCTTTCAACTTTTCCTTCAGCATGTTGTTCTTTAAAGGATTCAGGTTACTTGTAATTGAGAACAGGGCAGGTCGTACCCTTCACCGGATCAGCTTTTGAGGTTCTGAAGGGGCACATATTGTCTGTCTTGACTGCTGGTACTGCATTTACACTGCATAATCATGCCCTGCATTGCATACTTGCGCTGCTGTCTATTTATAATACTCTCTACAATAACCACACAGCGGAGCACACAATGCAATGGATAGAGGCCCACCGACAAAACTCAAGCAAATAGCAAAGTGTCAATAATTCATGAGAAAACTAAAGCAGAGCACTTTCTGAACGTATCGCTTTTGTAGAGAATATTGCGAGCAGCTGGTAGTTTGTGTTCATTATTTTGCAGCACCTGGAGATAAGAAAGGAGCCGGGAAATTATTGCTTGACCACAATCACAGAGGACGTGGCAATGATATTAGTTTTTTCAATGCAATCACATTGCATGTAGTGACCCAGACATTTGCTTTAATCAGACACTGTGTAAATACATTAATCCCATTTTATTTCATCTGCTCAAATCAGTCTCACAAGTATAAAATAAATTTGCTAAAATAAGAAGTTTGGATGGACAAGACATTATTACCAAAGTGAACTCCTTCAGTGCTGATTTTTATGTTTTTTTTAAGCTTTTTATTTCTCTTCTTTATGTTGTAAAAAGTTCAGAAATGATTCTGCTCTTATATTCTCTATGGTTATTTTGAAAATACAGACCCAGTTTAAAAGCACTGTGAAAAGCTGTAATATGTGTCATATAATTTCTCAAGCAAGCCAATCTGTACATATTTAACCTCAATGATATCACACTTTACAACATCAATTCTTCACAGTGTAACAAGTAGCAGCTCTTATGTAGAAGTGCTGCATCTGGATAAGGCTTTGCTTTTGTGGGCTTTGCAATGTGGTGGATGTTGCTGGTGTCAGTGATGCTGAGGATGCTGCACGAGGAGTGTCTTTGTCTGCTGTGGGAGGGCTGGGCTCCAGCTGGCTCCTGCTATGTGTTTGCATGCAAAAGTCAGTGATTCCCTCAGCGCTAAGTGCAGGAGGGGAGCTGGTTGATTGATTGGGATGCACACCACAAACGCCCCCCAACCCTTTCTCCTCCTCTTCCTCCTCCTCTTGCCTGCCTGCTCTTGCCCATGGAGCACATGTGCCTCTCTCTCTTGCTATCCCTTTTTTTTTCTTTTTTCACCCACAAGTATTCAAGCTGCCATGCATCCATATGCGTGCATGTACATATACAACGGGGAAGTTTATGAATAAAATATATTGATGAATATATTGAATAAAATATTAGTGAGTGTAGATTTTGCATAGTTTTGTTAAAAAAAACGTTAATCGACGTCACCATTCTCTCCAACATTCGGGTTCATTCGGGGCAACACATTAGCAGTTTACGGAGACAGAAACCACTCCACACTTCGTTTTACTCTTGTAGCGAATGAAGCTTTGCCCTAACGAATTCATCATCCCAGACACACACACACACACACACACACACACACACACACACACACACACACACACACACAGAGGGCGCCTGGAGTAACATACTCTATAACAAATGTGTTATTGCAAGTGTTTCTCTCCATCGTATCCGAATCTTAAGGGACCTTCCAAGTGTTGGTGGAAAGCACGAACAAAACGGAGGAAGAATGGATGTGTTAGAATCACCGAGAGCTATTCGGGACTCCAGCGACGACCAGCCAGCCAGTGTCTGGTGAACGTGCGTGTATGTGCGTGCACGCGTGCGTATATGTGGACACACACACACACACACACTTAACATTCGATCGCAACATGGCGTTGAAGCGCCGAGAGACACGACGGCTCTCTCTTATCTCCCGACTAATGCAACGATAGTGTTAGTTTGGGAGCGTTAACCATAGAGACCTAAACGCTCACTGAGACGGTTTTACGCACCGGCGGAGACAATAGCGGATTCCAACATATGCATGTCGCTATCACGGTATAGCTGACTGTATTGACGCACGCTGCTACCCCACTGGTGGAAATCAAAGGCTGTACATGGCGGTGGAGACTATAATTTGGCTCTTCTGTCTTCTTTCGCTGTTCTGTGGTCCATCCAAGCAAGGTAAAGAGCTCACTTTAATAGCCTGCATGTTTTTCTGTGGAGTGCATGTGTCAGCCAGCGGTCCATTCACATTACACCAAAGTGCAGTTACTCAAAACACAAGTGGGCTGTGGTAATAGACTGGACAGAGCTACTGGGAGAGTTTGCACCTTGCAAGTACTGTCTAATGTTGCCTACGTATTCTGTGTTCACCTCATGTGTCCTCTGACCTCGGTGCTTTTGGGGTAGAGACGTGTTGTTACTTAAAGTGTGTCTCTGTCAAGACGCGCTGGAACGTGGCAAAGTTGAAGCACACTGCCCAACAAGAAGCCCTGAATTCTGCCAGAGGGCTGTGAACCGACAGGGAAATTTGGGATCAAAGAGAGGATGGGGCTTATGCTGACAACATGTGCACTGGGTGCTGGTGTTTTTTAATAGTAATAATAATAATAACAACAATGCAGTGCACTCGAAGCAGCCCAGTCTTAAATGGGGTTTTGCTTTGTCAGGAAACAAGCAGAACTTTATAAATCCACAGTTTCATAACCTGAATGAGAAAATATGTGATAAAACAAATAAAGTCATCAAATCAACACATTTATTACATTGTTCTTAAACTTTCAGATGTGTCTGGGAGCTGATAGTGAAATATGCATAGAATCAGTTTCACTTTACAGACATTGTGGTGAGGAAGGAAGCTGGAGGGAGAAAGAAAAACTCAACCCTCACAGATGATGAGTGGGAGAAATATTGGCCACAGGATTTACATGACAAAGACCTGTTCAGAATATCAGTGGACGTTATACACTGAAGTACTGTTCAGAGGCTGGGACTAAAATAGGGAACATGGTATGCATTTCTCTTCTGGGTAGTGTTTCCTAAAGGATCCCCACCGAACATGCACACCCAGGTGTTTTGTCCCATGGAATGACATCTGATAATATTTCTTTACACCTGAAATCAGTGAAACAAGCTAAAGGCGAAGAGAGATACCAGGCATACAGTAATAGTGAGTGATGGGAAGCAAAGATGTCTAATTTCCTGTAGCATATGCAAAATATCTTTGTGCAGATGTTCAGAGAGTAAAACGTTGGTGTAATGTAACCTCCATTTATAGTTGTGTGTAGTGAAAACAGTGTGTGTGCTGTTTTGAATTCTTGCCTCGCAGTTGCAACTCGAGCATGTCATGCTCTCCGGTGATCGTTAACCATAAGACATCAAGCAGCACTGTGCTTAAAAGTAAAGCACAGTGGAATCAGAAACTCTGTAGCACTTACAAGCATCCAGGCAGATTCTGCTTCCCTTAAGATATACTGTAATTTTATCACATAACTTCCATTGCCCATTGTTCAATTATGCACATAGAGGCCTTAAAAGGGTGGCAGCTAGATGTCTCCTTGACTTCCATCTGATAAAGAGTCGTGATAGAAGGTCGGAGGATACACTGCATATAGACTTCGATTATCAGTGCCTGCAAACTGCAGCAGCGCCAGAATAAAGAATTACTCCCCTTGAGAGAGTGAGTTTCACAATAGGGGGCAATCACATCCATATGATGATATCTTTTGCAGGTACAGTAAATGGAGATTGTGATAGAGGTTGTCCGTGTGTGAGTGTGAAGACTGAATTTGCACTGCAACATAAATCATAGGAGGTTAATACTTAGCAGTTTTATCACTCTGGTTGGTAAAATACCATTTAACAGATTTTGAATGTATACAATGTTAAATTAGTAAAATGATTTAATTAAAACCACAGATATAAATTCACAGAAATATTTTAGAGCCGTCTTTATGAAGTGTTTTGCTTTGTGTGTGTGTTCGTATTTAAAAGTGGAGCATGAATGTTGTGGGTGTTGTTGTGGCAACTGGGGCGGGGGCTGAGGGTGACTCGGAGGTGGGTGCCAGTGAGGCAAATTGGAGGGCAAGGACCGTTGCTACATTCACAACAAAGAGCTTATTTTTTTTTCATTTCTAAAGATCAAATGAAACTATGTCAGCATCACTTAACACATCACAAGCAAATGAACAGAACAAGAAGTGCCTAAGTGTCTGTTTACCCTCCATAGAACACTCCAATTATTAATGGACAAGATGAAAGAACGGTCTGCAGTCCTGCAAGACTTTATGAGCAATTACTGCTTATTGTTATGTCTTTGGCCTTTTTATATACACATGAAAATGGTAAACACAGGAAGAGTGGTGTGCTGTAATGTATGCCAGAAAACGACAGTGTCACAAGTCTATTTAACTCTGATGCACCATGATGTAATATGCCTTGATTGAGGGGAAAAGCACTTTACCTTAATGTATTTCCTGTACCCAAGTGTTACCCATTCTCTAAAGTGATTATTCTGCATGTCTGTGGAAACGGCAGACAGAGGAGGACATGCAACCAACACATAAAGTTGATGACAGATTGAACACCTACAAGCATTTTCTTCAGCAGCGGTTTAGAACAAAATGAGTTTAGGAAACAGCAGACACAAGCAGAGATTTTCATCGTATTACAATTATTATTTTAACGACAAAATGTTACGCGTTGGGGCTTCAATGTGTACATTATGTTGTCATCACAGGTTCCTGTATTAACTTGTAATTGGGGCAGTTGTTACGTTGGGAGGTCGTCCACTGACTGTAGGGTTGGCGGTTAAATTCCCAGCTCCCAGCACCTTACATGGCAGCTTGGCCATCATGTTTGACTGCGTGGATGAGAAGCCAATTCAGACCATTTACCATCATATAAAGACAGGCTAAGGAATAATGTAGACTGTTGCGAGCATAATCTATTGCAGTGTAAACTTTGTATTTATCTCACATTTAGTGAAAACTAAACTAAACTAAACATTTTAAAACAAGCCTTACTTGAGCAGTACTTCCTCACGGGACTTGTTGCTCCTGACATACCCTGCAGAAATTGGGACCTGCCCATCAGTGCCTCCACACGGCTGATATTTTATTTTTAGGTTGTTTTGAAATCCCGTTCTATTGCCTCTGTCTGGTCAGTTACAGGACCCATTAAATCAGATGTCTTTGCAACTCAACATATAATCTCTGAGTTACTTTTCCTCCAACATTCTTAGGTCAGATGGTGTCAGCTCTGAGGCTTGTTTCTTACAAAATAAATATTTCCATGGAACAACCAAGAAAACTTCTTAGCCTGTAGAAAACTTTCTCCTATAGTGACCCTGTACAGGCAGTGGGAGGGAAATGTTTTTTTGAGTCAGCCATTTATTCCACACACTCCACCGGTGTACTGTGGGACAAAGTCCGCTTTCTAGCTTATATATCATGGAGATGTAAGTTACACAAGGGGTTAGAGTTTGGCATGTCAAAAGTAAAATATTTTGAACTAGGTATGTTACAATCTCTGTAATTTAGAATTTATAATATCACTAAAAAGATTCATATATCACAAAATGCATAGTTCAAGTTTTACTATTAAATGCCCAATGTTCTGTTTGCGGCACAGTGAAGTCGTTTCAAAGGTTTGTCACTGATTGTGATTAAGTGGAACAACAATCCTGTGTAGGTTAACAGGGTGTAAATTGAATGTAGCACAGGCAGACATGCGTGTCAGTGTCAATGTCAGTTTCAGTTGAGTTCCATTTTTAATTAAAAGTTTTTTTTAAACTTTGTCTTCATAATTATGCTGCCTTAAAGCTCAAGGTGCCAAAACACCACAACAGCAACAAACAAAGCTGCCCAAATGCTTTCACACCACTTTTTGAATGAATGAATGAATGAAAGCCCAGTGCACTTTAACCTATTGGTCATGGGTTGCCCAATGTTCTGGAAACTTCTTGGCTTTTTAGTTGTATGTCTTTCATGTGCAGTGTATTTCATACTGGGCAAAAAGGCTAGTTTTACTGTAGTTTGCAGTTTCCTTAAACTGTCCTTTAAAGCCAGAACTAGATTTAAAACTCGGTGGCAAATCATGAAGATGAACAAAAACACACAGAACTGACTTTCTCAGCCACTGCAGAAAGTAACATTTATCAGTGTATCCAATATGTGAACAGGCTGGTGTGTTAGTATATCCTCTGCTACACCATTTTGATGGATTAGTTGAATGGTCTCTATGTCTCCTCTACTGCCATCTGCAATGCTGTGTGTGTGTGTGTGTGTGTGTGTGTGTGTGTGTGTGTGTGTGTGTTCAGGATCAGACCCCATTGGATCCAGGTGTTAAACCTCTTGTGTAGTGGCAGCTAGGGAATATTAAACAGAATTTTTGTGCAGACTGCAGTATGTCTTGGTTTAGTTCTTATGCTGTTCATGTAGCTAATGTATGCGCTGTAATTGCTCTGACACCACCACATAATATTTGTGTGTATTTGTAGTTCATAATCTTAAAAAATAACTGTGGAGTAGATGCCTGTATAGACAAATACATTGCACTCAATTAAATGTCACTGTCAATCCTGTCACTGTATATTATTGCATGTCTTGTAGTATTTGCAAAAACGCTGCTTTTAATGAACAATTTGATCTAGTTGTTGGCATTGTTTGAACTGTCTGAGCCCAGACCCATCCCACTCATCCACTATTTCTGTGAAGCCACATATTCTGATCTCTGGAGACTTAAAACCAGACCTTGTTGGACAGCAGTGCCTGTGGAGAATAGCTCATTACCCATTAGTGGTAAATTAAGTATCTCCATGCTTGTGTATGTTTGCTGATATAGATGCAGCTCGTCTGCTTGCTTGCTTGTGTGTAAGCGTGGGCGTGTCAGCTGCGATTTGTGAGTGCATCTTGATCCTGTCCCCAGAGAGTCAATGCTAAATTAGGATGCATATTATTTAAAGATGCCTTGGGCTGAGTTACAGCTGGGTATATTTGTGCAGTGAATATGTTGATTTTTATGGTGTCCTGTGAGCACCTATCCATGCTGGTGGGGAGGCAGTCTTAAGCACAGAGGGGTTTATTTGCAAGGAGAGGAAGTCTTGGGCTTAATTTCTTCTGGTATGAATGCAAACAATTGAATGAGAAAATAAATGTTTTTCTAAACCTCTTCTAAAATGCTCAGACAGTTAGTAATTATATAGTGAGATATTTGCAATCATAAAAAGCGACATTTTTGCAGTTACAGAGCATTTTTTTATCGGTTAAATCACACTTTATGGCTTATCCTTTAGTGGTTTAAGCATATAGTCATGACGGTATCTAGAGTTGCAGAAACATAGGGTAAAATATTGTTTATCACAACAAGCTGCTGAGCTTGTTATCTTTCCATCTGTGGTAGAACTACTCTGTAGCTTTGTAGATTGTTTAGTTTTCAAAGGTCACACATCAGAATCACCCCCTATTGGTTTGCACACTTGCTTTTATTTACACTTGAGCCACAGAGAAACTGTTGCAGTAATCGCTTTGGACCTGTAGTATCATTCTGCTCTAAGTTGCATCTCAATGCACACGGGGCTCAAAGTTGATGGGTTTGTTTTTTCTAATCCCAGTTGCAAATGACATATTTCAGTTGCAGTGCTAAAAATCAGATGGATTGTGCTGTTTCATCCCAGTGGCCCACTGAAGCTTTGCCACATGATGTAATTGGTAACTTTAGCTGATGAGAATTTGATTTAAATGATACCACATGAGGGGTTATACAGTGTATTACCAGACCCAGCAGTCTTTTCATGACCTAATCCATAGCTGAACGGGCGGCTGTAGCTCAGCTGGTAAGGCAGTTGACCATGGACCACAGGGTTATTGGTTTGATCCCAAATCCCAGGTACATGTCGAAGTGTCCTTGGGCAAGACGCTGAACCCCAAGTTGCTCCTAGTGGGTCAGGTGAGCACCTTGCATGGCAGCCACCGCCATCGGTGTGTGAGTGTATATGTGAATGGGAATCAACATTGTAAAGTGCTTTGGATAAAAGCGCGATACAAGCGACTATTTACGGCCTTGGCTGTCTTAAACATTATCCACATGCAAAGTTTACTGGACTGATTAGTGCTGCTGCAGCCATGTTTTGTGTAGTGATGTAACCAAACATCAAGGAGAAGCAGTCAAGCATCTTTTTATTGAAGGGATTATTTTTGTATTCCTTACAAATCTTAGGGTACTTTTTAAACATGGTATGACACTAATACAGTAAGTCAAGTTATCATACTAGTAATATACTGTAACTCTACATATAACTAGACTTTACACTGGCGTTTGTTTTCATTATTTTGGCACAATGTAGTTTTATCTGTGCTTTTGTGAGAGGAGCAGCAGCCTGCCGACAAGCCAGCATTTGCATTCTTTTCATTCCTCTGTGCTGTCATTTGACCAAGCCAACAGCACTAGAAGTAGCCATGTAGGTGTAGGCAATTACAGATGAATATCAATGTTGCTCACGAGTTGTAGTTTAGCTACTCTATAGAGCTGTGGTAGATATACAGAGTTCTAACCACATGTTGCAGAGGGAAAGGCAGGTGAAGATGCACAGAAGAGAAGACAAAGTAGGGCTTTTCCTAATACTACACGTGAGCATCATACAATAAAGAAGAAATACTTATCAATTATTTTTGCATCTCGTACGAGGACCCATACGAGGGATGTGGGAAAAATCACATTCAATTGCCGTATTTTACACAAAGATCACAGCACATCTGTGTCATATGATTGATGGAAGATGTCACTGAAAATCCAGTGCAGGCATAAGACGCGATGCCTGCCCATTGCAGTATGCCCGTGCTCTGCACATGTACTGTACTGTAGCTAGTGTCACGTAGCAGTCTCATTCATCACCCTAACCTTGTCTGAGATGCTCAACCCTGATCCTTGCACAGAGGCTTTATAATGTACATGTGTCTCACTTCAAAGACAAGTGTTGGGGGGGGTGGTTACACTGTTCTTCCTGTGTTGTCTCCTATCTGTGTAGTCCATTTGACATTAATATATTTTGTATTTCCTTTTTGTGCAACATATTGGGAAGATTGATGTTTCCTGTCTTATACTATCCAGATATATATTCCTGTACATTTAAAGTGCTGCTGAGTAAATCAACAGATTCAGATCTACTGTGTTAATCATGTTAGTTTTATTGCGCACTTTGTTGATTCATGCAAGTGGGCCTGGCACTTAACACGGCCATGTGGAGGCCCCATGCTGCTGGGAGACCCGGCATGCAGGAACACTGCTCTGTGATTGGAGGAAGCCAGGCTGGGATGAATGAGCACTGTACATAGAACAGGAGGCACGCAGGACTGCACTGGTACGGCCCCTCTCTCATTCCCTACCCCTTCTTCTCCGATTCTCTGTTCTGCTCCCTTTCACCCTTTTATATGCACATGCTTTGTGGGACACTGGAGTCACATTTGTCTCACCACAGCCTGTCTTCTATCATTGTACACTTTTATGATCTCTTTTATGATTGTGATAATCTAAATGTCAGAATTTCTATATGCAAAACTTGGAAGCATGTTTCATCTTTAACAGTTTGTTGTTTGTACATCTACAGTGACAAGCTGAAAAGACAAATACAGAAAAATGTTTCACAATTTTCTATGTTTTAAAGATACAACAAGTAATTAAATAACTAAACAAAACTGTTGTGAGAAACAAATTAGCCAATACTAACTAAAAATCTTAAAATATTGGATTAAATCATAAAATATATAAATAGAATAAGTAATTAGATGGTAATGATTTGCATTTGGTCTATTTCAGGTTAAAGAGCTGGCCATTTATACCAGGGATCCTTAGTACGGCAAATATTTAATCTTGAAAGATGCTTGAAACATCTCTCTGACTGATGAAAAAAAAGTGCATTCCTTAAAGTCATTCAGTCAAGGCCCTGTCTGTGTGTATGAGCTTAGTCCACTCTCCAGTGGCCAAAGTCAGATTAATATCTTTGATTCATTGCTTCGGCTTTCTGACAGTCAAAGTGAGTGTGTTTTTGTGGTTGAGATGACTGGGTGTTCGAAGAAGCCCGCTGTTTTGTCATGGGAGGAAACACAGCTGGAACGGTTAGCACCTGACACGACAGCTGTCGAGATTGCTGAGTGACTCACAGCCCTGCTGTGGATTTGGTAAAATGTTGAGCCCCCTGAATGTAGCATTGCTTAAGTAGTACACTGAGAAATTTAACATGTCACCCAAGCAATTTAACCCTCATAAATAAGGTAGAATATATAACCTCAGACACATACGGGTCCTTTACATTTTAACATCAGGAGTTGAAAGTCATAAATGTTTAGACAGTAATAAAGAGAATCTGTCATTGAGACTGTTATTTTGTTTATGCACTTGCACCTGAAAACTGAAACACGAGAGTCTCTGTGTCCCTGCAGGGTTTTATTGCTTGCTGCCTTTCTGCTCAAATTATCAATATTGTGGCTTCAAAATATTGATTTGTTTGTCAGATAGATGTTGTCCACAAACACGCGTAAGCATTTGGGAAATTTTACCCTTTGTTGGTATCAATATAAGGTACGAAGGCGCCACTGAACCAACAACACTAGTGCACCATTAGAGCCTAGTTTGTGTTTTGGTTTGTGGCATCCAGACCTAACACACACACACACTCACACACACAGTTTTTGATCTGCAAACTACTCAGTTCTATCAATCGGGCCATCTGTCCCTGTTCACTCAGCCTGTATTTAGGTTTCGCTGCATAGTGATGTGTTACAACTCATTTTTTCCAAGGCAAGTACCACCACATGCACGATATATTGCTAACATCATTCAGGAACAACTCATAGCAATTATCCACTGCCGCTGTGTCAATTTAGCAGATGTACAGGACAATCTGGTTATCACTGCTTTTGAGTGCTTTAGTGGTCCCTCTTTACAGAAGCGTCTGTAATCACATTCCACTCCTCTCTTTCAACTGAGCCTCCAGTCTGTCTTAATCTTATCTGCACTATTCAGTCCTCTGTTTCCTTTTGTAATTGTTATGGCCTCTTTCTTTGTCTTGTGTCATCTCATTCCATTTCTTACTTCTAATTCTCAGCACTTTCTAGATTGTGGCCTCTTTCAGTTCCCTTTGTTCTTGTACAAGCATTAACATGTTTTTTTTTTTTTTTTAGCCCTGTGTGGTTTTATGAATTAGAAAGTCAGTGTGTTGGTCACTACACCTCTTTGTCCAGACTGAACTATTTGACAGCTTGCCATGATCAAACTCTGTAGTCCACCTTAAATGTTTTCTCTTGTCGATGTGAATATAAACAATGAGGGTTTCACTATCATCTGCATTCGGGGTGATTAGCCACAGCACCAACACCTAGACCTCACATTTTCTTCATTCACTAGTCATTTTTCACTACTTTAAAACAACTACAGCAAACTAAACAACTACCTTTCTCAAAATAATGCAGCCATATGTGGAGGGTCTTTAAGGTTGGTGGCTTTTACCAATTTAAGACATTTTATAAATATTGTAAAGTAATTTTGTAGTCCTATTGCTTTTGTGAATAGGTGGGTGGAGGGGTTGGAGCACCAGTTTTTGGACTCTTTTAGCCCAGCCTCATTGTGTGTGTCTGTAGTTCCTGAAAGCCCTGAGGTATTCACTTTAGAGACTGTGGAAACCTAAGCTGTGGCCTCAGGGTCATGGGGTGTCCAGTCTCTGTTGACAGTGAACTAGGTCTGATGAAATATTTGCTGCAGTGTTGGCCCATTCTCCTCCTCCTCCTCCTCTCTCTCCTTCTGTTCTCCCAAATGTTTTGTGAACTGGGGATCCATTAACAGGCATGGCCTGGTGGAATAAATGTTGATGTTCTCAAGAGCTCTGCCTTCTTACCTTCTCCAACTGCCCTGGCTTACTTCTCTTTTTCTCTGACTAAATAACAGACTGAGACCGTCTGTTTTTTGTCACTTGTCATTGTCAAACAACATCAAAATTATTACTGATCAACCAAAGGGACGCTATCATTTACAGCCGATATGCTTGTGTCTTGGTCTCTTTTTAGAGTGTGTTTGATTGTCTCCTCTTGTCCATTTGTCTCTATTTCATCCTTTCTCTCTTTTGTAAACTGCTGTCATCTCTCTACTTAAAGTAAGCTATGAACCTCTTGGTGCAGTGCCATCACAATCCATTCATTAGAGCTCAATGAGACCGCACAGCCACTTCTATATCCCAGAGTGCACTCTGTCTTTTCCAGCAGCTTCCTCTTATACAGTAAAATGGCAAAATGACCACTTCACAGATCCCACCTCTTCAGCACATTGTGTCCTCATGAGACATTGACAGTCACTGTGCGGGCGTGCATGTGCCTCTGTGCATTGTAATAAGTGCGCATGAGTGGTGCTGTTCATGGCCACGAATCTAGGGCATGTCAAGGTTTCTGCTGCAAATGTGTGTGTGTGTGTGTGTGTGTGCGTGTGTGTGTGTGAAAAACAAGTGTTTTATTCCCTAATGAAATAACCACTACTTGAAATATTTGACATGCTTACCTTGCCAACTTCTTAAACCCTAGTGGGTCATGGCTCTGAACATTTTACTGTAGGCTTACTAGGTTTTCAAGGCATGTTTAATGTTGTTATAAACAGTAATTGGCATTCCTCAGGTTAATTTTGCTGAAAGGAAATTAGGAAGGAATTTAGGAAATTATTTTCTATTTTTCATTTTCCTAATCACTTTCCCTATTCCGTTTTGTTATGACTAATGGCTTTCATATTCAGTGCACAGTGATTCTGCATCTCTCACCAGGAGCAACCATTGGCGCTCAGCTGGGAAATGGCTGCTATTTTTTTTAATGACTTAAAGAGATCATATTGTATGGGGGTGATCTCTATCAATGTGATTTGTGATTTTTCTACACAACTGTGGACCATGGATATTTTAGAGTTATTTACATGTCTGTGTTTGTGTTTGAAGGCATGTTTATAGTGTCTTCATAGCCTGTGTAAGTTTGTGTGTGTCAGTGTGCTCCGCATTAGCTTTTCTCACCATTACCCAGCCTCTTCATCGGGAAGTGATGGTGGGGGGGGTTCAGGCCTCATTTAGTCAAGGAAAAAAAATTCATCTCCCATTAACTTAATTAATTTAATTCCAGAGAAAGAGAAACTGAGAGAAACCTGCGTGTGCACGCGTGTGTGTGTTTCTGTGAGAAAATAGTCTTCATTAGCTTAATTCATATAGATGTCTGTCAAATTAACTATAAGGATAAAGTTAATATGCACAAGAAATCCTGCAGCAAGATGAAGTGATTGCTGCAAAAAGGGGTCACGGCAATTACTGGTACTGTATATGATATATATATATACTGTATACTTTCACCACAGACAGACATTTAATATTGGAGAAGTAATAAAGACATAATTTGTGCAATTTTTTTAGGATGTTTCTTTCTAGGATAGAGTGAACATTGGGTCACATATTTGGTCTATAGATTAGTAGGAATAAAGAATGTTCCCAACATTCTAAGCCATAAAATCTCTTGCTAGCTGAGTTTTTGTGTATGTTTCTTCACTAACATTCTACTTTTACACAATGTTGTTTTCAGTTTTTTATATGATGCATTTATGTCATTGGAATGCAGTGAAATGCTGTGAAAGTTAGAAGCGGTACATAAATGCTGTTTTTTTCCCGAAGGCTATGTCAGCTTAATTCACACTTCACACAGATTACCTTTAACTGTGGAGGGGGGTAACAGCTGACCGTAAATGTATTCAGTTGAATTCTACCACAGCAGGAATGGCAGCTGCACTTGAGAGTACAACACATAAATCAGCCTATACAGGAGATGTTTCCATACAGGAGCTCAGTCAAGACTAAGAATACATATAGAAGTTCTTACTTACTTTTCTTGTATTGTCTGATTACAAATGCAAATTATTTGGATTTGCATTATTGTAATTTGCAACTTTTCTTATTTGCAACTACTATCTCAGGATACTGTGATGTAGTTTTTGCTATTGTAATTTTTTTTGTGGTTAAGCAACAACATATTATTTGAATGTAACTTTTATGTAGCACTCTGCTTCCCATCTCGGGTCAGCTCATCAACCGCTCACGCCAGGACTTCCCCTCTCTTTCTCCCTGACTTTAATGTCTTGCTGCTGACATACAAATCCCCTCATGCTGCTACACCCATTTCATTTGCAGAGCTTCTCTTTCTACTCCTCCTCCTCCTCCTCCTCTTTATGTATTGAGACTGGCCTCTTCTCTGTCTCCAAAACACAGCTTCTGGAATGCACCACCCTTATCCATCTGTGCCGTCTATGCTACTGACTCTGTCGAAGTTATGTTACAAATTGACAAATTGTCAAAAGCAGAAAATAAATCAAAAAATGAAAACAAATCAGTTGTAAGAACTTAAAAAAAGAAAGGAGACTACAGTAGGTAAAAGTCTACACTAAGGGTGGGGTAGCCCTTAGATGCAAACGATTACAAAAATACGTCGATTTACGGTTTACCTGCATCCAAAGTTGGGCTAGAAATTAAAGCTACACAGAGATTCGGCACTTGGGACAATTTTGGAACAAGTAAATGACCTTGCAGTGCGCAGATTTAGTTGTTAAAGGTCAACTGGAATATGAAAAAATAAATATTTGTGTTCTGAAATCGCTGGATATAAATTCTTCACGACACCACTGAGATTAGCAAAAAAGGAAGTAATCTTGTGGAGCAGCTTCTTCTCTCTGTGTCTGAGCGAAGGCGGAGCTCAGCCAATTTTCTCTGTCTGCAGCAGAGATGGAGCAGACAGCTAGAAAACTCAAAGTTACTTCTTAACCCGGCCGGACAACATCAATGCTCCGCAAATTAACTATAAGAGTAAATGATTAAAATACTGGCTAAACAATCAGAAACGTGCAGGAAAGTGATCATTCCAGCTGTGCCCGCATTTCCCCATCCACCAACATGTGTTCACCACAACAAAGTTGTTAGTTAATTGCAAACTGCTGCAAACACATTAGCTTACGTCCTCCCAAAGCTGGAAGTTATCAAAAGCTTTATGTGCTGCAGGTTCTGGTGGTCACTGAGACAGTCACAGTTCCAAACCAGACAGGACCCTGTAGCTGTCAGCAGACAGTCCCAATCAGCAGCAGACAGAGTAGGACGGGGATCAGTTATGGGAACTGATTTCATGTTCATTCATCTATTCTATTACAGTATTTAAAGTAAAGTAAACTCAACTGTTTACTGAGGAAATGTAGATGCACCACATTCCGTTAACTTGAATGGAACAAGCTCTTAATTCAGTAATATTTTGGAGAGACTTCATATTAGTCTGTAAAACACAGATAACCGGTTAAGACTGGCCTATTTTTTGGGGGGGTACGATAATGCACTGAAGTGCATACATGAATTATTATACTGAAATATAAATGATTGATGAATTGAAATTGTTATTTTTAGTAAATTAATTATGTTATGTTATTATATTATGCTATATTATTATATATTAATTGAAAAATTAAAAAGAGCTTAATGGGAAAATAATTAATAGATTAATTGATTAATTGAAGCAATAATTGATAGATTAATCGACAAAGAAAAAGTCTACACTCATCACATCAGGGAAGTAGACTCTGCTGCACATGAAATGAAAAGCACATTAGTTTAGAAAAATAATTCATATATCCATCCATTTTACTGCTTTTTATCCCAAAGTATATAGAAACTAAAACTTTCATGACTGATGATTGTTGGGCAGCCTCAGTTAGCCTTGATTTAATTAACAGTTTGATGTGGCAAATGACCTTGGAGTTGGGTAGGCACCAGTTTGGCATTTTCAAGTCGGCATCAAGCGATAGGGGCGAAAGGTCATTAAAGCAAAGCTAAAGTCTCTAATAAAACTGCCATCCTATAAGAAGAACTGTGTAATGTTGTAAAATAAAGGAGTAACCTGCTGCCAAAAGACTGTGAAATATTTAGCCCATATGTTCTTAGAAGCCATTTCACCGTGTTGAATACCCTGGGCTACCTCCCTTAACTACTCTGGACTCATTATGAGAGGAAAATACTGCCTGTTCCCCCCATCAAATAATAACAGATACTGTACCTGAGAATCAAATCACAATAACAAGCCAGTAAAAACACTGATCATCATTCAAATATTAAATTGGAGCAGCCACCTTTGGTTTTGAAAATTGCTAGGTACACCAGGAAGAAATCCTGTCTGTGAGTGGGATAGTACAGTTTAAAATAATAAACTCGTGCTGTGTATTGTGGTTGTCGATCCTGTGATTCTATGTCTGTTTTTATATAGGTTGGAATTGATGCTGTTGCTATTGAATTAGCATGAAAAAGAGAAATTGAATTGGAAATAATCACATTTTACATAGTTAACAACCATTTCTTTCTTTGTCCTGCACAGAAAGGCCGGTATCTGTGGAGCTGAGCTGTGGGGCTGGGCCCAGCCATGTAGTGTTGGAGCCAGGTTTGCCCCTCTTGCTGGACTGCAATCTGGGAGCCACTGATTCGCCTTTCAGTGTCACTTGGCTTCAGGATGGTCAACCTCTACCCTCGGAGGGGATTGACTACTTGCAGTATTTGGCCAATGGATCCCTTCTTCTGCTGGCAACCCCCAAGGATGAGCTGCCACCCCATAACGTGGAGGGTGGCTACAGCTGTGTCAGTGCCAGTGCCCTCGGAGCCCTGACCAGCCGGACTGTAAATGTTCTTCTGGCAAGTAGGTGTCTAGCAACATCCAGAAGATCTTGGTTAATTGTGGGTGCTTTGGTTTTTCACCTCACACATAACACATGCAGTTTAGATGACCTGGATCCTCAATATTAGTAGGTAATTGTATCTATCTGGGTGTGTGAGCTCTATGGCAGGCTGTCAATCTGTCTAAATTATCTAGGATGAACTGTGCCTTTCTCTTATTGCTCTTGACTAGGTCTTCGTGACTCTCAGCAGGATACACATAGAAAGTTCATGGATTCCAAGATAACTGTAGCACTCAAAATGAATATACCCTGAAAATGAATATACAAATGAATATAGAATTGTACTAATTAAAACAGAAGTGAGATGCTATGAGATAGATGTGATCAGTGTGCAAGATGTCAAAGCTGAACTGCTGTAAGTTTGACATTGAGCAGACATTCTCCTTTCCTACTGCGTCCTCACTATCAGAAATGATTCTGAAGAGACAATGTAGCAGAGATCACATCTGTGAAAACATTATGAAAAAGTGAAAGTATCAGCATGGGAGGGAGATGGTGAAAGCAACCTACTGCTTCTTCAAATACCGATTTAAACGTCTGTGGTATTTTGGTCTTTAACTCACTATTCTCAGAGTAAGGACAATCTCTGTTCAAAATAAAAGCTTAAGTAGATCTAAAAATCTAAAGAAATCACTTTTACTTAAAACATTTATTTTGGTTTTGCTATTTGCTTTTTTTTTCAGTGTTGCCCTTTATAGTGTAAATGTAAAGCTATAAAGGCCAATAAACTGTAAAAAGGAAATAGCATTTATGTTACTGATGTTTTCCAGTAGTCATTATGAATTTCTATGACCATGTTTGATTTGTTTTTCAAACTGTTACTCAGCCTGAAATCTGGCAAGCACAGGTCATGGGTGGAATTATCTGCTTCCATTAGGGAGGGAAAAATGCTGCAACTCGATACCTGTAGGACCAAAGAGTGGGCCGTAGAGAGAAGAATGGACAAAGACCGAAAAAGTGTCAGAGTAAAGTCAAGAGCAGGGGAAAAAGTGAAAGAGATGCAATGAAAAACAGATTTGGAGGGAGCAAAGAAAAACAAGATAAGAATTTTTTTGATGTAGCAGGGTTACACACATTACACAAAGCAGTGCCCAAGAAGCTGCCTGAAAATGTTCCTTTAACACTGAGAAAGACCTTGTTGCTAGGAAACAATTTGACATATTTTTGACCCTGTGGCTTCAAATGTCACCTTTTGTTGGGAATGTTGCCCAGTGTGTCATCAAATCCAGGCAAAACATTGTGAAATTTGTAATATCTGAGTGTGTGTTCTACATGGTGGTGGATGAAGCTACCACGGAATTTCATTGCAGGCCTGGGAACACTCATGGAGCCCTGGGAAAAGACTATTATGATTGTGCTTTGAGCTCATTGTCATTGTCCTCCCCTGCTCCCTTCTCCCCTCTCTGCAAACACGCATGCAGACAGATGCACACGGTGATCCAGTAATGTAATCACAAGCTGTATGTGTACAGGCATGAGAGCATTCTGGAGTAAAGACTGATTTACAAATAGGTCTGCACACACACACACACACACAGGTGGAATGTTTACATGAGGGCATCACAGTGTGTATCTGTCAGAGGTGGCAGGGGTTAATCATTAACTCCTATTGCAAAGCTGGCTGTGCAAGTTATTGAAATTTTTTTTGAAAGGAATCAAATGCCAAATGGCCCAACATGCATGTCAGCCTCTGTGTACTCATTGAGAAATTGTGTTCCTTCAGCAGAGTAGGAAAACACAGATGGCCAGTTTGCTGCCATGAATAACAGTTGGTGTGAGAAGGGTTAGCGCTGTGTCTCTTTAAGCTCACAGTGGTTTGGAGGAAATCCTAAGGCATTCATTTCATTTCATTTCAAGAAAATGCCCATCTCTGACTATGGCTACTCCTATTTACAGTGCCACTTTCTGAACTAAGTCCTCTCATTGTTTTTGTTTATAGTCAGATAATATCCCCCTATGTCTCCCCTCATTTGCAGCTTTTAGGCCGTGCTAGCAGAATTTCAGTGTACTGTATTAGTCTGTCAGATGGTCAGTCTACTGCCTCTGTCCTGTCCAAAATGTTTTGAAGTATGAAGTGGCATCCCATAAAAACTTTGCATGATGCCAGATGATGAATCAAACTAACTTGTGACTGGTATTATCTCACGCTGAACCAGCAGTTTTGACATTTATAGTTTTTAGTGCAATGTGTCGGTTTGTATTGGAGGCCGCCTGGTGGCTCAATGGGTAGAGCAATGGGCTGGGATTCAGAAGGAAACGGGATTAAATCCCACCCCACCAGGTGTGGCTTCGCCCAGGACCGCCTTGGTGCTGGCCCTGAACCCATGCCAAGTCAATGTGGGGAACACGTGTGGACCCCTGAAAGGACACGCCAAAAGCTGTTGATCTGTCAGTATGTATTGAAGTGCATGTCAAAAAATATTGCACAGCCCACGGTGCCCAGAAGATGAACAGCACTTTTCTAGTGCCACCAGCAGGTTCGAGTTTTTACATCTCAGTATCTACTAGATTGCTGTAGAAAAGTCGTTATCTTGCCAGTCATCTGTGACATTTATGTCAATTTGAATCGTAATACATTTATGAAATGCATAACTTTTCACCTCTTACCATCATTATTTCCAAACTTTTAACCAATGTGTTGGTTTATTCGTGAAGACCTGAAAACTACTGTCATGTTATTTCTCTAAAAGGAGTTGAATTCCCACGGCAGGGCACAATACGATGTTTTTGAAAACGTCAAGAACTGACCTTCCGCACAATAGGTCTAGAACTTTAGTTGGAGTGTTACATCTTACAGTGTGGTGAATACTATCACACTAATTTGATTTGTCAGTGCAATAAGTGAATATGGGACATTTAAAAAGAAATTATGAGTTACGCTAATAAGATCTTATGTGTTAAATGATGAATCAGTTCAGAGTTACAATTATAGAAAAGGAATTTCAGGAAGAAGAGGCACGAGTGGAGCACACGCTCAAAAGAGTGTTGCACAGAAAATTATCTGAATGAAATTATATGAATTAAAAGGTTTTAAACTAGTCTAAAATAGTCATAAATGTATAATAATAGACAGTTGTGAGGAGGAGAAAATCAGGGATTGCAGGGATAATCTGCCTTACTGCAAGTGCTACAAAATTCAAATATAACAAAATATATGAGAAAAAAAACAGACGTATAATGATGTAATGATCATCAGTTCTCCTTGTGCGAAGGTTCCTGCAGCAGGTATCCACCACCTTCTGACTCCAGCAGGGGGTGATATCTGGGGTGGCCAACCAGCAACACCCCTGGTCCCCCCTCTGGCCACACCTCTGACTCTTTTGTTTGGCCCAGTTAAATCAGTTGGGATTTGGAGTCTCTTTCTTTTCTGTTACTTTTCCACATTCCTCCTGCCTTTATTTGCCTTCTCTGTCTTCTTTCTCTGTTCTCTCCTTTGATCTACCCCCAACTCTATACTCCTCAGTCAGAGCTACAGGCAAGTGGCTGGGACAGCCAACCAGTTTTGTTCTCTTCTCCCACAGCCTGTTCAGGGTCAGAGGTTAGAGGCCCTCAGACAGTACTCACTGCTGCCCCCCGGTGCTAAGCATTACCTTCTGTAGGACGCTTTGTGTCTGAATGTTTGAAGGATGTGAAAATTGAAGCCCTGCCAAGACTCAACCAAGACAGAGAAATCATCTCGCCCTGCCTGATTAAAACCCTAAAATTCTCCTAATCATGACATTCAGGGTTATTGAATTTGTCTATACAAGCCTCTACTTTGTTTAGAGCATTTAAAACTTAAAAGTGACAATCAGCAGCCCTTAAATGACTTGAATACAGTAATTGGGAAATTGTGGTGCTATTATGCACAGAATTACCCAAACTAGTTTTATAGTGAAAGAAAAACATGAAGTGGATTTTTCAAGCAAAAGGTATAAATGGGATTAGCAGTATGGTCAGTTTTGTTTGTGTTATATAAAGATTACAGGTGACAATTAGTGTACAGAACCATTGCTGTTAGCAATCATAGTCATTTTTCTACCAACAGGTCTCTCTCAGTTCCATCAGGAGCCATCACCTCAAACAGTGCACACTGGAGGAGCTGCCCGATTTGAGTGCCAGATTGAAGGAGTACCTACACCTGTTATTACCTGGGAAAAAGACGAAGTGGCTGTCCCTGAGGAGACAAGGTGATTTTTCCTTTATTTTAATTTTCTTCTCACCCTATCTTCCTGTACATCTTTATTTCTCACAATATGTCAATGAACAAGCAATGTGATCACTCTGCTCATCCAATTCCTTTGGAGGACCTTCGTATTTATTTTCTTGTTTGGACACCAGTTCACAATCACTGCTGTAGACTGGGGTTACACGTTTCAGTGAAGTGGTAGAAGATTCATTTGCCCCTGAGAATACAAACAGTCTTAGTTCACTTGTATTGTCATGTTTGCAGCAGAGTGTACAAAATGTCAAGTGCAAAACTATTTTAATTAGTTAGGTAAAAAACAAAATTGCTGGTAAATATTCAGGTTTGCAACATATATAAGAAAAGCAAAGATTTTTAAACAAGCTACTCACAATGAACGTTCTGCTGTTCTATAGATAACGAACAATTTTTACCCTGCTGCAACGTATCTCTCTGTGCAAGTTATCTTTCACATATCTTCTCATTTACTGGGCCATTTAATGTATTGACATTTCACAGTGGCTCCACTAAATTTGTCTCCAGCCTTATTGTAGAGGACTAAGTGCTAATGGCTGCTCTATTTCTGTATGACCCACAAACAGCTCACTGCTTACAGGTCTTTTTGGTGGGATGTTGTTCTCCCACCTCAGGCGCTACTAATGGCCTCTCACAAAGATGAGACAAAGGGTGGCGGATACATCACTGGCTTTTTCCCTCTCTGTTCTCTTCTGCTGCAGTGTGCCTCTTCCAGGCTATTGGTTTTTCTGCCATCTCTTGCTCCTTTTTCTTCATTAATATCCCCCTTCCATTTCTGATTGTTTCTTCAGTGGCTCCCTGTCTCCCTCTCATTATCTGTTTCTTTTTGTTTTCTCTTTTTTTGCCGTCCCGTACCTCTTTTCATAATGCATCTTTTTTTCTCACCTCCTCTGCACTCCCTTTCTTTTCCTCCCTTCTGAAATGATTACCACTGGTCAGATTAATAGGCTGTGCTCAAGTAAATAAGATCATGTGGGATAGCATTACATTTCCTGGGCATTGGGGACCTGGCTTACAAGCATGGAGTAGCTTATACTGCCTGGAACATGAATTTCATAAAATGTAGGATAAAAGCAAATAATTAATATTGTATGTAAAAGGATAACCTGTCTTTCTATGTATTTTCACACTTTTAATTCCTCCTTGTAGTGGTTGTATGCAAAAGCCTCTCATCTGAATTAAAAGGATGAATTCTTGTAAAGACCCAGCAACATCCCCACAGAGTTGATCAGCTGGATGTTTTATGCCATGGGTCACTAAGCTATTTATTCAGTTGTGTCTCTCTCATTCATCTCCTTTCTCGCTCTGCCACTTTTCTTCTTTCCCCTATGTGCAACAGGTTCATTTCCCTTCCTAATGGGGTCCTCCAGATTTTGGAGGTGACCAAGGAGGATGAGGGTGCCTACCGCTGTGTTGCATCCAACTCTGCCAGGACATACATCAGTCACGAAGCCAGGCTCACTGTCACCTCAGGTGAGCTCTGTTGCAGTGCATTATAGTGTTTGAATTGTCAGCCAGGCCCCGCTGGGAGTTGCATGGCCAATCACAAAAATCGAATTTGAGGACAAAAACAACTAGTGTAATAAAGCTGCACTCTCTCACCTTGTGTTTGTAAACTAATCTAAACGTAATAATTACACTGACCTGGAGAGTTTTACCTAGCATAAATATAATTTGAAATATTTGGCCTTTAATTATAAAAGATGTCTTCATTATCTTGGAAACATCAGAATACAGTGGATCTTTTCTTGTTCAGAATAAAGAATGCACTGATTATTAGGACTAAGCCGAGTCGACTAAAACGGCACATGTACAGCTGCTGCAGCTGATTGGTGATTGCATGGCATCCAGACCAATCTCCCCATTCATTCCATCACAATGCAATTAGGAAGAAGGCTACAGGCTGGGTGTAGTATAATGAAAATATGGCATTAAAAGAATCACTCCGAATAACTACATAGTACCAAGGTCATGACTGTCATTGTGAAATGTGATGTGGTTTTGGAACCTAGGAATGTGAGAAAATACAGTAATGCTTTAGTATTTACTTAGTAAACCTACCTTTTTTCCTCTTTCAACCCAATACAAATAATTGGTTAATGGCAAAGTGGTTTACAGCCAAATATCATTACAGCTGAATTGATAGCTGAGACTCGGGTCATCCTGGGGCTACCTGGGTAATTGTTTGCTTAATTAAAAACAAAACCAAGTAATGCAGTATTCATTTATGTAATTTTATTACATTTTCTCTTTGATTCTTAATTTCAATACAAACCAAGTCTCAATTTCCGTTTAATTTCACTTCCGCCTACTAAAATAAATGATTGACCTTTGCTAGTTATCCTTTACACAGTGTTTTTGCAAGACATTTTCAATTTCTTATTAAAAGCATGTTTATTATGTAAAGCACTTTTAAGCTGATGTTGTATATTAAAGTGCAGGGCATCAGCAAGGACATGCAATGTAAATGCACAGCAGGTTATGCGTATTTCCTTTGACTGTCCTGCAGTTTTAAATATTAATTTTCTGAGTGTTGACAGGCTATAGACACCTTCTATAACTACTGGCATTGGGGTTACATTTTTTATTCAGTCTTCCATGAGTGTCTGACCCTGTCCTTTGTTCAGCTCCTTAGCTACTGATAAAGGCTCATTCTGCCAAAGAACTGCAAATTTCTCAGTAATTCAGTTTATTGAATAATTTCAAGTATGGAAACTCTTGACTTTTGTAATTCAAGTGCTGTCTTGAGTAGTTAGGCTGGGTCCTAGTCTGTGTGCACAAGGATTTACTTCACTTTATCTAAAAATGTTAATTTCAGTACTTGAAACTGTCTCCCTTAGAGTTTTGTCCTGTTTCACAGAGCTATATACCGTAGCTTTTGTGTACTGTAGTTTACAAACCAAATTGACGGACAAATTGCCTCCGGGTGTGGCTACAGCTGGCACTGAGGCATAATAAATGGAAAAGAATGCACAAGTAAGAAACGTTTAGGTTTAATTTCACAAATGACTATTTAATGTAATGGTTTGCCAACTTAGAAAAGGTGGCAGACATCCCAGTCCTTGTGAAAGCACTCACTAGTCACCAGTCACTATGTACAGTAGTTCGCCATTTTGTAGTAGTGTTCGAATGTTGTGTGCCAATCTATTCACACTATACTGCACTCAAATTATATCCCAATAAAAGTGACACTAAAAGTAGTGTACGTGCCATGTAGACCCACCGACAATCTGCGAAAACAATCCAACAATGCAATGCTTCCTGTTTTACAGATGAGAACGTCACCATCAAATGGCTGTTAGTGACAACTGTTAGTGTCAGAAATGTCAATTGACTACTCCTTGTTGAGTGACCTACATAGTGTACATTGTATAGGGAGTGGGGAATAAGTGAGTGGGCGGTAATTTCAGACACAGCCAGTGTAAAATATATAATAGGAAAATGCATTGACAGTGTACATAATTAGAAATGCATAATGTGATATTCATTATCATGTAATGCAGGGCCATTATTGTTATTCTAAAAATAATTGTTAAAGTGTTAAAGTACATTATAGGCTCATTTTTTCTCTCTCACACTGCTGTCATAGGTCCTAAATAGGATGTATGTAGAATCTCAAGTACATTTACTGTACTTAAGGCTCTATTGAGCCATTGCATGAAATAGGTCTCAAATATAAAGCCATCACTTCAACTGCTTGCACTTCAGAATTGAATGATTAGAATAGCTCATACCTCATACACATGCTTTGACAGCTTGAATTGAGGTCTTCAAGTTGAAGTACTTAACTTGAGAGGATTTTGAAAATATGAAATATTCAGCTGCTTTAAACCTTTAGTTTCAAGATTCTTATATCTTTCTTACCCATTTACGCATCATATCCACATTAAAATACTCCTCCATACAGCCTCATCATTTAATTTAGTTGTCACAAAGCAAACTGTACCACTTTAAAGTTTTATGCATAAGCATAGGTTACTGTAAAGTATTTTTACAGAATGCCAGGTCTCTTCCTGGAGATCATTAGCATTTTGGTCTGCTGAGACAGCTTTAGGTGAACAAAATGGCGAAACTTTAGGCTTTCTCCCACTAGTGGTGTCTTACGGTCACAGTGGAGAAATCAGTGTCCAACATCAAAACAATATATTTTGACTAACTAAAAAGGAAAGATTTACATCTATTTCTCAGAACCTATATAGTTAAAATTTCCTACTCAACTAGAAACTGAAATTTCCTCTAAAGTCAGCGTCAAAATCCTGTACTGTCTCCTTCTTAATTTTCTAGAGGGATGCAGCACACAGATTCTACAATATATGTCATCTACTGTACATTTTTGTGATTAAGAACTTTGTTTGAAACAATAACTTTCACCCTGAGACTCAGGGTGAAAGTTGATGTGAAGTTGATGTGAAGATGTGAAGCCTATGCCAGCAGATACTGCTGTAGTGCTGTTAATTTGATTTCTTTAACATTGCTTAAATGAAACGACACAAATGTTACAGCATCGTCTTTAACAGAACAGGAAACAGATTGCAGCTACTACTTTAGGTCGACATTTAGCCAAGACAGAATGTGTATGCCACCACCCAGTGGTAGTATGTTCTGATTCCACCTAGTAATGACCGTTCAGGTCATAACCTCAAGTTGAACTTTCCACTTACAAGCACTAACTTAAAATATTATTGCTCGATAATTCAAATGTGAACACTTCTTTTGTTGATTAACTGTAGGCCCCGCTGAAGCCCTCAACAGAGTTGTGATTGTTACACCACCTCAGAATGCCACAGTGGTGCTTGGCCATCCTGCTGTGATGGAGTGTATGGCACACGGCCAGCCAAAACCCCTGGTGTCCTGGAGCAGACAAGGTAATTCTTACAAATGCTTGTATTTACTCTTTTTCCTTGCCAGCTCTCTTCCTGTTTTACTCTTTTATTGGACCTGTCGTACTTCATTATCTGTGCCATGCTCTCTAACGACCAGTCTTTCACTCACAAATGACAAGATTAATACGGCAGGATCAGATTTGTGTACCAGTGACTTCAACACTGTTGTTTTAGTGATAATAGCTGTCTCTTCTCCTCTAGTCCACAATTTTTCTGTTTTGCATTGAGCCATTCTTTACAAAATCTGACACACTACAAAGTTGTAGAACATGTAAATTGTGATCTGTATGGTCAGTGATTTCAGTCACAGGCTCAGTGCATACCAATGCAGACACCTCTGTGATCTCAGACTAAAGAGTCACACAGCCACTTGTTAGTCAGCTTCCTTGATTACAGGTCAGATCTCCTGCTGCTCAAAGTGCCGCCTTTCTCTTTTGTGCTGTTTCTCAGGCAACTGAAAGCTTGAGAATTGAGTTTCAAATGAGATCCACTTTTCTCAAGGCCAGTCTCTTTTTTTTCATCTGTATGATATGGGACCATCCTTTGTTGCTTTCTCTTTTGATCAGATGGAAAGCCCATTTCTACTGATGTGATTGTCCTTGCTACAAACCTTGTGATTAGGGACACAAGGCGTCACCATGCCGGCGTCTATGTCTGCCGAGCCAACAAGCCCAAGACTAGAGAGTTTGTCACTGCTGCAGCTGAGCTGCTTGTACCTGGTAAGAGTGATATTATTACCATAACATATTAGGCTTAATTAAAACATAATTAAAACCTGTCCAGTGAAGAGTAGTCCTTGTCATCATGTCACGTTGGCTTTATATAAGTCTGCAAAAAATTTGTTTTTATTTTTTACCGTATAGAAATCGTATGAATTTTCCTTTGGTCATATGGCAAGAGGTAACTGAATACGCCCAGGGAGCCAAGAAAGTTGCAATGTATTGCATGTATGTTTTGTTTCATTTTGTTGATTAATATTTTTTACCAATAGAATTCTTTAAGATTCTGGATGCACGCTCATGACGGATTTCAGCCCAAATCTTTCTAGTTATATTGACATTGGCTTTTCAATAACACAATGCAACCTTTGTGAGCTGTTGCAGAACCTCTAAAAATGATTTCTTTGTTTAAAGTGATATTCTAAAGTCAAGAGACACAAGGACTACTGCTGCAAACAGATCTTGCTGTTTTTTATGGATGAAGAGGAGCTTCAAAATTAAGAAAATAACTTAATAACATAACTTGAGAAATCTCAACTTTGAACTGGAGACAACACGTTTTAAACATTAAATCTTTGTTGCGGCCTAGTAAGTAAAAACTTTGTAACATATGGAAATCCCCAGCATGTACCGGTGTAAGGAAGGACTATTATTTTGCATTTTTCGTGGACAGAAGTCAAAATCTTTGTTTCTTACTTTCAACAGCTCCTCCAGTTATTCTCCTGCCGCCAGAGACGGTGTCCCTCTCCAGGGGTAACACAGCCAGGTTTGTGTGCAACAGCTCTGGGGAGCCTCCTCCCATCTTGCACTGGCTCAAGAATGGGGAGCCCATCAAGTCATTGCGACGAGTGAAGAACCAAAGCCCCGGAGTCCTGCTCATCAACCACCTGGCACTGGAGGACACAGGTTACTACCAGTGCATAGCAGACAACGGTCTTGGCACGGCGTGTGCCACTGCCAAGCTGACGGTTATTGTGAGGGAGGGTCTGCCCAGTCCTCCTCGTCGCCTGTCTGCTACACCCTACTCCAGCACAAGTGCCCTGCTCACCTGGGAGAGACCCGAGTACAACTCAGACCAAATAATTGGCTACTCTGTTCACTGCCATCGAGCTGCAGGTGTGTCCTTATTTATTAAGTGCGGGTTTGTAGCCATCAGCACATTTCTTTTGATTTTAATATTTATTGTTCTGATTATTAATATTAATTGTCTTCAGGCTCAGATAGCGTGGAGTACCAGTTTGCAATGAACAATGACACCACGGAGTATCATGTCAAAGAGCTTCTTCCTCATACTGCCTACACATTCTTTGTGGTGGCTTACTCTCCCATGGGTGCTAGTCCCCCATCCCTGCCTGTCACTGTAGAGATGCTGGAGGATGGTGAGTTATTGAACCGAGGCACAGGTCGAATAAGGCAAACCCAGCATGCTTTATTAGCTCACACAGACAACAGTATAAGTTTACCAACCTGTCACTCATGAATCATCAGTATAATTTCTTTATGAGGCATTGGTTTATATTAAAGGATTAGTGCTAAGGACTCAAAGGAGCAATTCAGATTTCTTGTGTTTCTTAAATGTCGTCCTTTAAAATCTGATCTGCAATTTTCCCCGTTGCAGTGCCAAGTGCACCTCCTCAGCTGTACATAGCCAGCACCTCCCCCACAGACATCAGGCTGATGTGGCATCCGCTGTCCTCGCAGCATAGTCGAGGAGCTGTTACCCGCTACCGGATAGAGTATAGCTCTCTGGATCAGGGTTAGTAACCCCTGCTGGACACTAATAGTTGGATTTGAACACCCATTATTTTGCTTTCATATACACTGTAAATTCAAGGTGCTTCACATCCGAGAAAAGGACACATACAATGTTTACTTTGTGGACTTACTTTAAGATTCTCTTCTGTTGCAAAATGGTTAATGTAAGTGTGCAGAAGGTCACAAATTTGGGTTAGTTATATTTAGACAATTCAATGTTGTTCTTGCATAGCTGGAACTTTTGTTCCTAATATTTCCTCCCATCATAAACTGCACAGTAAGATACAGCTCCGGTCCTTGTGAGACCACCTTATTGTGTATTTGATTACGGCACAAGCGACAAAGTAAAACACATGTATTTCTTCACTAAGGGAAGAAATACATGTGCATATAATTTTTATTTTGAATCTGTTTAAAGAGTATGTGCAGCTAATGTATTTGTATGTTTCTGTGTCTAATGTGTGTTCCCACAGTGGACACTGTGTTCTCAGTGGAGGTGAGGGGTAATGAGACCCAGTTTACTCTGAGAGAGCTACAGCCCAACCGGGCATATCGATTAAGAATAGCAGCTGGAACAGGCATTGGCTTTGGGGTCCCATCTGAGTGGGCCCAGCATCAGACATTAGCTCACTATAACCAGAGTGACAACAGCATGGGTAGGGACACATCAGACTCTTTTCATTTCTACAACTGATAACAATGTCTTTATTGGATTTCTAGTGGCTATTTATACTGAGAGTTGTTTTTCAAGGGTACTCCACATTAATGCAGTACCATACCGTAATACAACTAGTACAGGAAGACAGTGTCTTTAACAACAAGTGATCTGGCAGTAATGTTCAGAATATACATTATTTAGCTGCTGTGATCTTTTTAAGAAACTGGTCAAAATATAACCAGATTTACATACTCAGGTTTAGTCGTAGTACATCATGTGAACATGCTGCTCTCTAGAATTTCTAGACTTCCTTTTCCTTTTCAATGTTTTCCAGTGATCTTTGCCCCTACTGAGCTGAAAGTCAGAGCCAGAGTTAACACACTCAATGTGACATGGCAACCCTCTCCCAATCACACACTGGTCTCTGGTTACAAGCTTTTGTATCGTGAAGTCGAGGCTGAGGAATCAGCCAATGGAGAAAAGCTTCCACATACCCACACCATCCGGCTCCGTAAGAAGGCTAGGTATCACCTGCTCACCGGACTGGGTAAGTTGCCTCTACAATTAATGTTTTCTATTATATCCTGATTTCGGTTTTTAATACTAAAACTTATAGTAGATGCAATGAAAACACATTATGCTGATGGTCCTTTTTTAATCTTGTACTTTGCTGCCTTTGACTAAATAATAATCAAATGAACTAAAGATTAGCAAGCTTTGTACACTTTATGTGAGGCGAGCTTTATTTTACAGTACTGGTTTCCAGACTCAAAAAAATATTTTTTTTAAAAGTGGGACAAACACGGGCAGAAGCATATCATCCGAAATATTGTCTTGCCCGGCTTGTCAGGCTTGTCATAGATTTAGGCCAATGTGGTTTTAAAAGCTCTTGGTACTATAAGAGTATTTGCTGGGTTTTCTCGTAACGTGTGCAGTATGTCTTATGAAGACAATTACTGTTTTATAATCTTGGTATTTGATCCTCCCTTTGCTATTTCCTCTATCCTCTGAACTTCTCACTTGTTCTCACCCTGTCTCCCTCTGTCACTCTGTGTGTCTGTCAGTCCCCGATAAGCAATATGAGGTGAGGGTTTGGGCATTCAACAAGCAGATAGATGGAGCTGCTGCAGTGTGGAAGGGAAGGACAGAAGGACAGAAAACTAATGAAAGACGTAAGATATTGGTTTTCATGTGCACACATATAAATTAAATTAAATTTGTGCCTGTGTCTTCTCATATAAGGCGCTGTCAAACACAATAATAGAAAATGTTACTGTATTTACCATATCCAAGATTCGGTGCAAGTAATGTGTATGTGTATGTGTGTTACAGCATTGTTGCCGCCCATGCGCCCCCCTCCGTTGCCGCCGAGTAGCATCCAAGCCAGAGCCAACAGCTCCACCTCCATTTGGTTGCGCTGGGAGAAACCGCGGTTCAGCAATGTACACATTATCAACTACACGGTGCGCTGCAGCCCAGTAGGGACCACCAACGCTTCTCTGGTCTCTTATCACACCAGGTCAGAACATTTTGCTTCTGTAAAATCTTACCCCAATTATTACATTTTTTACGTCTCATAGCCAGAGCAAAGATAAAGTGTCTAAATGAAGTCTAGGTTGGCAGACCCCTTTGAGGTTTGGACAGAAATTGCTTCATTAAATAAAGGCTTTAGCATATGTTTTCTGCTTGCTAGGCCTCATAGTGCCAGAAGAGAATTTCATTTCAGTTGCCGTTCCTTCTTTAGGAGCACCTTGGTCTCTGCATTTCTTTTCATAAAAAAATGTTTTTAGAGAGTTTTGTTGAGTCGCTCCATTATTTATCAGTTAAGCAGCAATCAAAACACAAAATACTGTCTGTGCTATTGACACATAAACTGTAGACAGTTCTTTTTATATATCATATTTGTCATATTTTCTATCAGTGTTGACTAAGAAACATAGACACTAAGCACTCTGTTGTGTGCAGCTCTGCTCAGGAGATACTGCTCGGAGCATTGAAGCCCTTCACCCTTTATGAGCTGGCAGTGCAGTCTAATGGAGTGGATGCAGTGGGACCATTCAGCAGCACTGTGGAGGAGTCCACACTGTCTGACCGTGAGTGTCCACTGTCCTACTTTCACATCAGTTAATGATGTTTTACATTCTAGTTTTCAAAGATGCAGCAATCACAGAACTTGACAAAACTTTTCACCACAGTCTGTCTCATACACTGTAAGCTAGAGCTTTGGAACACGCAGTTTTGTATCTGCAAAAATGTCCACTGACCACTCAAAATATTAAACCCACCTACCCCGTGGTGAAAAGGGGTCAGGATCGGAAAAACATACTTCTGACTATGATTGATAGGTGTCAGGAAGCACAGTTCACTTCCACTAATATGTTAAAAACATTAGTTGGTGTTGATGTTAGGGCTGATTGGTGCATTACCGTGGACATAATTGATTTAATGCTTTTATAACTTTTTGGCTGATAGCTTCTCTTAACAAGCTGATTTTGACAGTTTTGCTCTAATTATTTTAATCTCCTTGTCCACCTAGCCAGCTAAAGTTGTCCAGTTTTTATTTTCTGAATGGTGCTTGAGTGTGCCAGTGCAATGAGTGTGCACGCAATGTGTGCTTGTTTGTGCAGATCAGTGTTTGTTGGATGGCCAGTGGCAAGTGAATATGGGTTTTAGTGGTTTGCACTGATGGCTGTATTAAAGTACCCAGGTCATATTGTGACCAGCAGCTCTGTATGTCAGCCAAATACGGGTGATGAGCGTAGAGTGCGTCGCTTTTAATGACATTATTGCCTCCAGTCACCCCAATACACTCTTTACTAACGTATCTCCACCTGAGCCACAGCCCATTCCTGCGTTGCCCTGCTTGTCCCCTCTCTGATGAACCCAGGTGGCAGGGACACAAGGAAGCAGATGGTTCCCACACAACATATCAAATTCCCAACCAAGACAATATACATGCCCCAGCTGTGAGTCCTCATTTCTACGTTCTAATTACTGACCCACCCCTCCTTCATCCTTCAGGGCCCTCAACACCTCCAGAGGAGGTGCAGCTGACTGCTCTAAACTCCTCTTCTGTGCTGGTGAGCTGGCGCCCTCCACTGGAGCCAAATGGAATCATCATAAGCTACAGTATATTGTACAGTGGCAATCTCAGCCTGCCTGAACTATTGTGGAAAAACCTCACTCAGGATGGTGGGTGCCGGCTTTGCCTGATTCATACACACGCTTATTTTTAAATGAGTCTCTTATAAATATGCATCAATGTGCACCTTTAAAGTTGTCAGATTCTTGGCAAAGAATAAGACAGTATTTCCCTGTGGGTGCTTTTTACTTAGGAAGCATCACGAGTGTGGAGATCCAGGGTTTGTCCAGTGGTACCTGTTACTTTTTCAAATTAGGAGCATCTACTGAGGTGGGGCCAGGCCCTTATTCAGCTCTAAAGGATGTTCATACACCTCAAGCATTTGGTATGTATTGTTTATTACATACTAATTATAGGTGATATAACCAAAAAAAATGCTGTGTATTTATGAAATGAACGTGTTTGTAATGTGAACTAATGATTATATTTTTTAATTTTAGGTATTAAGTCAACAGCAGTGACATTAAATATTATTTAATGTCGTTTATATTCTTTATGTTTTACATTTGCATTAGCAGAAAGAAGCAGATACACACATTTGTCTTTCAATATTGAGGACAACCATTGACATAAAATAATGAATGCATTTCATTAGCCCCTAATCTCAACCATCTAACCAACTAAATGCCAAACGCACCATTATCTTACCTCTAGCAAAAATCTAAATTATTTTAGATGGAAGTCTTAAAACACTGGATTCATATGCGCATTTACGTTTAAGATCATCGGTGTAAATGCCGAACTCCAACCCTTACTCTACACCTAATCCTGACCTACACCCTAAACCCAAGAATTCTCCACACTGCTAAAATGTCCTTGCTGCCATGGTAAAAGCTCAAACCGGTCCTTACACTGCTGGCCATACAAGTACACAAACACACATACATAATTTTTCCTATAAAAATCCTAATAAATAAGGGAATTTGTCCCTTTCGTTTAGCTCTGCAGGACACTATTATTTCTCTTCTCCTTTTCTGGAGGTTTGAATATAATACTAATTGTAGATATTTAAGAGGTGGTATTATCAACAGCACCCAGGGGAGATCTTTCCATTACTGCGCTTTGTACTAGCAAAATTGCCGTAAAAGGCACTTTGTTTACTATTATGTCGCTTTCTATTCTATTTTGGAGTCTCATTAAACATTTTCTTTTATTTCATTGTACAGCATTTTAACTGTACCCGAAATTACAGTATTAGATAGCCTTTGTTCCTAATAAATAGGAAGTCATAAATACAGTCATTAAGTCCCAAGAGAATTATAGTGATGCTAAAGTCTTTGTTCTTACAATTTCTTTACTACAAATCCTATCAAAAATGAAATGATTATGAGTGTACAAGTATATCAGTATAATACAGTATAATATAATTGTCCCTCACTTGTACCTGGGAGAAGTATTGTGCACATGCTATTTGGAGTATCTGTAAAATGCAGTATGTGTTGAAAATGTATTTCTTTTTTACCCAAACACCAAAACCAAAAAAGGCAGAGTAACAGGTTTATTTTGTTCACTTGGGCTACAATCATGTTGCCAGTATACAGTGTGAATGGGTTTGAGGTGGCTGGTGGGTGGGCGAGAGCTCCCGCCATCTGTTTCCTTTCTTCTCCTTGTCCATACTGCCAAAGATACACAGCATAAATTAATATCAACTAAGGTTTGCTCTCCCCTGTTGAATTTTGGCTCATGTTCCTTTGCCAGTGTAACTTTAAATTAGGAAATCAATGCATTCTTGCAGAGTCTGATTACTTCAGGCCATTGACTTGATAACTCTTATTTTTTTAAGATAGAGGTTCACATATGAGCTAAATAGAATTATTGGCAATAGATAAAATATGAAAATCCAAATAGAATCTGCCCTCTTTCTGGGATTGGCAACATTTCTGCTATGTGTGAACTCTTTTTGTCTCATGTTCCTTTTTTGTCTGATACTGTAACAGAGCTGGACATCCATGCAGTGACAGGCATCATAGTTGGTGTGTGTTTGGGGTTGATATGCATTCTCCTCTGCATGTGTTTCAGCTTTCGCAACGGCAAATCCAGGTACAGTAAAATGCCAGTTTCAGTACCTTAACAGTGCCTATGCACTCATCTCCATACCTGGTATATCTAATAGATTTACTTACATTTCTTTAACGCCTGAGCTCCCATCATTCTCTACTATCTTTGTTCTATATAGGGAAATATCTGGGGGCTTGGACTCTACAGCTGCAATGCCCCAGTACAGAAGAGGAGGCTGCCCCATTCCCTCCAATGTTCCAGAGTGCACCGATAGCCATGAGCTAGAGACACTGATGCCCCCAGGCAGCCAAGAGTCTGGTCAGCAGTTTGAAGAGGCCCCAGAGGAGCAGAGCCTGACGGCAAGTGCAAATCCAGGGGAAGGGGAGGATGCCCCTGCACCCGAACCTAAGGTTAAAACCTGCCAGGGGAGAGCTCTTTTCAACAAGAGCATTGGGTTGATTGGTAAAATTTTTAATGTGTGGAGAAGTGTGATAGCTTTGATTGTAATCCATCTCCCATTGTGTTCATTTTGCAGGCTGCTTGGAATGGATCTGTGAGTCATAACTGGACCAACAGAATCACTACATATAGAGACACCATAACAGAAGACTCTCCAACGCTCATTAATGGAGCTCTCAACATGCTCATTACTGATAACGGCATGGTAAAGGAATGAACTAAACACAGTGACTTCCAGTACTGTTTTATCATCACAGTCAAGTTTTTTCAACCCCACACATCACATGCACAAAACCTACACCAGGACTGGGTTTTTTGTAACCTAGTCAGTTAATGATATAGTATGCATCTTAGCTTTAAAAGTAATCTGTTACCACTGTTACTGTAGTTATTTAGTCAGCTAGAAATGCTAACACACAGTTTTATTCATACTTTCAACATGGAAATTTCCCCACTGAGGCACGAATAAAGCTTTATCTTTTCTTATTTTCTTATCTTATGTTGCTGTTCTGTTTGGTATCTCTAAAATGTTAAAGCACCAGACCAGAAAGGCCAATTAAAATTGTTTGTGCTATTATTGGACTTTCACTGTTTGGGGAAGGGTTTAATGAGTCACGATGCTAAGAATATTAATCTCAGAATGTGAAGGACAGTATGATCTCCATAAATAGTGAATGTTTTCCACACAAACCTGAAATAACAGTGACATTGCTTTGTTGCAGGTTGTAGAAGATTGTCTGTTTACATACATGTGCAGTAACCAGGTAGAGGCAGAAGTCATCGTTCACTCAGAGTTGTCAGATCCTGGGAGTGAGAAAGACGAGGAGGGCAGCGAGAGGGAGAAGGATCGTAATACCACCCGCGGACCCTCACTAGCAGAGGACAGATATTCCCCTTTGAGCCACACAAGCCCTCCAGGAAATACAGAACCTCTAGAAAAACTATCACTGGCACAAAGCCTGTCGAGTCTTCCCTCCATTAAGCTGATGACTAATTACAACGGGGACCTAAATGGCACAGGAGATGAACCAAATGCATACTTAGAGAAACAGCAGGACATGGGGCTAACCAATGGCTTGC
Organism: Channa argus; assembly: GCF_033026475.1. Taxonomy (NCBI): domain Eukaryota; kingdom Metazoa; phylum Chordata; class Actinopteri; order Anabantiformes; family Channidae; genus Channa; species Channa argus. The sequence goes on from NC_090198.1 coordinate 10,994,140, forward strand.
ACTCCCCCAGGACTGTGAGGTCTGTGCTAAGGTCAGAGCACCTGGAGAATGGGGACACCAGACATTGTCCTTCGGCACCAGGAAAGGCCATCTCAGTAGGGCTGTCTCCTGCCCCCTTTGTCAGCTCTGGCCTTGTCCACTCTACCTCAGCAGCACAAAGTTACCTGTGCCCGTAGCCTCTGCAGGTAGGGCATTGACCCTCAAACACACACATAGAGACATTAGACTGTTTGTGTTGCTTTTACATAACCAGGTGGAATCACTACGGATTATTTTTATGCACCTCATCATTGGATTTCTCTTCCTTACAAAGTTTTTACAAGTGCTTTGAATCCATTGTTTCATATGTGTATGACATTACAGTATATTGTATATACATATACAGTATTTTTTAGTGGTAGAGTACTGTATGTATGGGTATGTGTTCTCGAGGACTGTGTTTCTAGTCCGCTGGAAGGAAAATAAAGATTTAACTTAACCAAGCAGATGGAAGTGGATTGAAGGAGGCACATGGCTCTGTTCCACTCGCGAATGAGAAAAAGTCTGGCACCTTCCCTGAGTGAGCGAACACTTGGAAATACTATCACCATGGATCAGTGGCAGAGGCCCAGTGAGTCTACCTGGGCTTTACCATGTGGATGCTACTTTACTGTGACAGTGAGGAATGAGCCTAATAACAGTATCTGCATATTCTGAGAGTGTAGAACACCTGTGTCTCTTTCCCGTCTCCACTTGTCTCAGGGTACAGACACACACACTCACACACACACACACACACACACACACACACACACACACACACACACACACACACACACACACACACAGACACACACACAAAGCTAAAAGCAGTGTTATTGCATTGTATCTCACAAGCTCAAATGGTCAAACATAAATACACACACATTTCCTGAGTGGAGTGTGGGAGGTCTCAGGTGCCTAATTATTCTAGGTGCATTTATAAGCTGTATATTTCTAAAGATGATTATATTTGAGTACAATTACAAAACATGTATCAGCATGAAGGAAAAACAAAATATAAAAACGTATGGAGTGTACAGATTGGGTACACATGAAGTATTTCCTCTTCTGAAATGCTATATATGCAGGTGGTATAATGTTTGTAAACCAGGGGCACCCATTTGTAAAGTAAAGTTTTTCTTTTTCTCTCTAAACGATGGTAGATATCTCATTTTGGAATCCCAGTATTTATATGTTTATGTTGGTATTGATTTGATTATGTTGGTGGGACAACTAGAGGAGATGTTCTAACAACCCACCACTCTTCGGGTTTGGCACCCAAGTAGGGATGCACCAGTGTCCATACTGCTGTCAAAGTGCTGTTTCATTAGATGAAGACAATTGTTATATTTCATTTGGCATAAAAATATTGTAGTTAGGTGGAATGCTTGGTATTTTTTATTTTAATTTTAAAGGAAAAGACTGATCCAGCTAAATGATAAAATGTAGTCTTTTTTTTTGTACTTTGAGCCTAAATTCTTCAATGAATTCCTTAAGTATTGGATCAGATGGCTTTCCTTCAGTAATCAATATATTTTTTGGCTTTGTAAACCAAACCTGGTGCGTCCCTACTTCTTATCAACAACACTACCTCGTTTCTTTTGAGGATGATTTCCAGTGTGGTCATTTTAGTTTTATGTAACTAGCACCTTTTTTAAGATATTTTTTCTTAACGTTCTTAATGTGTGATTTTACAGCCTTTGGTCTTTGCCAAAATATCCTACACTGACTGTCTGTTCTTGTATCATGTCAAACAGGAAATTATGATACTTTGGTGCATTTCAGGTTCCTTTCAAATCTTGGTCTGATCGGTGTTCAGTGTTACATTACTATTTCACTCTTTTATGCAGAACACTTGAAAGTTAGTCTAAACACCTTACCAATTATAAGCAGGTTTTGACAAGTGTGCCATCTGCGGGTAATGGTTACCACTAAGAGTACTAATAGTCCACCAGTTGTCCCCACTTTGTCATCAGGCTTCCAGAGTCACCTAAAGTATTTCACTTGGATGGACAAATGTCATTTTTGTTGTGTCACCCCAGCTTTATATTTATTGCCTGAAGGTGGCACATAAATAGCAGCATTTTTATATTATTTGCCTCTAGGAGATAACTGTCAAGTCTTGACTAATGAGAGGAAGTGAGATTGCAAATTAATTACAAACTAAATCTTTTAGGTGCTTCACATCAAAAAACAATAAGAAAGTATTAACTATGAAGTATTTTGTTGTGTACATGTCTCATCTACACTCAGGTTTTCTTATAGTCATCCAGTCCAGGTTTCTACCAAGGTTCATGAAACTATAAAAACCTCACCAGCTTAACTCAAATCTATTAGCTACAGAAATACCACATTCTTCCCAACATACAAATCGTATTTCCAGAAAAGTTGGGACACTGTGTGAAATGTAAAAAAACATGATGCAATGATTTGCCAATCACCCATCCATTCATTATATATTACCGCTTAACCAGTTTAGGTCATGGGGGGGGGGGGGGGGGGGGGCTGGAGGCTATCCCAGCTGTCATCTTTTTTTTGGTTGTTGTAAATAGTGCAAAGACAACATCATCGTTTTAATAAATAATTATTTTTAAAAAAATATCTGCTCATTTTAAAGTTGATGTCAACATCATGTCTGAATAAAGTTGGAGAGGAGGCCCATTGCTTTTCCCATTCACAGGATTTCAATTTCTCAACGGTTTAGAGCCTCCTTTGTCACATTATTTACTACACAATGTGCCAAATTACAAATGGCGAATGTTGCTCCAAAACCTTTGTATATTGTTCAGCATTTATGAAGCCTTCACAGACGTGCTGTGTGCATTAAAGCACCACCACTCCATCACAGATGTTGGCTTATTTGAACTGTGCATAGATAACAAATAGGATGGTCCCTCTCATGGAGCACGGAGTGCAAGGAAGTCCGAAATTTCTAAAAGTATTTCAAAGTATTTTTACACAACAGCTCTACTTTTCTGGAAATGGGGTTTATAATTGTATTGCTCTTGTACCATGTATCTTTGGTTGCTCACTCAAAGATACATGATTTATTTCAGATTTGCCATTTACAGTACATACTTAGCATTACAACTTTTTTTTGTTTGTTTGTTTTTACCTGTTTATCATATTCGGGTACATTAGTGAATGTGTGCTAGAAAACTGAGGTAAACATTCATTTGAAGCCTTCTGGGGTTCAGGGGAAGCCAGATTTTATAAACTCTCAGTTACAGAAATGTTTATTAAATACATTTGTAGACTGTATGGCACTCACTGTTCTGTCCTATGTTATTTAAGTTAAAATCACATCACACTTGAGACATAATGAGACATTAAGGGCGTACACGCCTACATTAGAGGGTAACTGCTGCCTCACGCCTCGGCTCGTCAGCCTAAAGGGGGAAGTGCAGGCATAGCTTTCTAACTAGTGATGGGATTATAATTGTTCCCTTTGTGTAACGTGAACCAAACCACAAAAACAATGTGCAGTTTTGTACAAAACTGTATGTATACTTTGAATCGAGGTTCTTTACAGGTTATGTTCAATAAGGATGTGGTTTCACATCACCCTCAAAAGCTACAGTAGTATCGCATGTTCCTAGAAAGAAGCATTTCTAGGAAGCATTCCAGTTTGATCATTTAAACACACCTCTGGCAGCCCAGGTCAGCCATGATTACCATGCTTCCTGAAGAAGAGAAGTACTGTAAGCCCAGACTGTTCCTGCTGGTTCATTAGTCTCCATCCAGACTTGGATTCAGTACATCCGTTCGCTGCAGCATTTGCAGATACTGAAGACTATTCCAAGTGTTAGTGAAATTACACCGACTGTGAAGAAGCGGGCATCACTGAATCAAAGCAGATAGTGTTTCAAGTAAGTTGTCAGTGACATGAGTTTTGTGAAGCTGGGAACCCTGTAGTTTCTTTCCTGTGTAAATATGATCTAAATGTGATCAGATTTCTTTGTAAGTCCAAACACCAGAAAAACATTATAATACAAAATAAAACATATTGATTATTTAGTGTGGGAAATGATCCTAATATTTGCATGTGTGAAAAGTATGTGAAGAAACAAGTATGACTCCCTATGGCAGCATAACGTCAAAAACATTTTTCCATTAAGTGTTTATCACCCTGTACATTATTAGCTCATTCTTCGTGGTTCCATGGTAAACTCATGAACAACATATTAGCTACTGCTAAATGTCTTTTGCTTTTCTAAATGTTAGCTATTGTTCCTTGTGACTCCCCAGTTTAACATATACTTTTCTCGTGGTGTTTGTTGTTGTTCATCCAGTCCGGGTTGAATATTTTCCACGTGAACAGAATCTGTCTCACAGCAGCTGATGGAGTCCAAACTCCACTCGATTTTGTAACACTTTTCAGCCTGCTTAACATCAACAGCTCTTCTTCTAAGGTCCTCAGGATTCTCCTTTGTTCAACCCATAAATTTCTACAAACCTGCTTGCTAAGATCAGACTTTGATAGTGAAGGCCTAGCTTTTTTTTCCGTGAATAGAGCAGGAGCTCCCAGACTCACACCATACAGAGATTGTTTTTCCAAAAAACTTGAATAAAATGTTATGATGTATTTTTTGTCCTAAATTTAAAATTATTTTTTTCATCTATTTGTAGAACTTGCATTAAATTCTGATCACATTTTAGATCATAATTATGCTGACAACATGCATAAACAGAAAAATCATGTAGCATTTTCTTACTTTTTTAACAAGAGAGGTGTTCAAGAACATTTTATGAAAAAGCCGCCGTCGAAAAGATTGTACAGACAGATAGCCAAAGATCCATTTGGCATCCAAGTAGACTAACAGAAAATAAAACTACTTTGCCAAGTAATTGCTTTTCTCCAGTAACAAATTCTTTACACCACTTTACACATTTTGAAATGAGTTGATTTGTGATTGAAAAATTAAATCCTATGATGTTGATAAATGTGATCTACAGCGCAAAAAAATAATTTAGTTAAATCATATCATTTTACATGTGTATAAGTCTTGATGCAATAGTGTGGTGTTGCCGTGTGTGGAAGTTGGTTCCTCTTCTTATAGGGCCTCTATTAATTATTTTAACCAGTGTCTCTTAAATAGGCATAACTGTATTTTCTTTTATTATTTATTTTCCTTTTGTTGTTGGCTGGAGGTTCTGCGAGGAAAATCAATCATATTCTCATTTCAAAGAAATAAGATATACTCTTTATTTCATCTTTGTTTTATAGTTTCAACAGAATACCTCATGTTGATATCTTGTAGATTTGATTCGGATCTCTTTCTTGATACCACATGTTTTGCGATGAGAAGAAAATATACACACAAGCATCCCGTTACATTTTGAGCCACGTTTTTCATAAAGATAGACTGTTTCATTTTACCTCAGTGTGAGTTTTTACTCACTGCAGTGGCCTGGATAGTCTAGTCTTGAGGCAAAGTTTGAAATTAACTTATAATACTTATAAGACTTATAATATTTTAAACTTGAGTTGACTCATTTGGTACTGTATGTGCATTTAATCTAAAACATGTTTCCTTACAACCCAGATGACCCAGTGCTAAGCAGGAAGAAGGGCTAAAAGGACATCATCCCCAGGCAGGTCATACCTCTCAGTGCAGTCAGCCATTTACACTATAATAGTCTCGTCTCTACTCAGGTGTCCCATCTTCACATCAAACTGTAGAGAATCATGTCAGCATATCCAACTCAGACACATGTCATTTGTTGTCAAAAAAAGCCTCATTCTGTCTATGTGGAAAGTAAATCAAGGGAATTCTTATGGAGACTTTTTTTCTGTACAAATCCCTCAGCGTATTTCTGTCTCTCTGGCTCTTCTCTGTACAGCGTGTTGCTTTGTGGTGAGCTGCTTAGTCCAGTGATGTCAAATTCTTGTGCATTTTTAGTTTTTTTCTGTACAAGTTCAGTCATTGCTTCTCAGAATGTTTAAGCCCTGAATCAGAGTCTGTGGTCATGTGCTACCTGCAATGCTCCACATCTACTATGTAATCAGTTTGTGCTGACCAAGATCATATTCATGTCTATGGTGCTATTGTAGGAGCAAACTGTAACAGCACTAAATAGATTAGCATTTCATGTTGGCCTATGAGTGAGTTTAGACTGTCACATGTTATAATTCTAAAAGTGCAATTTTCTTAGTCTTTAAAATGACAGATTACTCAGTGTTATTCTTGGCAACTGTAGCCATGATTTGTGATAGAAACATTGCTTGTTCAAAAGAATCAGTCACAGCATAGATAGTACTTGTGGTTTTTAGAAATATTGCCAGATGTGAAACTGTCAAAACTCACAGAAATTCTTAAGATATCTGTGGAAACTACTCTTCTGTAAATAAACCTCAAGGAGAAAGCAAAGTATGACTCAGTGTGTGTGTGTATGTTTCCTTTTTTTTTCTTTTGCTGATGTTTGTTTCGCAGTGCTCCAATAAAAGTATCGTTACCATAGTGTAGAATTACTCTGTTACAAGTAAAAGTCTGTATCTTGAATGGATCCATAATTCTGTGTTTCTTTTATTTAGTACAGATGTATATTATACATACATATACACTATAGAAGTACATATTACATTTGAATGTATATAAAGGTGCTGGTAGATTTTGTTAACTTTTGTTAAATTTGGACGACTTTGGTCTTTACACAAATCTAATAATCAAACCGGCTGTTGGCTGTAGTTTCATATTTAACACGCAGATGGTATCAATCTTCTTATCTAATGCTTGGCAAGGCAAAGAGACATATTGTTTACTATTTTTGTTAAATGCACTAACTTAGCAGAGTCTGGCTCTTACATGTATTATACCATCTTTGTGACTTTTGTTTCATTCTTATTAAAGGGCTACTTTGTTAGAGGATATATATATTTTTGGACCAGTTTAAATAGAATATTGTCATTTATTACTTTAAACAACACAAGAACTGCAGATACAAAATGGAATCATTTGCTTTAGTTGCTGTCCCAGCTCCAACAAAAATAACACACAGTTATGTTTAAATAAATCCTGCATAACAATGACCACAAACTTTAGCCGGGTTAAATGCCCTTTGCTGCTCTTCTGTGCCCAACTCTTATCACTCTGAAATAACCTTAGGACAATTGTTATTGTTAAAACTGTCATTCTTACATTAACCACTGGGGGGTAGTGTGGTCATTCACAATTATTCTCCAAAAGAGGCGCAGTAACTTGATGCTGAGGCTGCTGCTTGAATGCTGGACCTCATTTGCTGCTCTCCTCCCTATGCCTGTCTGCTTGTGATTACTCCCTGCAATTAGTCAAATCAAATTTGCATGCAGGAAAAGGGAAAAAAATGAAAGCTGTAAGTAAATTGTCTCACTTCATCACAATAATAAAAAAAGGCTATGTTAAATGTAAAAGGTGAGATAATTGAGAGTGTGATTCTGTGTATGGCTGCACATTTGTCTGTCTGTGTTTCTCAGTCTTTGATGAATCCATATTTTGTGTGTGCATGAGCACACATCAGCAAGAGACAGACAGATATATTGAAAAACGGAGATAAGGGTGAGGCGAGGGCGAGAGAGTTAAGACAGGAGCAGTGAGGCGACATCACATGGCAGAATCCCCAGAAGAGTTTAGATAAAAGCTCTCGCTGAGCGACATGGGTCAGGCTCCCTATCTCCAGCCGTTCATCAAAGTTAATCAGTGGACGAGGCTCTTCTGCACTGGTCTGAGTGGGGACACATGTGCCCAAACCCACACATGAACACACAATATTACATATCCATGCACAAGCAAACACTGACATGCATCCACTCTGACACTATAGTACACCCACCAATGCACCCGTGTGAATGTGAATTGTATTGTAAATGTGCACATTGCCTTTCCATCCTCTAACGGCAGCGTGGTCCCTATGCTTGTTCAGCATGCCTCATATTTCATTGTGAGGCAGGCGAATGGAGCACAGAGAGTCAGGTGAGGGCCTTGCTAATGAGGTAGAGCTCATTGCCTGTGGGAAAATAACTGCGTGAAGCTCTTGAATCAGTCCATTCATTCTGCCTCTTCCTGCACCTGCCACCACACTACTACAGTCTTCTCCTGCAGCTTCAGTCCTACTTGGCTCACTGCTGACCTGCATCTGCTTTCTGACAGTCCCAAGTGTTTAGTAAAAGACCTTTTCAGTTGCTGTGGTCAAAACGATCTTTCCCTTCGCAGAAAATTTGACTTGATCTGATCAAAACTTGACTTGATCAAGCTGTGCTTTGAAAGCAGGAAAAAAAAATTGATTATAGTAGTACATATAGGAAAGATCAGGTCTGAAATACCAAACACAGAAAGCCACCAATGTATTTGCCTTTTTTAAATCATTATACATTTTTACATTGCAAAATATCCCAACAATGTTCATGTTGCATGAGAATCTTATCCTCTATGTAGATTAAATATTGTAGTACTAGAGTGCCCATCATTTATTATTTGAAACCTTATTTACTCTGTAGTCTTTTCAATAATCACTAAAAGCATAGAATTGATCAATTTACTCTTTCTTCAACTTGATATTAGCCCCGTTAAAAAGGACACCTGATGTCTTAGTTGGAGTAAGTGTTAGACCTGTGGTGATGACATCATGGGGCTGGTGCATGACCTTAGGTGTATGTCATTCCATTTGCGCTGCCTCCACTATGGTTTGCATCTAAACAACACTGAGAAATAAATGGTGAAAAATACAGCACACGAGAGCTTTCTGTCCCTCTTTCTGAAAAACCAAAACGATCCAATGGTATTGTAATTTGAATATTTCTGAATGCATATGGTATATGGCTGTTTTTTGTCGCTCACTAATACGCGTTAATTTTCTGAAATTACAGTAAGGGCTAGCTCCACTTACAGATAAGACATTTTCTCAATGTCAGCACTACTGCAGGTTACAACCTGCCAATCAAATATTCCCCAAACTAGAGACAGCCTGAGGAAAAGGTAAATGAAGCAGGATAAGGTTGAAGATAAATTAATAAAGTCAGGGAGCTAGGGATTTGAAAGGAGGCTAAATGCAAAGGAAGTTTTCTGATATATTTGAATTATCTCCCGAATTATTATTACTGTGTGCAGCTTTAATATTCCCTATAAAGTCTATGAATAAGGTGAACACACTGTGGTATGGCTGGAAGAAAAACAGAGAGCTGTTAGTAATTGCTGTTGACTGTTATCCCCAGCTTCTTTTCTCCCCTGGGTTCTCTGTGCTGCTCTCCATTCACTGTTGGCTGGCCACAATAGCACCCCAGGGTGTAGGGGTGCAGTTTTTAAACCTTGATGTATACAAGTTTTCACCTCTACAACCAGAGGCAGAATGTAATACACTTGAATTGAACAAACGGTGCATCATCCACTTCTTTGTACAGACAAGTGAAGAGATTTAGACAGATGCTGCAGAATTTTGATTACTATTATTCTATTTTGTAAAAGGATTCAAGAGAATTCTGTTGTATTTCAAGTTTTGGTTTTATACTTTTACAACTTTTATCCTCTGTTTCATGTACTCTCCCCCTGCTTACAACCACAAGCACTTAAGTCCATGGCTGATGAGATGCCCATAGGGGAAAACCATGGGCATCTGGTAATGGACTGACAACATGCTTGTATCACTGACTCTACACTTGGCCAACAGCGTGCTGATCCAGCTATAGTTGTGATCTAAGCATGGGACCGAAAACCTTCAGCTCTGACCGATGCATGTGGATTAAAGCCTGCATGTTGTTGCAAGCGGGGGCTTGCACAGGCTAAAATGCTGGCTCCTGTCCATCAGTCATCTGACAAGGGTTTTATTGCCCCAACATTATATTCAAAGCTGCAGGAGCTCAAACCTCTGGATACGGTACACGAAACCAATGCAGAGTCATACAAAGATCCTCACCACACCAGGGACACAATTCTATCAATGTTTGTGCCTGCTAGCAATACAAAGGTATGCCAAGCCAAAGTTTTGCAGTCTGTCAACACAAGTTACAGCCATGTTTATGTGGCCGTAACTTTGTCTGTCTGAAATAAATCAGTCCTCTGAAAGCCTGACCTGACCTGTTTGCATTTTCCCTGCATTTGTTATTTGCTATAGGTGGAATTTGTCTTTCTACACATCTTCATTGAAGGCTAAACAAATCTAACATAATATGTCAGAAATAACTTGGATTGTTCCATCTACTCAAAAGTCATACAGACATTCCTTAGGCAAAGAATAGCATTTATGATAATGCCTAATGACAATAATATAATAATATAAAGAAACTATAAGAAACATGAACATGAAGAAAGAAACATGACTCAATTTCCAATCGGCCTGGCATCCAAAAATGTCAAGGATATCCAGGCTATATTTCATAAATCAAATATTAATGCATTTGCTAATTTAATAGTGGATTTTCGGTTTGTGCTGTCACCTCTTAGCAAGAGGTTCCCTGCTTTGAATCCACTGACCGGATGTGGCCTTTCTGTGTGAAGTTTGCATGTTGTCCCTGTTCCTGTGTGGGTTTCCTCGGGGTACTCCAGCTTCCTCCCTTAGTCAAGACGTGTGTAAGGTTAATGGGTGACTCTAAAATTGCCCATAGGTGTGAATGTGAGTGTGAGTGGTTGTCTCTCCGTGTGTGTCTCTCTGTGTTGGCCCTGAGATAGACTGGCGACCTGTCCATGGTGTATCCACCTCTCCAATGACAGCTGGGAGAAGCTACAGCTCCCCACAACCCTAAACCGGATAAGCAGAAAATGATAATAAGTGGAGGGTTTTTCATTCAACAGTCGCATTTTGAATTGACTGTTTTAACACATCTATGTAGACATTTTGGAGCAGCCTAACACAACACAATGTCTATTTACAGTAGCATGTGCTGATCATTGTAAGACAAAAGTGTGAAAATCATACCTCCTTTGTCAAGCTTTGTGGATAACAAAGCTGAGTGTTGTGGCAGTGTTTGGTAGTGCATCCTTGCTAACTGGGCCTGATGCAGGAGACTTATTTCCACATCAGTGAATGGTACAGGCTAAATCCCAGTGGGCTGGGTGACCCACTTTTCAGCTCCAAGTATGTGTAAGCATGGTGCGCTGCAGATCACACAGCACTCAGCCGTTATCTAGATTCACTCACAAGTCGCTGCTAGCTTCTTGTGGTACAAGGCGGGGATGGCAGTGAGACGTGCCAGCCATTGACGTCATATCCTACAGAGCATGGAGAACATCATAAAAATAGTTGTACGTATTGCATAGATGTGTCACTGCAGTTTAACAATCACAGTTCTGGTGAAAATAAGAACAAGTCAGGGAGTAGCTCATGGATCACATCAAAGAAAATGTCATAATTTTTGACATTTTATATATATAATGCATTTTTCCCTGGTTTGTACCTCACTTGTAAGTTACTTTGGATAAAAGTATCTGCTCGACTAAATTTAAATACATATTTAAAAACATATTCAGCATTTACAGTAAAACTGTTTTGTTTTCCTGTTTTTTTTTTTGTTTGTTCTAGATATTTGTTCAACAATATCTAGAATATTTGAAAGTCTTAAATAGGGCACATTGCTGCACTTTTGCCTTTATTCATTGTGAGTCTGTTATTTGATTTGATGTTAAATCAAATAATAACATACATTATAATTTTACTAATAAAGACAATAGCCAAAATACACATTTTAGATAGAAAAGTTCACAACAATACTACAGAAATATTAGATTAGAAGTACATTAATCTTTGGACACATACTGTAAAGACAGAACAACTTACACAGATCACCCACATCATTAATACCATCTGGTGCTTTCATCGTAATGGTGGAGGGGTCAACATGGGAAAAATTTAATGCTGGCCATGATTAACAGATGTCAGAACACACAGTGCATCCACATTTCACCACTTTTAATCCTAAAACCACCCGGGGAATATACAATAACGCTGTGGCTGATTGGTGTCATTTGTAGTCATTTTGAATTTAATTCCCAGTATATATATATAGAGTTGTAATCAGACAGTGGAAGACACCCGTGAGAGGCCTTTGAATCTGGAAATGGGTTTGTCTTCATTGGCTTATTGCAGTGTGCAATGTGAATTTGAGAATACAGATAACAGAAATGGTAATCAGCCACAATCAGTAACAATATAGTGAGAATCAAAAACTGCCAACTAATCTGTACATGCAAAGATTTGATGATTATGATATGATATATGCAGTCAACAATTAAACAAAAACATTGGAAATATAGCTAAACATTCTAAGACTTAGAAATGTTGAAAAAATCATTAGGGATAAGCTGAAAGTAGATGATATAAAAATGTAACACTTGTTTGTCAAATTGGGGCCATTTAATACTTAATACACCCAATTGGCAAAGTGAGGCTGGATTGGTGAGGCTAGTTCATCTGAGTATTTGTAGACTGATTATAAGGTGCCACCTTGTCTAAGTGACAGCGAATACTCCGAAGTAAAAATATTTTATTTAACACAACATTCAAGTACTAAGAAGGTAAAATGTCCAGGTCCCTTCTTCACTGCAGTACTCATCACTGCTAACTGGAGCTTTTGGGAGATGCTGCCTCTGTGTCACAATATGTACATGGCCAGTGCAGTGACAAGTACGAGGAGCTTTAACATCATCTGTATAGAGCTACTTTATACATGTACTGTACAATTAGCTGGCGGGGTGCTCTTTCTGAAGAAACTGTACAATTACACAGTAAACCTTGAATTTGCGGCTGCTCAAGCTACGCTGAACCTGCTGTGACCTAGGATTATCACACAAAGCAGTCATGAAAATTGCTCAGGGCCCTGAGCAGTTTATGCATGGCTTGTTTATTGCCGGGCTTACACTAGATGCCCATGAGGTGATTTGAGGACCACGTGCATGCAAAATGTGCAATGGAATTGCTGTGGGATCTGCCCCATTATAATTCTAAGCATATCATTCGCATCCATCAGCAGGGTTCTCGACCAGGGACTGATCAGATTATTTATCACTTTTGCATTCCTCTCTGAACTATACCAGTTTTTTAGCTCAGAGCAAAGATAAATAAATGAATGAAACACCTGCTTGACAAAAATGTGTCTCCAGTAAATGTGGAAATAACATGTAAAGTGGAGGCATGTAGAATTCAAAGCACTACAAATACCGTGAAGATGCTTTGCACCTCTTTTCTTCCATTCGCCTGGCAAGAACAGCTGGTACATTGTGTGGAAAAATACCAAAAATAAGAGGCAGAGGTTAATTACATATTTGAGATGCATTACCTGTTCTGCATTATTCTGCAACTCTCAGATGAATTTTGAAGTTGAGGGGTCTTAGGAAATCTTCAAAGCAATCTGCAGTTATGAAGTTCAGATGTTTCACAGAAGTCATTTCAACTTAATCGTTTCACTGTTTGTCGTTTGGCCGACTTCAGAGCGTCTGTGAAGCAAAACAATTAAAACAAAAGAGAAAACTGAGGCTGTGTGATTTGAATCATGTGTTTTGGCAGTGGATTTCTATTCACTGGCTTTCATTTGCTGGCAATCTCATTGAGGCTTGATGCAGGAATGGTCTGGGCTTGACCCTCATTTTCTGTTTATATTGTAAAGCCAAGGTTTGGAGCACCCTAGAGAAATATCCTGCACTTTGTAAACAAATCTTCTAGTGAGGCAGCATCACACATCCTCTAGCCAGGTTACAGTGTTTAACACACAGATATTTAGCAAACACTGAATTGGGAATATTCAAATCACACACATTTCTAGCACATGCAAAGCTGTTTAGTGTAAAAGATGACACATTAAACTGTTTGAATAGACTGTATCATTCTGTGCATTTCAAGTAAGTGATCACTGAATGTTTACTGTGTAGCTGAGGGATTGAATTTATGGTCTAAAGGCTCCAAATGTGCTCTGTGTTGTGTTGATGTCTTTTTAAAACATGGTAGCATGTTCACAAATCACTGCCCCAGCTTGTTTTCACTGCAGATGCATTGGCTTCACCTCTGACATGACCACCAAACAAGAGCCAGACTGTCCCAAAAGGCTGCTGCAAAATGCTGCACACAGGAGAGGAGAGGAGAGGAGATATCATTCAACCAGAAACTGATTCAAACTAAGGGAAGCACTACAAGTAATTTGTCATTTACTGCAAGTTGTCAATCATAACACATTGTATTAAACTGTCATATATCATAATGGCTGAACCTTCAAACTGCCCTGTGTTACAATTTCTGTACATTTAGTACTTTTCAGGTGGGGACAATGGCAGAGTATCGCAGTGGAGACGAGCTTCTGAGAGAACAGATCCGTGTCTGTGTGTGTCCCATCAACAACTCCACTAGCTCTTTACCAAATAATTGTGTGAGGAGCTTCAGTGTAAGAGGGGAATTGATATACAGTCGGATTGACTCTTCGTGTTTTATGGAGATCTACCAAGGATCAGTGAGGTTTACTGGGACCGCAGACTGTAAGTCAGCCTGAACCAAACAATCCACGTTTGACAAAGGTTTACTTAAGGTAAAGGAATCATCAACTCAAAAAGGCGATAAATCTCTGTCCTCAACTCTGTGCACAGATGGACTGAGGGTTTAAATAATTAAGAGGGAAACACTGGTTTTATTTTTACTATGAACTGTGAAATAGTCATTAATTTGTAGCTTTGCAGTAGAGACAGACAGTGTGGGACTAGATCACACTTGTTAGTACACTTAAGTTGCAACATAAGGACTAACTTTTAACTGTGGTTTACATTGTTTGAAGCTTACATTGTAGTGCTTTGTGTAGTTTTGATTTTGGCATTCAACTTCCCACAGTCCTAAGACATGTAGACCAAATGAGCTGGCGACACCACAGACACCATTTTTGCAAATATAAGTGTATTTTTTTTAATTTAGAGTATGTCTTGCTTCAGACATTTGACATGTACAGGATTTTGCCTGCAAGCCTTTCATCTTGTGCTTTACAGTGTATAGTTTCCAGCGCAGGTGACCATGATTAGAAATAGGTGAGTATGGAAAATGAAAGGTTACACTGGTGGAGATGTTTTTCTTTTGCTTTAGTAATCTCTGAATACCAGATCAATCCATCACTGATAAGCATGGTGGATAATCAATAGTTACACAGTCTTCACTGAATTATTTTGACAGGAGCCCTAGGGAAGCACAACAATAGAAGTGTGAGATATTACATCTGTCCTCCCTCGGGCCAACCGTTTTCAACTCATCACAGCCTCATTCCAAAGCATTTTATTACTAAGCAGCAGTGGCAGCCCCAGCTGAATACAACCAATGTCTCTAACGACATTCTAATGTGCCATTACTTCACCAGCTGAAACACACAAACCACAGGCCATGCCGTCATTAACAATTCACCATAATATTTCCCATTGGGTAAGCTGAATATGGCCCTTTTCTACAATGAGCTCTGCTTTATTATGGCAGGGTTCATTTTCAATTTGAACTAAAGCACATTTCTTAACAGAAATTGAAACGCAAGTTCTGAAGAGAACTAAGAATAGCTTCCCTGATTTGTGTTTGTTAGATACTTTAACACTAATGATGAGAGTGCCATACTTTCTTTATGGTTACAGCTGTTTAGAAATTAACAGAGTTTATGGTTTTACTTTTCACTGTGTATCACTGTATCAGCACTGGGTATAATAACGAACTGGCAAGTACTGGAATGACTGGACGAGGGTAAAGCTTTCTGGCTGCTTTTATACTGAGCCTGAGAGAGATAAGGTTTTACAGTATTAGCAGCAAAGTCCTAAGTTACATGTACCACAGGATGCATCAGATGTACTGTAACAAGGCTAAATACTTTGTAATTGCTGGATGCATGCATGTCAGCATTGTTGAATACACACGATCTGTCTGTGCATGTCTGTTTAAATCAGCCCCTGAATTCTTAGAACGCATTTAATTTGTGGTCACATACATTCGCAGCCGATGTGCTCAAATTAAACACATGCAAATCGGACCTTTTTTTGGCTGACGCACCACCAAAGAGCAAAGAACCATCTTCTTTGTAACACAGAGCACAGACTACATTTTGGGACTGTCATTCTATGTTGTTTATTAAATATTTGTATTAGCCAGAGACAATTTCAACAATTCTGAAAGATTCTCAGTCAAGACAGTGCCTTTGCATTTGCTAGATGTTTAAACAACCAGTAATTTATAAATTCAATAGTATATGAGCATTTACATAACCCCTAATTATCTTGCTCCAGTAGACCGTTTTTGATAAATTAGAAGTAAATTGATGACAATGTGAAATTTTTATAGGTAATCCTCTAGCATTATTAATTATAGGTTGGAGAAAGCTACTTTCAATTTTCTTATTTATCTTCTATGTCTCCCATCATCTCTGTTCTCTAAAAACAACAAACTGATCTCAGCTCTGCTCAACCATTCTGTTTCCTTCCTATGCACAAAAATCCCCTAAAAAAACACAGCCAACCATGACCTTCAAATTTCATCTTTTTCACTGCCTGAGATTTGAGTAATTTAAAAAATGATAGAGGTGGCAAACGAAGATTTCAAGTAGAAGTGAACTCAAGATCTGTCAAAACAATTTGTATTTGATTTAACACTTTCTTTTAAGGAGCTCAGTGTTAGTAAATGCTATAAACATCTCTCCTCCCACAGAATTCGTGTCTTATAAACACAATCTCCTGATTACTCCTAACCGGCTTTCCTACACTTTGGTGGACACCGGAGTAGTTTCTTAAGTTGGGTAGTATGTTGTTAGCAGTGGCCCGGCAGCAAACAGCAGCGTAGCTCTTTGGTGGACAGTGTACACAGGCATGCAGCAGGTGAATGAGCCATTCTGTTTCGATGTGTGTTACAATGAGCGACTGTGTGTTGTGAGTGTAGCATCAGTCTTGAGCTGGGCTGCTTTTTCAGTGTATTCCCCAAATTGTGGAATTAGTCACGTTAGACTAATAAGTGTAACGAGACCAAAGAAATACACTGGCATGGCTGCATCAGAGTGAATTGGCCAGTTTTCCTCAGTTTAAATTGACTCTTCTGTCAGCCTTTTATGATAAAAGCTTCGTTCCTCTGGTTTGTTGATTTGCTTGCCCAATTTCATGCAGCAAGGCAGAAGAAAATGCCTCACAGCCACTTCACAACATTGGTTTTGCCTTTCTCTAGATGTCACTGTCACTCACTATACAGAAACATGTTATCATTGCAGTTGCCATCAAAATTCACAAGACTCAGTCAGCCAGAGAGCAACTTTGGTATCATCTTAACCACATCTTGCTCTCTCTGGCTGTTTTAGTCTCTGTGGGTGCTCAGGGATCCTATCACATCTTGAAACAAAGATGTGTGTCTATACAGCCAGGCTTCCAGTGATAATGCATCATGAGAAGAGGATAGCTCCCTAACATGGCCTGCATACCTGCACCATCTCCTCACTTTATAGAGATTAATGACCCACACATCCATTTAAGCCTATGGACAAGTAGGAACAACAGTACGCCACAAATCATCAGCCCATCAATGCAGGTAAGCAGGATCTCATCCTCATTCTATATGGACAAAACAATGCAGATAAGCTCAATGGGTTGTGACTGCTAAATCACAGAGCTGTCTGGGTGTGACATACTCATTACTGGTTTATACACAGAGTAGTTGGAAATTCTTTATTATAAAATATATGTTTTTCTTCCTATTCCATTGGGCCTGTTGAAGCATGTTTGTAATATCAGAAAGAAATGTTGTTTGAGCTACAGTATGTCTAAATTCCTGGGTTTAAATTCCCTTAGATGGCGTTTGTCTTTATCATTTGCAATTTAAACATTTTGGAGCTTTTTTACTTAAAAAAATAATTTAAAAAAAATTATCTCATATAAACATATATTTTATATTTATATTTATTGAAATATTTTTAGATTACCAATGTTTTTTTCAAGTTCACATTGTTGTTTCACCCCTTGCTTTCAGATTTGTATCTCATTTTCTAAGCCTCTGTGCCAATGATACTGACATGAGGGTCTGTCTTCAGGCAGAAAGCAGTAATGTTAGTAATATTCAACCCTATTGAGGAAAAGAGGAGCAGAACGGGCACAGAGAGGCAACATGGTGTCTGGAGGACATATTTTTGTCTGCACTCAGTAACCACTTTATTGGGGAATAGGGAAGAAAGGTGATTTAAGTGGTATTTCAGAAACTGTTTATCTACTGGAAGGTTCATCTCTAGACTTTACAGAGAATGGTCTGAAAAAGAGAAAATATCCAGGGCAATAATGCCCTGTTAACACCAAAGGTCAGAGGAGAATGGCCAGACTGGGCGGATAGAAGGACCACAGTAACTCATTATTTAGGTATGCAGTAGGGCATCTCTGAGCGCACAACACAAGGCATCAGACCTTGAAGCAGATGAGATACAGCAGCAGAAGGCCACACAGGGCGCCACTCCTGTCAGCTAAGAACAGGACATTGAAGCTACAGTTTGCAAGAGCTCACTAAAATTGACAATAGAAGAGTAGAAAAACATTACTTGGTTTGATGAGTCTCGATTTCTGCTGCAAAAAATGAATTGTAAGGTCAGATTTCTGTGTAACATAAAAGTGTGGATCCATCCTGCCTTGTATCAGTGGTTTAGACTGGTGGTAGAGGTGTAATGTATGGGGGATATTTTCTTGGCATACTTTGAGCCCCTTAGTGCCCCTTAGCCGTCTTAAATGCCACAGCGGACCTAAGCGTTGTTGAGTAGGGTCACATACAATAATACATAGACAGCCATCACAGTTACATTCATTTGTCTTTAGCAATCAACAAGCTAAGAATCTACAAACTGCACTTCAGGCAAACATCGCACACATGCTTGTTAGTTTCTGTGATGCCTGTTTGATAACGACAAATACCTATGTAAGAACAAATGCTACCTGATAATTCGACTTACTGGAGCTCTGCAGTGCAGTCCACAGGTTTTCTGTTTGCTTTCCACCTAAATGCTTACATAGTCTATTAGTATCAATTGCTATTTAATACTTCAAACAAAATACAGCTAAGGTGGGGTATGTCATTAGTTCAAGAAGTATTTCATCAAAAATCAAAGTGTCTGACAAATAAAAATCTTTTTGGAAAAGTAGAGCAGCATAGCAAAGTTAATGGATTTCAAGCAGTGGGGGACAAAGTCGGACTTTATGGAAATCCATTAGATAGATTTTAAGTTATTTAAATTAAAATAAAAAATGCTAGCCCTATTGGTTGCACTAGAATAATATTTATACAATACAAAGAACTATTGTATTGTGTAGAAAAAGACGTGTTGTAGAATTAAGAATGAACAGCCGGGTTGGAGAACCACAAACATTTTAGCAGTTTCGTGGAGAGTGATGAAACCCCTCTCTCTGACCATCTGCCGCAGAGCTTTCTTTTATACTCTGCAGTCTGGTCAGAACTCAGGGAAGACTGCAGTGACCTAACGGTGAAATTAAGACATAGTTGCCTTCCAACTGTGCAATATGTGCCCATCTTGGTATTGATGGTTAGAGGGGGACATATAGGCACAAGAAAGTTGTGCATCTTAAACTGTGAATGCTCATGTGCCGATACAAACGCCCACACATGTACAGAAACATTCCCATGCTACAGTTATGCTCGTACATAGAACTACATATGAAAAAAAGCCATTATTTTGACTGTCACTGTGCAAATGGGCAACTTGTGAAAGGTGGCATGGCGCTGTTCCAGAGATTATGATTAATAGCTAAACTGTCACTGGAACAGCTACGGCTGAGTGCCTGCATATAAGATAATGTTCCACCCCATGAAGCTATGTCACACCAGTGGCAAATTTGTGAGCCAACACACGAGTACAGGCCACATGTCATTTACATTTAATGGTTCGGGCAGCTCTGTGGCTACGAAGAATTTTATGTGGCATTACAAACACGATGGGAAGGTTTTCCAGGATGTCTTGACAGATAATTTGCATTTGTAAATCATTGTAGCACAAAAACCAACTTGATAAGACATCATCACTCCTTAAATTATACTGTAAGCTACAGTCCATTTCACATTCCTCATGCTCAAATCCAGTCAGGTAGAGAAGTATTTAACAGCTCACTTCTGACTTAAAACCGTGTAAGCTGCAATGTAGGAGACAGAGCCAGCAGTTACCTCTCAGCCAGGCTAGAGGTAGGTCAGGGGACCCTGGATTCAGACTCAACAGAGAGCAAGCCAACTGAAGACCAAGACTGTAATTACACATGAACAGATGGCTTTGCTGGAGGACTCTCCTCCCTCAATCCCTCCTTCCCTCAGACCCACTACCTGCAGTGCACTGAGATCTCACCACCCTCAAAGCCTTGTTGCACACAGATAATTGTCCACAGTAAATCTGTGGCTGGTGGGTTGGCTTTCAAGCTGCGTTACCGGGCAGCCAGGAGCTCCATCACCCAAACCATCAAACACTCCATGGCCAACCATCTTCGAGCAGTTTATCAAATGATGTGAGGCCTTGGGTGTACATTGCTCCTATACTCAAGACACCTACTGGGCAAAAAATGGAAAACTCTTGCTTTTTCTGAGATTTAAAATAACATAGGATTCAGTGTCTACAGCATTAAGAAAGTACCGCAGTATCGTTAGCTTTTTCTGACAGTCTTTCTTTGGACTCCCTGGAGATAAAGACAGAGTGGGATAGATGCTTGCTTTGCTAGTTGCCATGTCCTTTGTTCTTTTTCTAAAACCATGCGAGTGATTTATGACCGTAGAATATGTCTATGTTGGGTTTTTCTGTGTAACAGTGGCCCAGAGCAAACAGAGGCACAAACACATTTTGGTTTAACACAGTTGTGAGGCACAAGCGCCCAAGTCAGTGCTCCCACTTTTTCCAGTACTAACATGTTTTTTTTCCACTGAAAGTGCTTGATAAAGTTGCAGTAGGACAGCTTTTAAAATGTAATAATTTCTCAAATCAAAGTGATACATTTGTCACTGAGCGATCTGGTGACCAGATTCTGGATGCAGGCACTTCCTTTTAATCAAAAGCTGCAAAATGAAATGTGGGCATTCAAGTGAAAACTGCACCCAGATGACTGTCTCACAGAAGGAAATAAATTGTTTTCCCATCCCTTGGTGTCATGTGTGTTTGCTATTAAACTGTCAACCAGCAGAAGTGATTACAGCATTTCGTGCCTACTGCATGCTGCGTGCTGCATAGAGTCAAGCCTAACTTCATCGTCTCACACAGTATATCAGGATCCAAATAGGAGCAATGTCGTTCCCCATGCCCCTGCAGAAATCTCTGTGGTGCTTTACTTAGTGCTCAACAAGTGTAGTGTCCAACTCTGTGCTTTAATAGCAGGCTCTTAAGTCCCCTAGCTTTCCCTGTGTTTAATGGCATGAGGAGGAACAAGCTCCATGTGCCCAATGTGACACATAGACCTGTAATTACGCTCAACCAGATTGGTAGGGGACAGGGCGCAGGGGACCTTGGACCCACAGGACACATACACACATACATTTAAGCACATACTATATAGTAGTTCAGGGGGGTACAACACAAAAACAGCACTTACACGTGCAGGTCACACACGTTATCTCTGTTCCAACATACATAAGACTATATAACATATACTCTATGTAAATTACACACACACACACACACACACACACACACACACACACACACACACACACACACACACACACACACACACACACTGACACCTCTCCAGACACGTGGTCTGGATGATTTATTAAAGCCGTGAGAGGACTAAAGGAGAAGCACCAGGCACCAGTGAAGGTGAGGGAAGGGGAAACCCAAGGGGAGACGAAGTGGGGCAGAATTGACAACTCGTCACACTGATACTGAGTATAGTGTGTGAGTGGATTCACAAAAAAGTAAAATATTACGTACTGATAAGTACTGTAATCATAATGAGCAAAGGTCAATTGTTGGGTGAAAAGGCTTGATTGAGGCTGCAAGTGCCAATATTGGACAATGCACGTATATTGTGTGTTTACTGTGTCTACTACACACAAATAAAGTAATCACAGCTGCTACTCAGGTATTTCTCAACATCTTGAGAATTACAAAAATTTCAAAACAAACACTAATGATAAATCACAATGAAGTGTTGTTCATCCTTCAGGTCATGAATTATGTACAAAATATGAAGCATAATGGTAACAATCATATGCATACTTCCTGTAACGATATCTGTCATCTTAATCTGAAAGCATGAAAGACTACTCACAAATACTTAGTCTGAATTTAGAGTTATTCCTCACTCCTCATATTGTTTAATATTGCCAACATTTTCTGTGTATTTTAATATAGTATTTCAATGTATGTCACTGCATTCAAATTTTATTCATTTATTATTATTATTATTATTATCACAATCCATCCATCCACCACTGTGTTCTTGCATCTTATAACATGACATAAAGCACTGATATAAAGTCAGAGCTTCATCTAACACAACAGCATATATTGGAGCTTCTGCCTGGTTTGAAATAATGCTACTGTGAGTGAATAATTCCTCCCCTCAGGTGATCTTCATCAATCTCCCTCTTCCAAATAGACTGCCCTCTGCTTTGAAGGACGTAGAAAGGTCCTGGTTGTATGGTTCACGTCTGTTAGTCACACAGATGTACATATTCCTGTAGCCCTTAATCTTCTGGATAATGTGCATTTGTCTTGTTGAGTTTTGCTTCTTTTTTACTGTTATATGATATTAATCATCAGTAAAGGAAAATCAGTTGGCCATCACCTACTTGCAGACACAGACACACACACATAATGCAGACGATGCAGTTAACAAAAATGTTTGATATCTGACAATAAATTAAATCATCCAGCTCATCCTCAGGGACTCAAATTTGCTCATCACAGGTTTGTCCTTTGAAAGGAGCTGCAGATGAAGAATAAAAACTCCTTTAGCAGTTGAGAGTATGCAAATCAGAGGTCAAGGTTGTGGAAGCCAGAGTTGATGTAATTTTACATCTTGACAGTTTTACTAGTGGATGAGTGAGGTTAGTGTTTGCTTCTGTGTTCTTTTTCTTCTGGGAGCGAGTGAGAGTGACTTCCACTGCTACAGTTTGCTTGTTTTTATATGTTTTTCATCTTTTACCTTCTTTTTTCCACAATTTTATATTGCACAGCAACAACACAACCTAGTGTGCATATTAATGCAGATCCTCTCATATGCAGAACTGCTTCAAAAGTCAGTCGAGTCAGTTGGGTGAAATCCAGCAACAGGCTAGTAACCATGGTTTGCAGGATATCAGTATCCCTGTATCTGAGAAGGAGGCAGAATGTAGCACCAATCAACAGGGTGGGCACAATGGTGAGAACAGGCAGCCAGAAAAGGGGGCTTGGGCAGAAAGGCTAGTGAATTGGCCCAAGGCTAGTGAGAAGGTGATGTGGACAACTGTTAATTTAGATCTTATTTGTGATCTAGAAAAAAAGGGATATTTAGAGTTGATGAAGGCAGGAAAAAGGCAGTGTTAGCAGGAGATGGACAAGCTTGTCCCATAAGGAAGACAGCTTTAAAGCACTGGAGGAAGACTACAGATTCATGTTCTGCAAAATGAAGCCAAATCTGGTTTGGCAAGTGTGAAGAAAGTAGAAAAAGAGATTGACACCCTGGATGGACTGATTTAAAGCCACATACAACTAACTCGATTCCCAAATGTTGGATAGGTTAGCATGGAGGAAGTAGCATAACGTTTTGTTTCTGTGGACGGAGCAGTTTACGCTCTAATTCTAATTTTAGAAGATATGATTTCTTCATTATCTTCAGAGGTTGTCAAGAGCTAGAATACTATTTTTGAATCTTTGGAAGACACAATCATGATCTGGCATCAAATTTAGGAAGCAAAAAAAGGGACAGAGGAGATTTGCATGTACTACATGTGACATTTTCACTAGTGGGCCTATAGATGTTTTACAATCCTAGCATGTACATCCACTTTCACATGGACTAGAGGAGCTGGGGATTAAACTATAATGGTTTGTGAACAACTTGCTTTATTTCCTGAACCACAGGGCAGCCAGATCACTACTGAACTGAGATGGGTCACAGAGGAGAGAGGTTTCAATCAGTATAGCAATTACCACTCATGAAGGTGTAAATGATTGACATGACAACCATGGCCACCGCAGCACCATGTAACCACCAAGGCCTTCTGTGGGTAAGGATTAGGTCGAGCCAGAAAGATTTGGTGAAGTGTGTATATATTTCAAGAAAGTTGTCAATTACTGTCAATGACATGAATGAAAAGAAAATGTAGATTTGAAAGAAAAACGCAGGCTGAGGTGTTGTAGATGTACCAAGAACTATATGTAATAGGAAATATATACTTCAAAATATATTAACAACGATTAGTGTAATACGTGTTGAGAAAAAAAATTCATCAAGTGTATTTGAAAAAATATCTGAAAAATCTTCTATATATCTGAATGTTTTATCTAAAGTCTTTTACTGATTTAATTTCTTTTTAAAAAAAGACAAATGTATGACACTGACAAATGAAACTACTTTGTCTTTTTTTTCTGTTTCAAGATGATTCAATATTGACTGTGTCCTCTCTGTTCTCACTAAGATTGTTATTGAAGAAGATCTTTAAAACGCTACGCAGACCTTTGCCTCCTTACTGTGCAGCCTTTAGCTCGCAATTTCCTTCACAAATCATGTAAACCATTATATAAAATTACACCTCATTGCATTTAAGTAATTAAATAGAATTTTACAGAGCTGTGCTTAAGGCTTGATTCTAACATCTACTGTATCTAAAATAAACTACATAAGTGGTCACAGAAGCAACATGAATTGCTTAAATAAAAAACGCTAAACACAGTTTTGCCATTTTTGTTGGATCTTCCCTGCACTTCTTT
Organism: Channa argus; assembly: GCF_033026475.1. Classification (NCBI taxonomy): domain Eukaryota; kingdom Metazoa; phylum Chordata; class Actinopteri; order Anabantiformes; family Channidae; genus Channa; species Channa argus. The sequence continues at coordinate 11,018,984 of NC_090198.1, forward strand.
CTGTGGGTGTCAAATGACTGATAGTAAGTAGCATAACTGATCTATCATTTCAGACACCATCAAATCATAACAAAAAGAGCCTTGGAGAGAAGAAAACCTTCATGTTTAGTGCAAAGATTACAGTATCTTGTAGAAATATCGGTTTTCTTAAAGGCAAACTCGCCCCAGACATATGATGACTCAGTTTTAACATGCCAAGATTAGGCCATATGCAGATAGCACTAGATACTATATTGTACAAAGGATTTGTACTTAAAGCATTTTTCAGTGGGATACGGATAGATATTCTTCATATGTTGCTCTTTAGTCTAAGATATGACACTATTTCAGATTAAACATAACAGATTGTATGCAATGTTTATCAAACTGTTCAGCAAAACTTGATTTCTTAGATTTTTATATTTTAGATGTCAATGCAAAATGCAACAGTTAAGTACATATTACAGAAGTGAGTCTAGATTAATTTAGTCTCTCATACCTGAAGATCCTCAGAACACTTGGGCTAAGTCTTAAAGGGGGAACTACTGAACAATTGTTCAAAATGACCCAGATGTTTTAACACATTTGCACATACTTTATGCACATTGAAGAAAAGTAGACTTTGGTACAATATCTCACTAAATATATTTACATGACATACAATTCGCCATCAGTGCAATACATAGGAATGTTGCATATTTACCAAATGTTAGACTCTTTCATTTATGATGAAAAAATATTCCAGTGACAGAAGCTGATATAACTAATGTGTAAAGTAACATGTGCAACTTTCATATTGGTTAACAGCTTCACAGGAAATAAAAATAAATAAATAAAATTTTAGTACCACCCTATCAACAATCAAATATGAAGCATTGAAAAAAGTAATAGATCACATGTACATATATATCTTTATACATGTAATGGATTGCTTTTGTACAAATATTTTATATAACTTTGGCAGTTTATCATGAACAAAGTTATCGGAAAAATATGAAACAATAATATCAAACTGTCAGCAATGTCATGTAAGCTTGCCTTCCAAAGCTCATGTTCACAGTGGTCATTCAGAAAGGCTGGAAGCCAATGGCTTAAAAAGAAGGAACAAAAAGCCAAAAAAGAAGAAGAAAAGAAGAAGAAGAAGAACATTTCCATCCTTTCTGCTAAGACTGTTAGCACTGGAGGCTGTCATCATTGTTGTCACGGTTATAAAATTACAAACACCTATGAAGGTTTACATAGCAGTCATCGCCATTTAAAAAAACATGGTCTATTTTCAGGTTGACTTAAAATACAAACAGTTTGAAGGCAAGGGGACAGGACCCTGCTCGGTGGTCACTGTGGAATCATGGGAGAGACATGACTGAGAAGAGGACATGCACAACAGTGCAGAGTGGAAGAACGTGAAGCCAAAAAACGAGGGTGCAAAATGACAGACTTTGCAACAATCAAAACGCCACATGGTCAGAAAATGACTTACACCGGACAAATTAATCGAGCAAATTTCAAACATACTAAGTTCACCATAATTCATATATGTTGGTTTTGTTCTTTTTTCACTGGTTTGGCACTTTATTGGAACAAATCTCCTTTCAAAAAGACTAATTGTTGTACAAAAGGTATTTCATGTCTCGTTAACTCATAGAATATAGTACTTAATAGTAAGCATACGGTAAGTAAACACTTGTACATACTGTAGTTTTAAAATGAACATTCCAACAGATGTTTTACGCACATGCACAAAAACAAACAAACAAACACAACTCTCTCTCTCTCTCTCTCTCTCTCTCCCTCTCTTTCTTGCTGCCTTGCCACATCAGGGCCTCCTCCTCTTCTCTTTGGACAATCTCATTCTTCAGCCTCTATCCTGAAAGAACAATGTTGGCTACTGTGCCTTCTCTTCCTCCTTCCTTTTCTCTCTAGCTCTCATTCAAGACAACACAACTCTTTTATTACTGCATTTTAGCTCCACATTAGGGCACTTCCTCTGCCGAGCGTGAGTCTGTTTTGAGACGCACAAACTCCTTGGCAACCTCGTCATGGGTCCTTTGAGAGAGTATCCTCATGATGGTGAGGCCTGTTTCGTCCATGGAGATGCTCTTCACCAGGGGGTAGCAGGCAGAGCAGCTGCCCTTCTCTGCCAGCTCTCGGAGCTGGATGACCGTCATGCCGATGGTGCGGTCCTCCCGGGCAAAACAGTAGTCCTTTACTGAGACGTGCAGCTCGTAGGCCTCTGGACCATGTTCATTACTCAGAACACTGGGAAAGATGACAAGAGTAGAAAGGTGAAAGTCAAATATTTAAATATGTACACAGGATGGAAAATTTTAAATTATTTTATATTCTAAATTATTCTAAACTTCCCTCCATGTAATAATAAAAATGTACACTGCAGGAAACATGATAATTCTATCACATAAAGGTTTATTAAACTGACCGATATACAGTTATTATTATTAGTCTCTTTCTCTAGAACTCCATGAGTGAAAACCATTTGCCCTTTAGACACCGACATCCAGCTTTGTTCACTGCTAAATGTAACATGTCCGTATAAGAGTCTGACTCCCCAATGAAAAGCTGCCTTATTGTATTCATGGCTGTGAAGAGACAATTAACTCATGTTATCCAAGTGAAATTAATATTCCTTTTTCAAATGAGCAATTAGCTCTAATAAAACTATCTATTAGACTGTTTTCTAATGACAATGAGCTTTTTAAAATTTAGATGTCAGTGCCAGTAGTGATACTATATATATACTGTACAGGCAACACCGGACCTGCACTGGCCATTCAGGTGTCGCTACAACTCAATCTGAAAATACTTGAACTAATCTTATTGGGAAGAAATGATCAAGGTTTCAAAGGCAATCCAATTTTGCCGAATCAACTGCATTCTGGAAGTATTGCCGGTATTATGCAGTATTGAATTCTCTTTTATGGTATGAAAATAGGATGCAGTAAAACAGGGAGAGACTGTCACATATAGTTAGATAAAATGATGAAATAATGAAACAGTTAAATGTGTGGTGTCAACAGCCCTCTTGTAATTAAAGCAAAGGTAGCACAATTACTCACTATTGGAATGTTTCATTGTACTTTGGTGACCAATTGTTATTCTTGGTTTTAGTGCTGAATTTGCGCTTCTTGTCAGCCAGGTGTGGTCCCACGGTGTTGACCTCCACAAATGGACGGAACATGCCGTTGGTCTGCCAGATGAGGTTGTTCACTGCAACCACTGAGCAATGCAGATGAAACAATAATCAACAACGTCCTACATATAAGAAAGTACAAGGAAATTTAGCACATTTTCCTAACCGACACACAAAATTGTGTATTTCTAATCATTATACTCTCAAACATATCTGCTTAAAGTAGAAATCCATATTATGTCATGTTATTTTCCAGACTAACCATTTTGCACTGACATTACTGTGGAGGATGCAAAGCTACTGACTGGCACAGACTAAAATGCAATGGCACTTTACATCAAAAAAAGCAATATTCTCAGTGCTTGGTTTCTCTGTGATGGTTGTCATGGATAATGTGGGTAAATGTAGAAAATTAAATATAGAAATTGACATATATAGAAAGAAAGAAAAAGGATTAACACAAGCTATTCATCCTGCAATAATTGATTTCTCCTTTAATAGAAACATCCTTTTAGGACTTTTATAATGAGCCGGCAATGACATGGTTATAATTATTTGCCAGTTTGTAAGAGCTGCAACAGAGAGCACTGCACCTATGATGATGTTTTCAGCTGAGTTCAGTTCTTGTTGAGACGGCATGCATCAACAAGTGTGTGATATAAAATTTTAAAAATAAAAAAAACACGAATGCCAGTTAAGAAATTTACACAAAAATCCAACAACAAACGTCAACCTAACGGTGGTGCTATAGGGAGGGTCAGAGGATCACTAATGTCATTAGGATTTGTCTACCAGGGGTATGGATGTCTGAACACTTTTCATGGCAATCCATTTAGGATTTAATGAGATAATTCAGTGTGGCCTAAAGTGGTAGCCAGATTCTTTAGATCTATAAATCATGTGATAGGCTGAGCCACATTTTTTTTCTTATAGATACAGTGAAAATAGAAAAGGAACCAACAATACAATGAATTAAATAATGCCATCAGCAATTATTCAGCTGTTCATCTCTGTGAAAAGAAGCTGCATGAATCTAGAACAATACGTCTGATCGTGAGGCCAGCAGTACTATGGCACAATATAAGATTACCACCATGAGCTTCCATGGTGAGGCTTTGAATATTTGCAAGTGTGAATACATTTGAATAAAAATGAAAAAAGCAGGTCTGAGTATAGGAAAAAAAAGAGCTCACCCTTCACGCTGACTTTGTGCTCTCCAGTGCCAGGGTGAGAGATGAGATTCACTTGCATTGACACCTCCCCCACCGATCCATTGGATGACTGACCTGGACACACACCAAAACAGCAACAGGAGAATTGGAAAGAGGCATAATGAATAACAGAGAGAATGGATGACAGGCAGAGAGGTAGCCAGGAAGAGAAATAGAGAGATCAGGAGACGGAAATAAGTGAGAGAGGATTTAGGGACGGAATCCAACTCTGTGGGCACAGCTTGTTTTTTTTTTATTGAAGATGAAATCCAGAAATTGATCCGAAACGCAGAATATAAACACCTTTCTGAGTGTCACAGCTAAAAAGCCTAAATCTAAGAAAAACTGGAGGGGAGTAGATTTGATTTTATCCCCATCGAAGCCCAGTAGAAAAAACAACCAGGGTTTTCTATAGCTTTGGGCTAAACATGAATAAAAGCAAGAAAAACTAAACTATACAAAAACATGAAGGTGCATGGTTTGCAGGCCATGGAAGGGGAACATAGTGTGAAAGGAAGCACTAAATGCATTTGACATCATCAAAATATACAGACACGAAAACAGAAACACAAAGAAAACATTGGATTTGACTGCATTTAGACAACTCGAGTGAAATGAAAACACCATATAAGAAGGAATGTACAGGACACAAAAGAGTGCGAGAAAGAAAATATGCTTTCGGGCATCACATGCTGCATAGTTCACAATCATATGGGTACACGCTGTTACCAGGAAACAATTAGAATTAATCGTTGACCACGTGTCTCACTTTGCCTGATGCAAGGAGTCTTATCCACTTCAGCTGTCTCTAAAAATGCCTTGTCTTTCTCTCAGCATAGGACAAACAGATGGGGAAGACTTGAGGGCTAATGCTGGAGTGGTTGATGAAGGGGCATGCTGATCCAATAGCTAATCAATATGTGCCAAATATGTCCTGCCCATTATGGCTGGTAATGAAGAAACAAGCCCTGTGATTTATTGTAATGATGCCCTGAGAGGACAGAAGAGACAGAACAACATTGCTGCAGCACAATTAAGCCCTGTTGTGTGGGAAAATAACACAGCAATGCCACAGCACATTTCCTTCAGCGATCAGCTAAAATAATATAATGAATAAACCTATTTCTGTGACTCTAACTGGAGAGGAGATTCATACAGTCAAACATTATGAATACAATTGAATTTGTTTAGACTGATACAAAGTCACATTGGACATTATGCTCAAAAATACAAAACTCAAACTCAAGTCTGTTGCTCCTTTGAACAAGCCATTGGCTATACTGCATTATAAAGCTATTCTGCATACCCACACTGCTGCTAATACCCTAATAGGTACTGGACCACTGTGCTGGTCAATTTATTACTGCCTCACACTGACCACTGAGAGTGATATGAAAAGGTTGGATTGTAAATCACTGACGTCTAGAAGGCATCGGCATCCCTGTTGTTCACCACAAGCTCTGACAACCTATTTAAGATCTTTAAAAAGGTCAGGGCTCATATTTAAAATCCTAGGGGAGGCTGATTTTTAAAGTTCTGCATATTTACTCTGGAAAAACTTATTTCTAGAAATGTCTATGTTTTTTTTCTGCAATAAGCTGCCGCAGAGCTAGAAGTCAGAGGAACATATTCCTCTGAGAGAGTTTAGAGCTTTATTAGCTCACATTACCAATAGAACTTGTGATTGTTTTAATTAGTGTTGCAGTGTGTGTATTTGTGTTTGTAAAGGTTGTTTAGGTGACTTGCATGTATTGTTTTATTCTTAATTAGTATATGAGTACATTATTTAGTGTGTGTAATACTGTAGATGTTTGATCTCAGTGAACTTCCTGAGAAAATACAGCTTAACTAACAAACAAACTAACTCACTAGCAAACTAACTTAAAATCAAAAGCAATATACTGTGTGTTTGTGGCTTTATGAAATAATAAATGGGCACGCACACAGCAGCAGATGGTGAAATGGAGTGGAGTGTGAATAAGATAAATGGTACATAAAACAGATAAAGGAAAAGAGAGGCAGATAACATGAAGGCAGCAGGGAGGAGGTGAGAAAATGCCAACCAATGAATTTACAGATAAGAAAGGTGAGTTACAGCCGTTCATTGTTATATAGAATTGCAATTTAACTATTTAAATATTGTCTTCTTTGCTGTGAAACAAGTTACTCTTAGACCACACTGAATGATCACAAATCCATAGAAATTACTTTATAAATGGGAAGTTGTTCAACATTCACATGATGTCATTGTATGATGAACGGCATGAAAGAGATACAAAAATTTGTTCATGAAAGAGATACAAAACCTTAGCCTACTTCCCAACAGGCAGGGAGATTCATGCACGCTTTCAAGCACACACTTGGCTGGAATGAACTAGTGCATGTCATGGCCTAATGTGTCGCTGTCAGAACACAGCTGTTGGTAATTCAATGAAACATGTGCATTGTGCTACATCAAGCATCAGCACATCCCTACACTGTTTACAACCACCTCACTACCTCCACTTACAGACATCACATCAGACCACCAGAGATAAAAAGTGACAACATAAGGGTGCGGGGAATAGGATGAGAGATTTATAGAGGAAAGAAAAACGTTGAGCACTCTCTTACAAGCACACAGTGAAAGACTGTGCATCTATACCCATCTGCCAGTCAATGAGAGGAGAACCGCTGGTTGGGCCTGCTGGCTGCCTGGTGACTGGCTTTCTCACATTGCAATCCTGTTTCCTGCTGCCTGCCTATGCAGTGTTCTGCAAAGCTGAACATGCTGAAGCTACCAGGAGTTTTAAAACTTCAATGCCCCTCTGGGCTACATTCCCTCTTGGATCTTTCTGGACACCTGAAGCTATTTCTGCCTTGTTACAGCGAGAGAGAGGAAACAAAAGTTCTGTATAGAGACTGATGATGGAGACAAAAGTGGGTCAGTGACGACAGAGAAGCAGAGGGAAGAGAGGAAATTTATATACTGACAAAACAATTTTATGAAAAAAAAAAAACTTGTATATTTTTAAGAAATTTGACATGACTGTGTCTATATGTGTTTCCAATGAGAGAGACAACGAAGAAGTGAACGAGCACGGAAGCATTTAAGCTCTTCAGGGTATTTAGTGAAGAGACCTTAGATAACTTTGCTTATTACTTTTTCAAAATGTATTAACAGTGAAGGAGACTAATGTCGTATACAGTGAGGTGAGGCGTGCAATTACTGCAATGTCCACCGTGCATACAAGCCTAAGGAAACAAAGTGACACATAAACATCTTAACACTGTGCACACGGTAATGTAAAGTGAGCTAATATCGATGGGAATGTTACACATTGTTGATGTTATAACGAGCCAGGGGTGAAGTCACGTTATTGTCAATTAATTAGAAAAAGAAAGTGGAAAGGATTGAGGGGTAATAAAATCTTCTTTTTCATTTGTCACTTAAAATGTACCAAGGACTTATACAATATAAACTATGAACAACTGCAGCGATAAAATACACTGTAAATAAAAGATTTAACTGCAAAGTTTACCAAGTTTAATTACAATATGTTTACCAAATGATGTCCTAGAAGAGTGTTAATATGCTGCTATATAACAGTATCCACACTCATTGCTTTTTCACACCTTTCTACACACTTTCCTCATCTAAGCATATTGAAGTATTTCTTCCTTTTAAAATGGGCAAAGTTCTCCTTTGCCTCTAAAACAGCTCTAAATGCATATAAAATATTTTCAGCACTTGAATGCTGAATGCAGCCGTGCTCTGACAAAGCCTCCTTACCTTGAGAGGTTTGTGTGCATATATATTTCTTGATCAAGGCATCTGTAGGTTGAGTGTAAAGGCTGAGAGCATATTTGAGGGACTTCATATCTGGGCTCTTTTCGAGGAAAGTTTTCTTCAACCCATTTCCTCCAGCATGGAAGTATTGCTGCAAAAAAAGGGAAAAGGCTTCTGTTCATATGTTTAGTTTTCAAAGATAAACAGAAATTGTTTATCCGAAAAATATCATGATGGTAATATCTTTTCAGTTTACACACCACCGCAGGTTACTTGTGGCAGAGAACCAGCCTAGGATTATATGGGCAGTACATTTTACGAGGAGGAGCATATAGATCAGGGAGACAGCAATAACAGCTACTTTTGTTGCTAATTACCATGCATTTAAATCTTAGACTAGCACTTGAATAGGTAATGGACATTTGTGCTGAAAAGCTTGATAGCTGAGAACAGACTAAGCTTTGCTTTCTTTTCAAATGTTGTCACCACTCCCACAAAGTGAAGGTGGAAGTGTGACCAGGGACAGGTCTTATTAAGAAACGAGGCGTTGCTGAAAAGACGTGACTATGGGTTTAGAATGAAGAAACATTCCTAAATCCCTAAAATATTTTATTGTTTGTGCTTGTTACTTGTTTCTGGTCTGTATAACACATAATCATTATAGGAACAAAAGGGTATTTGTATTGGTGTTTGCAGAGTTAGTGGAGATCTATGGTGATGATCAAAGGTATAAAGACGATACCAAATAACATTTGAGGAAATACTGAGCTCCACACATTGCACACACATTGCTATTGTGGTCATCAGTATGGATGCTCCTATAGAAGCAGTGTTGTTAAATATGTTTTGACTGGTGTCAGGTCTGTACTTGGCAGTCACTTGACACAGTAGGAGGCACTGTGCCTCATCAGTGGCTCATGAGTCACGAAATATGACCGACATGTGCCTCTGATGAACTATATCTAATGTGGCACGAAGAAGGTGAGTCATGGGTGGGAGTGTATCAAGAGAAGGAAAGTAGAACAACACACATTCAGGTTTTCTGCTTACACTTGTATTATAGACAAATATATTTTACCAAGAATTTCATTGTAACCAAGAGAACAAACACTAAAGTATTGCTTTTCGTTGGTCTTATCATGAGGCAGAATCAGTCTAGCAGTCAAATTAAACATTGTCCCTTGCTACGTCCCACTTTCTCATATACAGTATTTTATTGTTTTTTAATTTAACAGCTTCCAGTTTGTGCTAAAATATGTGAGGTAATACTCTTCTCTTGATTGTAGTACATGATCCTGTGTAGACGAGTCCCATATATATTTTCTACCTGTGTAAAGCCTACAGTTTATCTGGCTACAAGAACAACCAGTGATGTGGGTCTTTATATTTGTTTATTGATTATTGAATGAAACAAAGGTTCTTTTTTAAAAAAATACCACACATGTAGTCTATCCAAGTAAATAGATATTTAGTTAGTCCTTTAAATCCAGTGTGTATGAAACTGAAAATTCAACAAATTCTCAAAGGTCATTGATCAAAGAAAGGAAACATCCAATGAATAGGTCTTCTTTGACACATTTGGACAGTACAATAACCCGTTATCCAATCCATTAGTTTGAACAGATTTATAATTCAGTCTGGATAATGTATTTTCATTGGGGTAATCACTATATGCACACATGGCCAAATGGAAGTAGATATACTACATTTGAGTTATTAAGCGAACACACTTTATGTTTTAATCCAAAGGCACGTGAGGCTTTTCCACAGTTATGTTTGGATCTTTTTATAAATGATGTAACTTTGGCTAAAAGTGGGAAGTACAAATATGTCAGCCATATACTGTACAGTACAATTGTCGATAAATTGGCCATATTTGGTTGCATTTCAACGCACATCTTTCATTTTTATATATTTTTTTTTTAATTACAGGTTCAAAGCTATTGTGGCTGCAATGAAAAATATTGGAATTAAAATGCATAGCATTTTATGATCTGATAAGCTAAATCTCCTAGGGCATTACTGAACTGTGTTAATTGACTTTTCGCACTGAAATACTGATGAAAAGAATTCCAGCAACATGATTGATCTAAACCTGCAGGTAGTTTCCTTGGAGACAACAGAATCAATTAGTTTTCTCTGCACTTTATGATGCAGTGTTGCCCCAGTGACACCTCACCATAACTCTTCCCGGTAGAACTGAGGCTTAGTCTTGAAATTGTCTCATACCCCTTTACGACAAATAGTCGTATGACAGCAAATTAGCAGTGCTGCATTTCACACTCGCTTTCTTTTACTCAGCTGCTCTGGGCGTCTTTTTCTATTCCCGAATAATAATTAGATGGATGCAAACTGACATTGAGTCATGTGTTTTAAATCTATAATGGTAGCATTTTTTCAAGCATGTTTAAAGCACTTAAATGTGAGTGACTCATCATCTTGCAACTACATTGTGTGTCACTGAGAAAAATTGGGGAGCGGGTCAGTCCCTACTGTATGTCTGGCATTTGGGTGGTGACAATATGGAATACTATTTTTCTTACCATTTTTTCCAGACTTCATAGATTTTTACAATACTTTTGATCTCTAAAATGCTAGTTAAATTCAATTTGCATAATTTCTGCTCTTCTGTGCCTTACGCAGCCCTGCTGTCATCAGACGTCCTAGTGTCTCTTGCCACTCAGCCAACTCTATAATTGACATAAAACTTACCTTGATGGTGGGAAGCACAAGGTCCATTGCTGCACACTGGCGTGGAGTCAAACTTCTGGCTTCCTCTCGAATTACATGCTCCTGGAGAAATAATAGATTGAGTAAAATACTCAACAGCTGGCCAGGCACTTACAGAATAAGGCTGTACCCCAACCAAAACCCAATAAATTTTACGAGCTTCATTTGAGTCCTTTAATCAGTCTACGCAGAGTCTGATCAAATGATCAAAAAACATTGAAATAATATGACAGCTTTAACCCACTTAATCTGACAGGACCCATTCGATCAAAACAAAAGGTGGTAGTGGTTCAAAAATACTAGGTTTAGTATTGTGGGTGAATAAGAAGCAGTGTAAAGAGCTTTTGTACCAATAAGGGAGAAAAGCACTATATAACTGCAGTGCATTTAGTTTATTCAGAATCAGAATCTCCTTTATTGGCCAAGTATGTTTGCAAATACACAGAGTTTGACTTAGTTTGCCTTTCTATGTATTGGCAATTGTTGAGTACAACTAATAAATTGAGAAAAAGTTAACAATGTTTATATAAATTATAATTAAATTACTAAAATATTGATATGAATGAAAATAGTAATTGGGACAATGAAACTTCCGAAATGGCCATAGATGTACAGTATCACTCGACAGATTTTCTGCGACTTCAGAAAGTTGAGCATCTTCGTTCTAAAACAACTTTTTGGTGACACTGGCTACAGAATAGCAGCAAATTTCTCACTTAATTTAATCTGACAGCAGAAACAAACTTCTGCTGGTCATGTAAATACAGTTGGAGTTGAGCATCACTTGCCTTTATGTCCACATTTCGCATTTAGAAAGTTACACTCACGCAGCATTAGCAGGTGTTTTTACTTTCTTCACCTCAGTGTCCTTGTCTTGCTAGGACACTGGACTCTATGGACACTGAAGCCTATTTTAACTTTCCGGAAAAATATATGGGTGTTTTCTTGTTTGGGCCAAACACATTTCAACTGCATAACCCTGTAACTGAGGGCAAACTGCACTACATTTATTGACTGAAAATGGCTTGTTATCATTGTTATCGAGAGATTTGTTTTTATAGAATTAATAGAGATCGTAACTCAAACACCTTCAGGATAATGGTGAATAACCTATGGTGAGCCATCCTACTGGGAAAAGGGTGTTTTGGCACGTTTTTAAGTCTTTGAAAGAGCAGGAGTGTTGGATAAATTTAAAGTTGTTATCTGACAGTCTACAAATCTGTCATGACCATGCACGGTGTAACATTGTTTTGTCAATTGTTATTGGAATTTTCCTAATTTATGAACAGATTACAGCCAATCATTTCTGGCAGTGACACGTTTCCCTAGTGTGTTTTCACTGTAGGGAACACAGTATATAAATTGGCCTTACGTCTTCATGATAGGGGCTTTAAAGATACAAACCACCAATGCACAAACAGTTACAAACTGGCTGCAATCTGCACAGTTGTTGCCTTGTCAGTTGTGTGTACGAAAGCATGACCTGATAGTTTGTATTTGTCTAACTTCATATGTATGCATATGTACAATATGCAGTGTTTTAAAATGCACACCCCTCTCCTAAAATACAGGCTGCAGATGAATAACACATATCGGTGTTATGCATTCAGGATATAATAAAGATTTAATCAATCACAAGTTTGTCCAAACAGATGTTGCAAAACAGGTGTGAAATTAAAAACATAGCTTTAGTTTTGTTTTGTTTTTTCAGAATTGAACCAGACTCACTAGATTTATATTGACTCAGATCCAATAGCATCTGAGATTCTTCCTTTGTGTCTACATATTTGCGTAGAGAGATAAGAGCTAAGGGGGAAATGACCGTGAGATTTCTGGAGCTTGAAAGGCATGTGTGTCACACTGCATGGATCATTATTTGTTACAAACTGAATGAGTGTTGAGATTAGCTCCTCTGATGATCTATGAATGTTGTGACACAGGTCAAAGGCATAGATACACTGAACTACATAAGGACAAAAATCAGTAAGGTGAGGATTATCAGTCATAATCAACAATAACAAGGGGATGATAAACCACACTAATCTGAGACAGGAACACACCCATCTGTGAACTGATGCACAGTATCCAGATGTTGCCTCCAAGGAAATCCCACACAAAACACAAATAAGTATAAATACACCAACAACCAAACACTTTCAGTTTACATCCCCTGTATGACTCAGATCTGAAATACCTCTCTGAGGTACTGTCATACCACAGTTGTTAGTAAAACCACTCTGTAACCACTGATCCATTCCAATGCCTCGCTACACAGGGCTCAAGGGATTAAACATCCTCTGGCCACATAAGCAATTAGACACTAGCCTGGTTATGTTGCTTTGGGCTGTACTGCACAATGCCAAAGCCTACAGCAGCTTACACGAGCATCTTTCCAAATTGCATCCTTAATTTGTGTTTTAATATAAATATGTTTAGATATTGATCTGGGATGAGCTGTTGTAATGCATTTAGTATATTTGTGTCTGTATATCTAATGCCCCACATACAGTGTTTACATTAATTCATAAAAGATGTTCAGCACTGATAAAGATCTTAACTTTGAGTATGTGTGTTGAGATATGTGACAGTGTTCGTATGTTCATTCAAAATTTACCTTCAGTTTGGACAACTGTCCTAAGTCCTTGGCAGCACTGAAGATCATCTGAGCTCCCTGGCATTTGAAAAACATGTCATGTTAAAATACACAAGATCAATAAATTCAGAAACACTCAAACTATTAATCTGGTATAGTTTGATTATCTGAACAAAATAAGGAAGAAAAGTTTAAGAGACAAAACCTAAAACACAAGCTCATTATTGAAGTTTGAATACTGCACCGGTAACATTTCATAATACAGGCAGAGACAGGAAAAGATTTTGGATTTGAAAAAGTGTGTGACATAGTTGTTATTGAAAACTTTCACGTTTCCAAAAACAACAATAGAAAAAACGAACTAAATATTCTTCAGCTGAAAAAAGTCAACTTGGCTTTTACACAATGATCAACATAATAAAAAACTCAGAGTGGAGGAGGATTTAGAGATGTCATCTTGTGTCATCTCCTGTATGGTAATGTATGTGTTATGAGAGAGAAGAAGAGAGTTAAACAGATGGAGGAAATGAGGACGAGGCAGGTGGACAAGTGGAGGGGGTGGAGGACAGCGCGAGTAATGACACGAGAAACAGAGAAGGGACATAGACACATAATTGATGAAACTCACACTCTGGTCGCTCAGCGGCGGCAGAACGATTGTTCTCTCGATGGTATTCAGCACGATTTTCCATAACTCTTTGAGGACTCGTTTCAGTACTGTCTTCTCACAAATTCTGGCAAATAACATCAAACTGCAAAGCAGCAAAACAATTGTATTTGTCAGGTCAATAGTTTTGGCATTTGTCTCAAACTGGTCTCGATGATGTGATAACATTTCCATAAATAATATAATTCCATAAAAAAGGCACCTGTGATTCATACACTACAGCTTTATGGTTTAAGCTCACTCTATTGTGCAAGCGGGGTCTCAGAGACAGGAGGAAGGATTTGGTATTTCCATATCATTAAGAAGATTCCCTATAATACCACATTGGCCTCAATGTTGCTTTGACAAATGGTTGAGATGTGGTTCCCAAAGCTCAACTGAACCGTATCATCACTATGGTTCTTTCAAGAATACCCAAGAAGAAAAGGAAGTAAATGCAATCCCTAGGTTGCATTAATTCATAGATAATGCAGGTCTTTGAAAAAAATGTAAACTGGTTATGATTACTTTACATTTCTATGTATTTTATTCACATCTCTGAAGGCCCTAAATAGAATAAATTGGAATTTGAAAATAGAAATATAATTAACAACCTCAACCTTCCTCCTTAATGATGAAACGTCATTCATTAGAGGGAATAAAGGCATCAATTAGTCATTATTGCCTGCAACAAAGTTCAACCTCTTTAGCAAGCAGAATGCAACAAGAGGCTGCAGTGGCCAGTCACATATGTGCATTCTTCTTTTATTACTTTTTATTGCCAACTCTCTATTTCTCTTCTCACCCCTTATTTTGTGAAAAAACATAAAATAAGTATCACCTTGACACTTTTCTAGAGTTTCATAGCATTTTAAACCATTATCCAGTGTTTTGTATCTATTACTCAAAGTGGAATTTCTATCTCACAGAAACCTGAACATTCCCCCACAAACGGGGACTCTGTTTTAACACAGGGCCTTTTTCCTTCATTAAGACTTTTTGGTGCTTGAAAACTTTGCAGTTATTATTCGTTTTACTTTTACAGTGTACTGCAAATGAGGCTGCACTGTCTTTATACAGCCTGATCAAAAAAAATTACTTTTTTTTATTATGCTATTTTCCATGGGTCACAACATTAGATGCTACTGAAACTTGAATAGGTGATAAACTTTTTTTGTGACTTTAGAAGTACAAGGTTCATTTTCAGTAGTTTACCTACTACCTCTACCATGTTTCCATTTAATTTGTGAATTCCAACAACATAAATTTTCATAAACTGTCGACTTTTATAGTCAAATGTATGATTTAAATTAATGGTAAATAGCCAGTTTAAACCTGTTTGTGAAGTCTTTTATTCGACTAGAAAGTGCCCAAATTGTAGTACTTTGCTTAATTGCTTTATCAGTTCCAAAATATAATCTAATAATTACTTGTATTAATAATACCATAACACAAAATATTAACTTCAGTAATGATTACATCTTTTTGACGATTCTAATAACTGTGTACTTTAATCAACAAAATGCTTGATTTTTATCCAGTCTTAACAGATAAACCCTGAGAAAAGGTCACAATATATGCTAATCATTATACCCTCACAGATTCTGATGCTTCCACATCCTAACAAACAGTTCAGAAAGTAGCAACAAAACATGATGGCAATTACAGTAGTCCATTAAAGAGGGACATGCTTACTGGAGAAAACTGCAGCATGTTAAAATCCAGCCCTGCATTTAATAGATACCTACTTTTTATCCAGAAGGTCCATAAGAGGTCGGAGGACAGTCTCCGCATCTATGGCAGCGTTGCTTCCTTTGGCTGAACCTTTCATCTGGACCAGCTCCTGGTTCATCTGCTTGACACAGTCCTCAATCACAGGTTTAAAACTGGGTGGGAAAAAGAATAAAACATGCTTTGAATCCTTTTCTGGATTCAAATTTTAGGCCACAGCAGTAGTTGAGGTGCTCATGTCTTCTGCTGCTGAAATTAAGAGCAGGGATGTCTCTTGTTCAAGCTGAAATGTCTTGCAACTCTTGCTGTGCCTCATGCTCAGTGAGCACAGCAAGAGTGTGAGTCAGCTGGCGTATATGTCTGTCTATAATTAAGCGATCTTATAGTCCTGAAAGAACAAGACATAAATGAAGGCATTAAACTTAATGAATATGTTCCCATACAGGCACAAACACGAACTAATGCTCACCTAGAGCCGAACACTCCACTGAGCTCATCCAGTACTGTGTTGAGTTTATTCTGCAGCTCCTTTAGCAGATCACTGGCCTCTGCATCCAGCTGTCAGCGGAAGACACACAGTTACTACATTATTATACTCGGCACGCTAGCCCACACTGACTAGAACTTTGTATCTCTGGAGGATGCCTCCACTCGAGTGGGGGTGTTAGGGGGGAGATGACAGGCACAGAGGAGTATAACCTGTCTTGATGGTGGCCTCCCACTTATTCTGCTGCCATCTGTGCAGAGCAGTATTCTGAATACAAATGGACGGCTCACCTCCGAGCGCTGCAGTGATGACTGCTTGCTCAGTCATGAGACACGGTGTCAGCAAAGAAGCACCCAGCAAGTGGTCTCTCAAAAGCGAACATTTTTGTGCAGTACTAAACAAGCAAGAGTGAAGAGGATATGCCTTCAGCCAGTTATTTCTCAGGGAATAAAGCTGACTTTCATATATATATAAATCTACACACTACATACCGATAACCTGACACCAAATCCTGTGACTGACCTATTATTAACAAGAAGAAAATTCACAGATTTATTCCCAGCATTAATGTACCCATGCATGGTATGTGTTGGGATTCTGCAGAGCCATAAATATGCATATGCATGTGATGGATGTGCTGATGTGGTCAAGTTTGTGTTCACCTATGCTCTTGGACATAACCTGAAAAAATAATGCACGGATGGATATTTGTGTTTGTCTGTATGTAATTGCATAAGTCAGAAAATGCATGTATGAGTGCATCTGTTTGTCTCAATGCTTATGAATTATGCTTGCCATGGGCAAATGTCTAAATATTGATGTTTTGAATGCGGGTGGAGATCACACGTCCCAAGTTTGGTGCCTGAGATGGATGTGTGAGGGCAGGCACCGCACCACATGCATGACAGATCGTCACATTAGATCAGATGAGCTTTAGCCATGGAGCCGCTCATCTCATACGTTCTAATGGTGGAATGCTCAGCTTGGAAGAGGATGTGCAAACTAAAAACTTTATAGACAATGTTATTCTGCAGACATCCCTCTATCTGAGGTACGAATGAGTTAGATTTATGCGTGAGTGTTCATATGTGCATGTGCTCACACCGCTGTCATTGTAGCATGCTAGGCTTTTCTGTCACAGAGAAAATTGCTCACTGAGGTTAGAGGTGTGATTCTACTGTTTGAGCAACGGATAGCATCTTTTCAAGTGGCAGCAAGAAAATACTGTTCCTTGGTATTTTATCAGTTGCCCCTAGCCTTCTCCAACTGTGCTTTAATCCGCAGCCGGGGAGTATCGGAAATTGAGATTCTCAGGTATTTTAAAGAACACTGCATTTTAATGGGAGTGTTGGCAAAGAAAATTCACCCGGCTGTTAGATAAACCAAGGCACCTGTCACCTCCTGAGATGGGAAAATTCCACTCTGACTGTGGTACCTGATTCTCAAAATGTCTATGTGACGACTGTGTACTACTGTAACCTGACAAAAGGACTTTCATTCAAAGATTGTCACAAGCGTTTCAATGGGCCTCATACAAGAAACTATTGTAAAAACACATTTGTTCTCAAGTGCCACATGCTGCTTGAGAGAGAATTTGCGGTATTCACCAATTTTATTGTACAATCACGTACTTTGTATTTTCTCCTGTTTACGTCCGTCACAAACAGAGGGACTGTGTTTCTCTGCAGGAAGGAATTCCACTCATTGACTTAAGATTTATACTGAGTTCATCTAAATAAACCTGGAGTTTAAATTGATAAAGAAATTTGATATTAAATAAACGCTCTGTTTCCTACACCGCCATCACTCTTTTAATATTTTATCGAGGTACCTTCAATTTTAATAATTTTATTGACGAATTTCATAGCAGCAGCTTCTCTATTTCTCCATTAAATAAAGTGGGACATTTCTCTCCCTCTTGTAGTTGCCTCTGGATTACAATGCAGGTCCAGCATAATGTTCTAACACTCAACGGTGCAACATCGACTACTGTAGCTAGAATAATCTCTATTCTCTCAGTGATTGTTATCCCCTTGACCTCCTCACATATTAGTCATGGAGCACTTTGATGCATTTAATTTCATGCATACGAAACCTTTCTCTTCTTATTTTGTCCAATACTGTATATTACTGCTCTGACGACAAATCACAAGCAGATTTGTTATTAACATTTTCTAATTACTTTTGCTCCTCGAAGATGAATATACAGTATTGACTCTTTTAAATTTGTTATGTTTTAGTATGGTGATTTCCGATAGCAGGCTTGATGTACTGTCGTTTGGCAATTTTTATTACATTTTGTGATTGACGTTTCTCATGGATGCAGACCACATCATGAATAGGTGGTGCTCACCAGCCTGAAAAGAGCAGTTAATGATGTTTGTGCAGTTAAGAGAGTTTGGTAAATCCCTCCTCAAACACCTGTACGATCTTTAGGAGAAATGTGAGACAAAAACTTTCCTGCATGAGCCCCACTGACTTGGCTAGTGAGGCAGTTTTGTAGGTTGAAAATATCAAGGATTCACTTTCTGAAATGTCAGGGTAAAGAGAAGGGCTTGGAATCGCTTTAAAATGGCTTATAATTATCAAACGATGTGATGTCTAATGGCCTGCACTGTCAGACACTAGCTTAAGACTTCTAATCAAGTAATTCTTATACATGCATTGCACCTGGTATTTGATGACGATTCTTATTATGGCACTTTAACAAAGAACAGATCAAGTTTAAAATCTATGGAGCACCTGGCTCCTCTATAGAAGCTAGTTTCCCTCGGCCCTGACTGGCATCCAGAGTCCTCCAGAGTGTACAAACTCTGGCTGACGGCCTATCAACAAGCAAAGTCCAGCTTTGCTTCCATTTGCCTGTTTCAACAATACAATAACTACTCACTGGCAGGTTGTTAAAATTTATTTTGTCCTAAACTGTGCCTATAAATACAAGTTTAATCAACCACCTTCTCTGAAGTGAGAAAAGAATGTATATGCAATTAGCAAACAAGGTAATGCCCCAAATAAAATTGGATATCAATCTGAGGAGATCAGTGCCATGATTCCACAAATATGGTCACTGCAAGAGATTATTGCTAATCTCTATTACTGGTAATGCTATGATAACAGCTCTTGGTAATTACATTGTCTCTCTGGGAGTTAATTGCTGATAGGGACCTATTCTGTAATGAATAGGCTACTGTGCAGAAAGGCAGCTAATGGAAAACTTTCACCTGAAATACACTGCATAATTATCATTCTGGAGAAACTGCTCAAGGTATTTTTTAAGATATATCTGATTGTCTATCAGCAGTGAATACTGACAATTTGACATCTGGAACGTATGTAAAGACTTCTCATATTCTTTTGCAGACAATAATGGACTAAAGGTGATCCAGATCAATATTCTTAAGATATGATGTACAGTGGCAGGACCAGAAATGAAGGCACAGCTGGAGGGATTTGTAAGTGTTTAAGAAGCTCATTAAATGAGGTCTGAAAAATCTTGTTTGAAACACACTGTGGCTGAACCCTGGGGGATGGATAGTGATGAGGCTCACCAGCAACTTGTTGAGTCTTTGAGTACTCTCAGGTAAAAAAAAGAGGTAATCAACAGACTAAAATAAATATTGTACCATGGATATAGAAGTGGCAGACAGAAAAAAAATCAGCAAGCTAAAAATAAAGATGGGATTGTGTAGCTTCAGCCACCATCCCCAGAGCACTGGGGATGGTGAGCTTTAGCAGCCTGTCCAGAAGGGTGATGGGTAATTCAGATTCCGTATGCTCTGTGGCACATGCTGCTGCAGGGGTTGGGGTGGGGTGAGAAGCATAGGAGCATGAGGGGTGGCAGGAAGGGACAGAGGAAGGGGGGCGTGCTTTTTCATTTCATTCAGTAAATGGTGGGAAGGGGTGTTGACGAGTCCTAAATCACACACCTTACAGAAGGACACAACCCCCTCCTCCTAGAGACAGAGAGAGAGAGTGCAGAAAGGAAATGGGGGAAACAGAAGACACAACGAAGGAGACAAAATGCAAGGCAAGACAGGCATTAGATACTATAGACAAACATGCATGTAAGTAATAAGAAGCAGTGGTGGCTGCTTCTCAGGTTAGAGTGACATACTGAGAGGTCGACTGGACAAAATATTCAACGGTGTTTCAATGTAACACACAGATTTGGAGGGTTTGGGGAATTAGAGATTAGGAAATAGTGATGGGATACAAAGGAAGTTATTGACAATCTTTAGTAGAAACCAGAAAGGTGATATTATTAAACTGATCCACATGTCAGATTAGTCTAAAAAAAAGAAGTGAGGGAAGGATTACACCACATCATAGTTTGGGTCAATTCGCTTTCACTTCATAGAAATGTCATCTGAAGTAGTCATTTGCATAATCGTGACACAGCATTTATTTTACAGCAGAGAGCTGATCTGAGGATGGAAGCTTAAGTCTGCATATTATCTGGCATCCACGCTGCGGAAGTTTCCTTTAGCAAGACACTAAGTCTTTGAAACAAAGGGACAGTGCGGTTTGACCTTTCATTGGAAGAATACAAATCATAGCAGTGTGGCACTGGAATAATTGATATTATATGCAAATATTTTAAAATAATTGTGGTAAAATCTCTCAGTTGAATTGAAAGCACATTGCCTCAAACTTGATACAGACACAGAAGAAACTTAAGCTTAAGGAGGCATATACCTGTTTGCCTCCCATGGACTCAAACATCTTCTCCAGTTGAACACGGAGCTGCTGAATATTGTTGAGGAGAATGCAGGGCTGTGAAAGTATGACAAAAACAAGGGAAACTATATTGTTTATAGTTGTTAACATCCTGAAGGTCCTGGTAAAAACAACAAACTGTACTAAATGGGTTGTGAACTTGAAAAGACATAGCTACATTTCAGAGATATCATAAGACTTAGTAGAGTAAAATCCATCAGTTTTGATTTCCTGACACATCATCTATACAAAGATGCAAGGCTGCTGCACGACATCGACAGTCGGCAGGGAAATGCATTACATAATATAACAGTGAGAGAAAGGTCTGCACTGAATATGTCAGACATTATCGATTCTCAGCTCCACAACAAGTTTAACAGATGACAGATATTATTCACACTGCTTTTTATGGAGACGGAGTAATTCGGTAGAGTTTTCCATCAGTCACATAATCTCTGCCCTGTCTGCCCAAAAAACAACTGATAAAAATACAGCACCCCCAAATTATGATTGTAGTAATGGATGGCACTATGATACTAATGTGGACCCCACAGGAGAAGGATGACGAGTGTCTTTACATGCACAAAGCAGCATTGCAAAGAGCTTATGGGAGTGATTGGTTATTCTAAATCTGAGAAAAAGAGCAAACTGATTTCACAGCTATATGTCTAACTTAAGAAAAGGGCCCAGTAACACTTAGATTAGTAAAAAATTATAATCTACTGTACCAGTAAAAACCCAGGGGCTGCTGTGCTATCAGTCAAAACTGAAGACACAAGGTAATAAAAAAAGAAGCTATTTCTCAATGGAGCATAATGCTGTTTGAAAAGGGATGCCCCAAGGGATCCCGAGATAAACTGGATGGCTCCGAAGATGATCACTGAAATTTGCTCTGATGGAAATTTAATTTATTGTCATGTCCTTTCTCTAATCTTTGCCTTTTTATCTAAAATACTGGAAGCTTTCGCCCCTTTAGGCTCCATGGCGTGTGACACAGGCATCAGACGCAGCTTAAAGAGGTCATGAAAGCTTTGGAACCAATGCCCTAGATTGCAGTCTTTACCCAATATACTGCTCTTCCTGAATGCATATTTCATTTCATTGTCAGGAAAAACAGACACACTTACACGTGACTGGTAACAATGGCCATGCATTTACTTTGTGTGCTATATATATCCTCGTCTGACAAATTAGAGCTTGGGTTTGATGTGATGTAATGTTGCCACTACATAACTTTATCTGCCTTTTTTTCCCTTTTTGCAACATTTGTGCCTTTAGTCCTGTCTTGAGTAGAAACATGTAATGCTTTCCCCTGGGAAAACTTATCTCTCACTTCAACTTCAATGACCAGTGTGGATAATTAGGCCACTGACAAGGCTCTGCATTTAGTCATCTGTCACATTAAACAATGGACAGAGAGCCCAGAAAATACTGATGACTTTCCTCCCATCAGCTATGGGCTGTGAGATGAATAATTGCGTCTTGGTTAATAGAGACATTTTGCTAAGCGCATTAAAAAAGACAGGACAGGTCTCAGTGTGGAGACATCCCGGCTGCAATCTGACATGCTTTTCACATGGTCTCCATGACAACATTTGTTTTAGTAAGTCATCATCAAAACCCTTCCAATTGATTTATCATGTTTTAATTTGCATCTCAAACAACTCTATATAACCAATGGATAAACATTTGCATACTTTAAGTGGGCACTTACCACATTCTCCTTATTCAAATACAAAGGAAAGTCCTTGGATATGATTGCAGCATACTGCAGAAGAACTTTGTTGATAGTCTGAAGAGAGAAAGAGATACTGTTTCATATTTACTCTTTGTTTGCATTCCTATTCTTCTCCTTCTTATCAAATCTCTGCAACTACTGAAAATAATTAAGCAATTCTAAACCAATCTCAAAACATATACATAAGTTCATATACTAAAGAGTCTCAGATCAATGGCAAACTCTTTTAACTGTGAGTTAATATTCCCAGCAGGAGAATTCAGGGTTCACTGGGGGGCCTTTCCAAAGAGCCTGACCTTCGCAAAGCGGCACATAAAGTGAGCCAGAGCCTGTGGGTTCGGACACTCCAGCTTCTTGATTATCTCAAAACTCTGGTTTAGTTGAGTAAACACATCCACCACGGAACAAGAAAAGAGCGCGTGCTCCGAGGTTTGCTGGAACTGCAGGAAAGAAAGAGACGTGAGACATAGACATGAGATGAAGGAGGTTGACGAAAGAAAGGTGGAGGGAAAAAAGACAAAAAAAGGTTAAAAAAAATCAAAATGTCGAGCTCTTTCAAACCACTCATAATAGTGAAACATTATTTAGGTCAGGGAAAAGAATATTTCAAAAATGTGCCAATTAACATCACTCGCAGAACAGGAATATACACCAGCTGACTGAAGCTGGTGAACATCCCGGTAATCCTCTACGGTATGTGTGAATGTGCAACAACAGCTGACGGGAGTTAATAATTTAATAAAATCTCTGAAACTGGGGCGTGAAGTTATGTGTATGTCAAGTATACATGTATTTTTGCATTTATATGTGATTAACATAAATGTCTCACTCAGACTTGAGGAGGTGATTGATCACAGTAAACAGTGTGACTGAGAAGGTCAATATCTCCTTGCATGAGATTACACAGGTAAATTCACCTGATTGTGTCTTTACAGAATGTACGGTTAATGATCTTTAATGTTAACCTTTTGGAAAAATAATTTTACTACATATACAATATACACTACATTAACTTGACCAACATGTACTGTGATTTGAAATCTTTTGTGCTTGGATGCAGGGAAAAAAACTACTCAGGCACTTGAATAAATATACTGTGATTATTTCTTAACTTCACTTATTCTATTAAATCTCTGTGTTTTTCTTCTAATTATTGCCTGAAATATTTGCTGCCCCTAAAATCATGTTTTGCTTCCTGTTTTTATTAATTTCAATTGGAATTTCATTCATATTCCTGTCTCGTGATGTATCTGTGCCAAATGTGTTTTTGACTGTGCAAAATATATTCTCCACACCATCTCCTTCAGGAGGTAAAATCATAGGGCCATCATTGTGAATAATAAAGCAGTCTTAAGTGGCTTTGTTGGTTAGATATAGAGCTACACATTGAGAAATAATTTAATGCTGTACTTACTCCATCTTTCTTGTCTCTTTCCAGTGCTCCATTGAGAAAATCCACAGCTACATCCTCATTCTCATCGAGCCACTGAATGACAAATGGCTCAAACCACCTAAAAAGAGAAAAGCCTTCCATTATAAAGGAGTCACTTTATAATGGAATGTATTTCTTAGCATTTTGCTCATTTCCACTGTCTGGAGAACAGGATGAGACCTATTCAGGAGACCATTGTGTTTAAGGGTGTTTGAGGGCCAAATCATGAAGACCAAATTGTGTAGACACTGACATCAAGTTCCCGTTTGTAGGCAGATTAGACTGCAAGACTCAGACAGAGGACAAGCGAGGACAGGACAGGCCAGGAAGGATAAATCAGGTAAGGAAGTATATTTGTCAGTGGAATAGTAATGCTGTGCTGTCTGTTTCACTTTGCCATTTCCTTGTTTAATATAGTGCCTGAGCTTGTCCTCAGAGCAACGGATGTCCCCCTAAAACTGCTTTGTACTTTGGGTAAAGGCATCTGCTACAGGAAGGGTGTGGCGGAAGAGAAAGATGGACAGGCAGACGAAAGTGAAAGCCTATGTGTGCAAGTGTGTGTCAGTACGATGTGTATGCCTTATGGAAGAATCAATCCTGCTAGAGATGGTGTTTGAGTGACAGGGCTGGAGAGTGGGAGGAGGAGCTGTTACTCAGAT
This sequence comes from Channa argus, assembly GCF_033026475.1. Classification (NCBI taxonomy): domain Eukaryota; kingdom Metazoa; phylum Chordata; class Actinopteri; order Anabantiformes; family Channidae; genus Channa; species Channa argus. The sequence goes on from NC_090198.1 coordinate 11,043,823, forward strand.
GGGTAGGATTGGAGAGGGTATTGCATTCCCTGCTTGCATTACATTTATTTATTTTACAGCTCTCCCTGCTTTTCCATAGAGGATTATGCATGCATAATAAAAACAGGATATTTAAAGAGAAGAGCAAAAATATGCCTTTACACTAAACACTTGCTTTCGTCATCAAAGACAGTATATGGTCAGGTTGTTAAAAGTCTTGTTGAAATAAATTGCCAACGCTGATTATCCAAACTTGACAGTTTAAAACATTAAGTCTTCCAGAAGCCAAAATTCAGATCTGAACCAGATTAACAGTCATCACATTCACAGTGTTGACCATTACTTTTTCCTTATGATTATTTACTCAAGACGTAAAGATGATTATGGTTAAGTTCCTCATAGATCAATCTTTCTGTGAAAATATAATAATAACTACAATTATTACTAGCATTACTACTATTATTAGGTTTGGGAGGTGGGTTCTCTGTTTTGTCATCTTATCTTGTGAAGAAGTTCCCATGATTCACACTGCGTTGTTTTCCAGGAAACGGGGGTAAACTGCCCAAATTCAGGTGTGTTAATATACTTTGTGATACCATAAAGTGTGTGCATGCAGGTTGGTGCATGTCTATACATCATGCACATGCATGGGACAATGATAGCATACTTACAATGAATACTCCGGAGGAACACCCTTGAAAGACGGCACCTCACGGACATACTCATTATGGAACCATTTGACTTTGAAGTGAAGATTCATGTATTCAGTACTTTTGCATAGCCGGTGCTTCTCGTGCTCTGCAATGCAGATTAAAGCAGGGCAAGTGTATATATTAACACATATAATATCTACTGAGTCTTATAGAGACAAACCTGCATCGTATTATTGAGTCAGCACTGCAGTATTAAACTTCTGTACTATGAAAAAATACTTGTTTTATACAGACACTGGATTGATGCACACAAGCAAATACTTGTATATATGTCATTGTGGGGACACTCATTATCATTACTATTTCCCTGAGCTCTTACCTGATCCTTTAGTTCATACTAACGTTAACATCAGACCCTGGTCTTAAAACTCAAACAGCCTTTTAAAAGCCTGGCTAATATGTCCTCACTCTGTTTGTTCACATACACACACACACACACATCTACAGATTTGTTCAAAGCGTAAATAAAACCTCTGTAACAGTGATTGATTTTAATCGGATATCTGAACAGTCTTAATTATGTTAAGCCCTGAGAAAAAAAAAAAACTAAGCCTGTGAATATGTTCAGAGGTTTTATAAAGAAAACAGCCCTTAAATGGCTGCAAACAAACTAATGCTAAATGCATTAGACTTTCATATTAGCTGACATGGCTGATGAGTCATTTAGTCCAGCTCACTGTAGACATTTCAGAACAATTAAACGTTTCTGTGGAGTCCCTGGAGGAGAGATGGATGGTGCAAGAGAGGAAGTCAGGAAAGAAGAGATCAGGGAAAAGGAAGGAAAACCACTCAAGTGGAAACACTGAAAGAGATATGAGACAGAAGAGAAAACACCATGGGAAAAAGACAATAAGGAAGTAGTTGAGACAGTGGCACTGAACAAACAGTAACAAAGGAAATGTGGAAATGTCATGGCAGCACAAAGGGTCAGAAGAGCATTTCTTTTATCCCAAATTAGTAATTGTAACACACTAAAAGATATATGCTATTGTATGATATAAATCAAAAAAACAAAGCTCCTGCTGTTTACAACACGTGACACATAACTGTGGCGTCTAAATACATGACAAACGGCCCAAACGCACTCTGTAACCAAATCAACTCACTATGTTTTCTGTTACTCACCCCAACATTGTCTTTCTCATTCTTATTTTTTTTGTGCACTGTCTTATATGTATACAAATAGCCAAACCATCCTTTTTCTATTGTTGAGTGTGAACATGCTTTATATTACATCACAAATGTGGAGACCATTTTGCTGATCATATTGTCATTTTATACATGCACGTCCTGTATGTCTTATGTCTGTATGTCTAAAATGACAATATAATCATTCGTTTGATCATAATGTAATTTTACACGTCATTTTAGTGATTCCCCTCTAAGCTGAATCCAGGCAAAATTTGACACAATCTGGACACTTGACACCAGGGCTAGAGTAGCAGATTATAAATATGTTTTTAAATAGTAATGCAGAAATAATAGGAACATAGTTATGAATAGCAAATACTCACACATTCTTTTGCAGCTATAAAATGCACAGAACATCAAAGACAGGTTTAAATCGGATTAGAACATCTGTGCTTACTTTAATGAATAGTGCAACGCCTGCCACCCTACACTCCTCTCTAAGTTCCCAGGAAAATATTTACATATATCTAATTAACATATCTATCTCTACGACAACAGTAAAATACTTTACTCCTCATACTGGAGAAAATAGAGTTTCACATTCAAGCCAATCTGTTATGTTAGTAATGTCAGGGGTTCAGAAAATCTAATGACTGTAATTGATACTTATCTAAAGGACAGGCTGACATATTCAATATCTATGTGTGTGTTTGTGTGTGGTAGGTCTTAAGTTCAGTGGTGTTTACATACTGTAAGTGGCAAGTTGCCATAGTAGCCATAGTAGTTGTGTAGTTGTGTATTTTTATGATCTGCATGGTTGACTAAGTTAGTTTGTTACCTGAGGTGAGATTGTTTAACTCATGTATAGATTTTAACATATTGACCGTCATCCACCCACTAGGCTCTGTTTTGCAATGTTGCAATGTCCTGCTGATCACTGATTTGAAAAGCCACAATGTTTACAGCACCTTACTGTTGTTTTCTCCCTCAGCAGAAGACTAGAAAAGGGCAAGGATGGACGCTTTCCTATATAACCTAACCCTCAGGTGTTTTGATGGCTGAAATTGCCAAGGGATTTAAAGTTTCACCTGGATACACCTAGTCACTCTGTGCCACAGAAGAAGCAGGTGCTATTCACATTGTGAATATTGAGTCAAGATAGTTTCACTAGACAGAATCTGCAGTTAATCTGTCACAAAGGCTGTGTACCATCTGAACATAGGGATTCACAATGGCAGTGCCACTTTAATAACTGAGCTGGCACTGCAAGGCACCCCCTCACCCCCCCAACACACACACACAGTCACAGTTTGCCAACCTTTCCGCTCTATGCTCTGACTGCACACACAGCCTCACTGTCACACACTGAGAGTCAACTAAAGGAAGCAGATGGAGTTCAGTTCGGAGACAGAAAAGTAGAGGTCAGCAGGTGTTTTGTTTGGTGCTACCAGCCAGCTTCTGATAGCTTTTCTGCAGTGTGTGTGATGTGTGAAATTATATCCTAGTTTAACACATACACTGTGCATCAACCGAACATGGCCCTAAGTATATGTTGCGGGTTCCAAATATAACATATTACTGTTTGAGTAGAAGGTTTCAGTATTTAAATACAGCGAAGCAACTGGAATTTATACTTAGTTACTATAAACTATTGGCCTTTATGTCCACGAGGACCTGTCTTGTCCATCCATTAATTTTCTGTAACCATTTATCCTGTTCAGGGTCAGAAGTTGCTGGAGCCTATCCCAGCTGACATTGGGCAAGAGGCAGGGTACAACACAGAGAGTCATGGGCAATTTAGAGTCCCCAATTAACCTAACATGCATGTCTTGGACTGTGGGAAGAAAACCGGAGGAAACCCACACAACCACGGGGAAAACATGCAAACGCCACAAAGGAAAACTGTAGGCGGCATGTCCATTCAAACCGGGGACCTTCTAGCTGTGAGGCGGCACTAACTTAACCAATCTACCAGCTGCTACTGACGTGGCTTGATTCTGTGAATACAGTAAACAACCAACATTCTCATCCCACAGTGTTGTATAATGAAGCTGCCCAGGGCATTAAATATTGCCACATTTTGTGTCCTTTGGTGTCTCATATGGACGCCACAGGTGACATACTATTGGACACCCCAGGAGTGCCACTGTTTGACGTCATGTGAAAGACTGTACTGCACACAAAGGCGACAGGGTTGAAGAAAACAGTTGCTGGGTAAGGTTAGGTTAACAGATAAAATGGATGAGAGTTAGGCACAAAAACATCAGGGTAGAATGAGTTAAAAGACAAATTACATAAAAAACTAAACATTACATACGTACTGACAACAGTAAACATGTACTTACTTTAAGAAAGCACATGCTTAGTGTTTTGCAACGATCATGATTAAGTCTTGTCCCGGTTTCCTATGTAAAGGTTCTGTGTCTTGCTCTATCCAACTACCCCAATCACCTCCCTATGTGGACTTAATTGATATATTTTGTACATTTTGTAGGGATCAAATATTGAAATTCCAAGGTTTTCATTGTGCTTGACTGACAGCCCTATGTGTCTATTACAAATAAAAAGGGGTAACTTCACCATCAGCAAAAGGACCTGACGAAACGGTGCCTTTTGACAACTTATAAATAAAAGCAGGCTGAAAGAAGTCAGCTGTCTGTTACAGAGACTGTAGTGTCCACTATGTTGTTATTAGAATATATCAAAAACCATGGGAGGGCCCCAGGTTCTTACGTCTCAGTCCTGATGTATTGCCTAATAAATACAAGCACACAATCTATTTTACTTGTAACTGCATAGTATTACTATTCACAGTATGAATTGGCTTTTTGCGCTAAGTATTCTCTAATTACTTTTTCAAGCTTCAAAATCTGTGGTATGAAGACAGAAATACCTGCCAGAATGTTATGTTGTAGAAAAGCTTCCTTCTTTTAAAATCTTTCCATTTGAGAGTTACAAATCTTACATCCTCTTTCTAGAAAACAAACCCAAAAGGGACAGAATTTGCTTGTGAATGAAAGCAAAGGGGTATAATTTTCCATTCACTGAGCCCAATGTGACTGTGTGAATACAGGACAGAATCTGAGGGAAATGAGGCTGCAGGGAGCAGAGCTTTAAAAATACTGTAATAAAACATACACAAGGCTTCTGACTTCAGAAATGAGTCATCTGCTTTTTCTTTTTATCTAAGAAAACCCTTATACCTTTTTTATAGCTACAATTTCCAGCTACAAAGTTGGAGGTGAGAGACATTTCTTGTGCTTTAAAACACATTCGAGGCCTCCTCTAAAATGTTATTACTGACTGCTGACCATTTGTAAGGTTAATTTATTATTCACTTATAGAGTCCACTTACATGGCAGCAATTGTTTTGTAAGAAGAGTAAGGATGGTAAATCTAGCAGTTTTAGATTTAGAAGTAATTTTGTATTTTATTTTATATCATCGGACACCTGATCGCAAACACTACAACCTTATATGGATCTGCTGTATGTAAGTAAAGAAGGGGTGCAACCTTGTCCCCTGTTGGTTGGTGGCAGGTGGGGGTCAGCGTCTAGATCCAAAAACAGTTGGCGTGTTTACACATGTGGTTTTCACCGTGTGTTAATAACAATATTAATGCTTCAGCTTTCTTAAGACTTCCATTACTTTTGACATTTTTTACTCAACTAAATTAAAGTTTAACTGCGAAACATAAGTAAGAATAACAAGCATTAACAAACATTTATTCCATGACTTAGTGTATATTGATGAAAGAACATGTGTGTGGTCTCTGCAAGTCTTGGGAAACAGACTTTGACAAAACCACAGAGGAAACAAATGTTCTTTATAAGGTAACATGCATCATTATGGACAATCACGGTGTAAAAAAAAGCTGTTGCAGTTCCAAAAATGCAAACAGACCAGTTCTTTTGTAAAACCATCATCTGATCTTGATGAATTATTCATGTCATGTCAATGTCAATCTAGGTTAGGTTTTAGTATTTAGTTATACTGTGCATATGCATTCGTGCACAAGACTGGAGCAAGAAGCTACAACTTTTCATTTTTATGACCTTAAAATATGACTTTTGTATGTCACTAAAAAGGTGCAATGTTCAAACAATACAAAACAGTGCAATATAACATAAAAAACGGAATACAACAGTGTCAGGATCCCGGTCCAGGTCCGTTCCTTTATTTTGCTTTTGTTTTCTGGCCTCCTCTGCCCCGATTTACTTGCTCTCGGACCCTCTCCTACATGTTCTCTCTCTTGCTCTTGTTCTCACTTTAGCTTTAGCATTTCCTGACTCTTGTAATTTCCCTGTTTCTGCTTCCCGTCCATTACTTATTTCAGCCTCTTCACACACCTCATATATCCTAATTGTTTTCACCTGTGCCCCGGTCTATTTGAACTCCCAGCTATATATTCACTCACTGTCAGACCCTTGTCGTTTTTCCCCGATTGAACACTCAGCCTTCGTTTTTTGGACTATGTTTTTGGTCTGTTGCACATTTAGTTTTATTGATTTTACCTGTTCCTGATCTGCTCTGTATGTGTGCACATTTGGTTATTTGATAATATCTGTTATTTGCTAATATCTCTGGAAAAATCATTAAATGTATTTATTTATTTTTCCTTTCGGTTTATCTCGTGAGTTCAGGGTCGCCACAGCGGATCATTGTCCGCATGTTGATTTACGCCGGGCGGCCTTCCTGACGCGACCCTCCCCAATTTCTACCGGGCTTGGACCTGCCTTTACCAACTGAGTCACAGCCTCTCCCAAAATGTTTAAATTTATTTAAAAAACAAATTATTTAATCATTTTTTTATGAGGGGTTGCAGTGGCAGCGCCCTACCAAGCTGCCTATATGGCCAATGCCACGTGCCGGCTCTGTGTGTAGGTGCCATTAATGTGATGTACTGGACACAGTTCAAAAACATCCATTATATAATAGAAAAAAAATCTTGCATCTTCTTTATCTGTTGCATTTGTAGAAGTTAAATTAAACAGCAATGACCCAAAGGCCAACTCACGCTTGATCCCTTTTTCAATTCTACCTGTGTCCCACGCATTATAAAATATATTTTCTGTTTATACAATCATGGAAATTGCTTGTGGCACCATACATCCCACCACCTGCCACCTCGTTACCAACAAGAGCATGTATAGTGTGGCCTGATCTCTTGTCTTCATTCAAACTGATGTTTTCATTACAGGGTTTTATGATTGGCACAACAGATAATATGACAAACTGGGAAGATAAAGATTAATTGCCAAACCCATCCAATTTTTATTTCATTTCACTAGCACTTTTACAAATACTATGCTGCACTTATAAACAAAAATATCAAGTGTGCCTGATTGGGCTCTCATTGTCTGTGCCCTCGCTATCTAGCACTGAAATCAGGACATTCAAAGGTCCCTGGTGTCTCTGTGTTCATGCCTGTGTACACATCTGTGTATTCATGTACTATGTGTGTGTGCCTTTATGCCCTGATGGTGGTAAACAGTGGAGTCTGTCCTGAGGGAGGAGTAGGCTCAAGGTCCCTGGTGAGGATGTCATTTTGTCCCACTCAGCCCAAAGGGACAGACCAACTCACAGGAGACTCATTCACTGCCTCATTGATTTAAATGCCATGGATATTATAACAAAGTGTGCTTGTTCACCACAGTGTTCCCTTCCTCCAATTACCATTCAGTGAATACATCTATAAGTGTGCGTGGTTAGACGGATTTGCTCAAGGACCAGAAAGGCAGCCAAGGCCAGTATACCGTAGTTTTCTCTGTGACATAATTCCTTCATCTTGACTTCTGACCCTGTTCTGTCAAAGGGCCTCCTAAGCTGCATTACAGGGGCCTACTGACACAGCTCTGCTGTAACACCACAGCCCACAGAGACACTAACCCCTGATGATGTGACTTTTGACTCTGCAAAAGCAAAAGAGCGTCCACTCGAATGCATTGTAGCTGGTGAATTCTCTTAAACTTGTACTTTTTAAAATAATCTATACATTTATTTTTAAGTCATATTTATTAAAACAGACACATGAAAGTATCCCACTGATCACTTAAGGCGTTTATAGGCTCATAAAATATTCAATGAAATCATGTAGGGGTGGGATTTAGAGGCGGTTTACTCGAATCTGATGGTCCAACAAGTACTTCACTCCGGAGATTGTTGTGTGACGAACACTGAACAATTATTGTACTTGCTTCTCAACTTAGCCGATAACGGACCAATTGTACATACAAGTTAAAGAACGGTAATCTTAGAAAACACCTTCACAAACAGTTTCCATCAAACAAGCGTCTCAAAGTATGGCTAAACTCACAGGACTTGTTTCTGTGATTAGTACGGCTGAATCCACAGAACTCGTTAAGAAAGCATGTGCTTCTCAAACTGCACACTGGACCTCTCATTTCTACCTAGTTGTGGTCCCCAGTACCTTCTAGGTAGTCCCTGTGCACCAGTTACTGTGTCCCTTCAGTAGCCAAACTGCGTCTCTTGTAACAAACCTTTGCTATGCATTGTTCCCTTGGCTCATACATGGGGGAACCATGTTCCTCAAAGGCCACAGCCCCACTGGTTATCAAACTATTCTTGCCCTAAGTACCGGTCTTTCAGCTTCTGATTGACTGAAAACACTTGATCCAGGTAATTGAAAGTAGGTAGGTTAGAAAAGAAGCAGGGCTACAGCACTTGAAGAGCATGGTTCCCTACTCCTGATGTTGGTAATAATGAACGAATGAATGTGAGTTTAGCTCTAACCATTATCATTCACTCTCTCACATCCTCCTTCTCTCTGTCTCTTGTTTTTATCCTCTCTGTCTTTACTCCTACTGCTCTCAGTTGCTCTCTTTCTCTCACACATTTACAGATGCTAAAATTAGCAGCATCCATTTCTGCACCAGCACTGGCACCAAAGGCCTTCGAGCAAGAAGCAGAGGATGCATCAAAGACTTCATTAAGTAATGCGCATGCACGTGTGTGCACACTGACATATAAACAGATTCTTCTTCTATTCTCATTCATTCTTCCTTGCAGCTGAACGGTTGCACAAATGTGTGGCAAAGATGCCTGCACACACAAAGGGAGAACACATACCAACAAAGCAGGACATTGTGGCCCGCTTCCTTCAGGGAGTCTCTGTCAGCTGCCCTTCCAGTTCAGTGTGCCTTCTTATGTAAACAGGTCACTGTGAGTTATTTCTATTTGTCTGAATGAGACACACAAGGAGCAACCTGGACTCATTTACCTTGTTAAAGGACATACAGTACTTGCACATATAAAGGAATGTGCATACTGAACATGTGCTGATAAACATAATAGAGGATACATGTGTACAGCATACATTCATTACAAAAATGACCTTGTGTACATCTAAGGTATAGGTTTATAGGCTCTCTGCTGCTTTTTTCTCAACACACACAAGCAACTGTCTGAGAATGCTGGTGCTTGATGATGATGGGGTTACTAGGAAGCAGGAGAAGTTACTTGGGTGGTACAGAAAAAAACTCTTATATATTTCATGTGTACATGTGGGATACTTATAATAATGTTTGGCTTTACTTCCAGTCTAGGTAAGAGAGGTTTGCTTGAAATCAAATATGAAATCAAAGTCGAGATTTCATATTTTACATTTACTGTAAAGCAAATTTCTCTTACCTGTAGTCAAACATAATCATATCCTGATATAGTATATCTGTTGTGAATATACAGTTGAATGACTGGTAGTGGACCTTTATAAAAAGCTTTTGAGCATTATTAAAGAAATTAAAGCTTCTGTCAGATTAGAAGTCAGAATTCACAAATCAGATTAGAAGTACTCTACAGTAAAAGTACCAAACATACATTTTATATTTATGTTCTACATATTATATTTTGATATTTGAGACATTTGTGATTAATACTGATGATCAAACAAAAAGTGAACTCTACTTTGCAAGTGTCATTTTGTTTAATGGGGATTTAAAAAACGATAAAGTAAAACATAATATGTGACTGCCAAACTCTTCCTCTTTTCATCCAAACCTTTATTCAAACCAAACCTAGAACTCAGTCTGTAGAATCAACAAGAAATGAGCAATAATTCATACAAAGTGCCCCTCTCAGGAACATGACATTCAAGTCCTCCTCCTGGCACATGTCGCTGTGGGCAGGCAGTGATGCACTGACAAGATGAGGCAAGAGAAGACAAAGCAAAGAAAGAGTTCAGGCTCAATAAGCCTGGGAGATGCTATATGCGACTGAGTGCATTCACAATTCTTGTCTCCTTTTGTAACAGGGGCAAACTCCGGCAATACACACTGCTGAAGCCTGCTATGACAGCAGTAAGTCACATCCTAGGTGGTCACATGCCCACCTACTCTGAATCAAATTTGTAAACATACAAACACAGAGCGACTCTACATGTTTAGATTTACTTAGCTGGGAAGATAATACTTAAGTAAAAAATACTTAAGTGCTGTTGCTTGGTTTTTACTGTTTAATAACCCCATTAAAGATGTGAAAGAGTTTGTGACATTCCAAAATGTTCCTGACTGATTGACGGCAAAATCCATGATCAATAATTGGTTCATGGTTAACAATTACTGAAATACCAACCGTGTTTAACTACTAATCAGTAAATTAGGAAATTAAAAAATACATAAAGAAAACACCAATTTACGTGACTTAAGAATTAAGTAGCATAATGTCTTCATTTAAAATTAACTCCCAGTTCAATACAAAAGGCTTGTGCCCAGCCAACTTTGTGTTGCTGTACCAAACAAAGTGCACACAGTGCAGAGCACTGTTCATCAACATGACTCACAGTGGGTACAAAATAGCCATTTTGCAGCTCATTTCTTCCTTTCATGTCTCTGCATCACTGGTTTATATATATATATTTAAAAAGCTTCAAATGGACATTCCCAAGTATGTTCTTATGAATGTTCTGGAGAGGTTTCACAGTTTTATTTCTTGAAGTTTGGGTACATTTTTCACATTCATTTGTAATGTGACTGAAGCTCAGCTTTAATGTGGTATTAACACAATCCCAGCTGTTGATGTATAAACCGCATCTGCCTATTTCTTGCATTGTCAGATTACTACACTCCTACACTCCTCTTCATATTTTAGTTTACAATATGTCACTGGGTTAAATTTGATATAAAATGTATTTTTTAACGCAAAAACACAAAGGTAGCCTACTTCCCAAACAACATATTTCATCATCAACATATTTGTATTACACATGTGCAATTGAAAATATAAAAATTCATGAAATGCCCCCATTCATGCCTGTTTCATTAAAATCTAATGCATGATCCATGTTTATATTTGTATGCATAATATCCAATACATACACATACTTTCATCACATTTAAAAAAAAATCACATATTGAATCATATGCGTTCTATACATATCAAGACACTGCATTCTGCAGCATCTTCACTTTGTTGCCATAGCAACTTAAGATGGCTTAGCAAAGGGGGGCAGCAGTTGTTTATTTTTTTTTTTTCATTTAAATGTGGCTAAATTACCAATCAACTGTGTGTCTCTGCCTTTTCTCTTTTTACACACAGTCTAAAGAGTGTTTCCAAACTCTGACCTCAGTCAGATCATCCAGTTTTACTTTATCATCTCCACCTCTTCAGCCCATCATTACTTTATATGCGGGTGACAAATTCAACTTGGAATAGATCAAATATATACAAATGCTGCTGTACTGCACACACACAGAAATCCTTTACAACTCTAGTGCCATTTATTTCCGTCTGAATTTTATCTTTTCCGTCCACTATATATCCTGTGAAGTTTTATCCCAGAGACTTGAAAATAGCTAGCTCAGTACCTCTTCGAGGCTTTCGCTGCCTTTTAGGAGGTTAACTGAGGGGGTGGGGGATCCAAGTTAAATATGTTAAAGTCTGAGGTCATTAAGCAAGAGACGACACCCTATCAATTGGAAATGTATGTGATTGTCTGGATCAGTTTTAGTTTTAAACAAGGACACACAGCAGGAACGGGTGCATTGCTGCAAGTCGTTAATTAATCACTATACTGTTCACTATCCTGAATTACATATCAAAAATAAAGACATTTTAAGTATAAAAACATTGTCTAAGGCCAGTAACTTCACTTTACAACTCTCTTTTCGACAAAACCGCTTTTGTTTCTCAGAAATAAAGTTGAAATGAGTAAAACGTGTTCAAACCATTATTTATTTGAAACTAAATGATTTTTAACTTGAACAACATCCAAAATTTGTCTTTTTAATCTATTCCCCCTCTAGCTGGCTGCCAAGCATGAAGCCTCTCTGAAAATGTATGACCCACTCATCCAGCCCTAACCTACAGTGGATCAACTGGGCCGGCGGGCATCAATGGCCAAAGAGCAAAGTGTGAAAGCATTATAAAGTCAGACCAAAGCAACACTTGGCCATAGCTAAGTTTATTAATTAATTTATTTATTGGAGTTTGTGTGTGACCGAGGATGTGGGAAACAGAGAGGTAGAGAAATAAAGGAAACATGGAGAGAAAAATGAATAGAAGCATGAGAAAAATTTTAAACAGAATGCCTGAATAAATGATTACCTTTTTTTGTCTTAGTAATACCAAATGGACACAATAACAATAATTTCTAACACAACTTAAAAAAAAAAAGATTAAAAGCAACTATAAATTGGCTCTATTCAGAGGCAGTTTTTACCAGTCTTCAACCTGGATTTGATTATTTGCCTGTGTTCGAGTATTCGTGTACGACCATTATTACTGTCTATAAACAACTGAGCAGTTTTTAACAGATGCTATTTCAAATGATTCGAAATGGTATAAGTTAATAGGATGATCTGAAGTGAGACAGTGAAGTTATGACAAAAACCTAGTCAAACATCACTTTGAGTTTGTATGAACTGGCCGAAATGTCCTCATGGCACAAGGCAGAAATGTGCTTTGTGCACAAATCCATATGTATATACACACACACAGAGTATAGGGAACCCATCTGTTTTTTGATTGAGCTATTGATCACGTGTTTATCTTGATTAAAAGTAGTTCCAGTTTCTCTTTAGTAATCAATAGTATGAAATCAAATAAGTGTAATCTAGATAGGCAGTAAAGCTGACCACAGCCAGTCACAGCTGACAAACAACACAGTGACATTAGCCAATAAACAACAAGCAGAAACACAGAGACACTTTCTGGGTATGTCTATGTAGGTACTGATAAATGAAGAGTATCAAATTAGAACTAAAGGCTAATTAGCGAAATGCTAACAGTGAGTAACACATTCAGTGGAAGTTGTTGTGGATGTTACTTTAGCATTACCTATTGTTGTTGTCTTCTAATCAACCAAGCAATTTCTGTAATTTAACTTCCACTCATTTACACACTCAGACATGCACACATGGCGTCGAGCTGGAGATCATCATCTGATGAGCAAAATTACTGACCTTCCATTGCATACTTCATATCCTGGGCAAAGAGGTTCCATGTGATCTCAGCACTGATCCTGCCCACATTCAGCTCCTGTGGAAACCTGGTGGAAATGAAACGAATTCCAATCAAAGTCATTTCCGTATAATGACACGCTCGACTAGGCGGCCTGATGGCTTGGTCCAGCCTGAATGTCTAACAAATGACTTAACAGATGTGCAAGAAGACATGGTTGGTGAATACCATAATCTAATAATCCCCCGTCATTTCCGAACCTGGTTGAATCAGAGCGGAATTAAAGATACATGCACAAGGGCTTAAAGATTAAATGCAGGAGGAACTGACACAGCAAAGCAGAGTGAGAGTGGGTGGCAACCTATTTGGCAAGTAATCTGCTCTTCTGAATGCCTATAGATTTTCATTCAAAGCTTGAATGTGAGATGTCAGTGGTGTAATTATCCATTTTTTTAGACAGTGATGGAAGGACGCTTATATATGGTGGAGCCTTGGACCAGGGAAAGGTCAATTTATCTGTAAATGTTTTTGTTTTGCTGAAGACCGCCCTGTTTCCAGCAACAAGCACAGTTATCTGCTAAGTCGAGACACTCATGCAGAAACCAGTGCCACATACGCACAAAGACTTTCCTCCCCAACCTTTAGCTCATTCTTTTATGGGGCAAACAATGAAGACTGAGACAAGGAGGCGAATGTGTGCTCTCAACTAAAGGAAAAAATAAATCCTAGCAACTTTCCTGCTCGGAATGTTTTTTCTCACCCTTGATTATTATGGAGTGCTGCCACATTGTATTGTAAGCAAGGCAGACAATGTAAATCCTTATGGAAATGGGAAAAAAAATGATGTTAACTTGTGCAGCTAGTGTGTATGCGCCTGGGACAGTTTACAGTCTACTTATATACAGTCAAATAAATGATATTATGAGGTCTACAAACCACATGATGAGTATTTCTGGAAATAATCTGCAAAGCTTCTTATCCTTTACACTTTAAAAAAACAACTGCATCATCCAATTTCCAATCATGAAATATTAATTCTGAAGATCAGTCTATTGGCTTGAAAATTTCTAGGCTATATTCCCATATAAATATTCTCAGCACAAGGCAATACACTAACATTTTTCCTCTGGCGGCAGATCACATTATTTTAAAGCAACAAGTCCACTCCGGGGTTTATAGAGAAAAAGCATCGGAGTTGCAGTCACTCTGGAATTTGACCAAGGGACTGTGGAGGAAATGGGCATGAATATTGCAAATCTATCATTAGGCAGTGTAGGAGAGAAAGCTGAGGGCATAAACAGAGGCTTAATAAGCACCGTAAATCAGCAAGAGGAAGGAGAAAAGAAGGGAGGGCAGAGGTGTAAGCAGGGCAGAAAGAGAAAAATATGCTTCATCTTATTTCTAAAGCAGACTCCACTCAATTCTCTTCAAGTTGTGCAATTTATATGATTAACCAAATCATCTGAAGGATGCAAACATAATACCTTGCACCTCATTCAACACAATAACCACAATCAGCCATCTATTCCCTTTTCCTACAAACAAATCTCTCCACTGTTATATAATTCCCCTGTACTGCATTCCACTTTTATCCATCCATAGTATTGTTCAACCTTCAAACAAAGCATTTTTCATTGCTGGCTCCTCTGGCTGCCTCCCAGACCTCTTGTGGAACACTATGCTTATTCATGTATTCACAGTAACTAAAAACATTTACAGCAGCAAATGGAAAAGTGAGATTTTTTTGTTTGTTTGTTCTCCCTCATATCCTATAGTTACATGAGGTGCTTATTTAAGAATTTTCCCTCATCATCACCCTGCACATACTACTACTACAATATAATGTTGTATGAAGGACAGTGAAGCCAGAGTAAACCAAATAACTACATGCAATATACAAATAAATGAAAAATATCAAATAATAAATAATTGAACACAAAACATGAAACCTTATGCAGTGAATGCCCAGCTATGATTGCTATTAGCGAGTTATGCACATACAATATTTTATAATAAAGAAGCACATACTGGTTAATCACAGGGGTGTAAGCTGTCCGGTCCTCATCGATTACAGACACCATGAGAGTGATGAGTTTTGGCCAGAAGTCCAGGTTTTTTATTGATGGACCCTGTTCCTCACGGGTAATGTCTTGCTTACGACTCTATGGAGGATAAAGATAAGAGGATGACAGTCAGAAGAAAGTATGACCATATTGAATCAGAGGAAGAAGATATGATTTCAGGAATAAATTAATACTGGGATTTGGCAAAGTGAAACGCTGCCCTGGGATCAGAAAGATAAGGCTAGATAGATGCAGAATATATAGAATTATGAGTAAATATACAGGACTCTTTACACAAATAATACATTTCCCGCTGCCTATTTACAATGAACAATGTGAATTGTCCATTTTTTCATGGTGTGAGTTTAAAACTGAGGATTTGAAAATTCCTGAACATGATGTAGAAATACTATCTGTAATCATTACTAATTCCTGATGTAATGGTAATAAAAACCTAATATTTACCGAACTACTGCTGCTAGGTTATAATAAAATCTGTTACTTTAAATGAGTTGTAGGAATATTATTTTTGTCCATTTTTTTGTATTTTGTTCACAAAAGAAGACTTTTTTAGCATATTTTGATGCAATAACTAGATATAATTATATTTTTCCCTTGTATGTACATTTTGTATATGTATATGTACATTTAAGATGATTTTCTATTTAATAACTATTGCAACCAGGCAGATTATCCCTGACTCCCCAACTGTTAATATTATTACTTGTAAATGACTGTTTGGTAACATTTGAGATTTCTGACACTGAACAAACACTTAATTATTAATATACTATTAGCCTATTAATATGTAGTTTATTATTCCCAAAAGGTTTTTAAAATTTGAGTTTAAAACATATAAAATTATTTTTCAAATGTGTCACCTTATTTTGAGAATGTGCCTCAGTCGGGCCACCTCATAAACACTTCGAGATCCACCCGCGGTTCGGAAAATCAACTAGGACGAAACTGTTAAATAAAACTTAAAAAAAATAAAATGTAGATCACCCTTCAGTATGTTAAAGTGTATCAAATTGTGATGCAGAAATCCCTGTTGCTGTTCTGAGGTGAAAGGTGTTGAATTTAAACAAGGCACTGACTCTACCATCTGTTCATCCCACACTAAGTGTGACCACACTGATCTCCAGTCAGCAAGTAACTGTCATTGTTTTCAACGCCGCCATAAACAAGTTCCACAGAAAACAACCATGGCCACGCGGAAGGCTGACTGAGTGCCAAAACAAACACATTCAGCCATTTTGAGAGATTTGTGTCATACACAGACACGGTTACATGCAAACGTGCATTTATAAGCCCTCACACTTACAAATGTTATCTATGAGTGTGGACAATATTTTCAATACACATTTTCTCATTTGTAATGTAAGTAATTTTAAAATGTACTGTATTTCTTAATGATAAAAAATGAAACACGTTCAAATCTGTTACTAAATAATTAGACTGAATTATTTAACAACCTTGAGCATATTGACTTTGATACAGCGCACACTGTGGATATTGAAGCGAGCGCTGGGGAAATGCAACATGAGTCCTCAATGCAATCTTCAGAATCTAATCAGTTCCTGTGAAAATCAAATTGTGTCTGATGATGTCGACTGTTCATTTAAATACCTGGTGGTGCAAAGCATGTAATGCTGTTGCATGTCTTGCAGACTGCATCTGGGGGAGCTACAGAATTTAATCTCAAAGGGACAAGAAACACAGATAGAGCGTACAGCTGATTCTGTGACAGCTGATCACTAATCGTTTGGGTTTGGCATGGCCATTTCCATCTATCGTTTTGTGTGCCATGTTAAGGAAAAGAGATTAGTACAAATTCCATGGACGGTCCAAGCTTGGGGAAAAAATTATCAAAATGAATTTCCATGTAGTTTCCATTTTCACTTATGTTTGATATGTAGTATGAATTGATAATTGCCCTGGTTTCCAGTGTATAGCCAAAGGGGGGAGGGGGCACAGAATGAGCTTCATAAGAAACAGAATTAAATAAAAGAATGTTTTAAGACTTGCAGTTTAAGCTCTGCACATGCTAACCTAGGTTAACATGATGTGCCGAATAGGTAAGTAAGTGATTTAATGAGCAACTGATGAGTTTAGACCAAGGTTAGAGAAAAATAGGTCTGCAATGTTTTTCGGCCCTGACTTCATTATGTTTGAAATTATAATGGTGACGCTTACATCAGAGAGAAAGGCCTTGAATGAGCAGTCTGGGCAATTACACGGCATGCGCCAAAGCAGATCTCTATTAAACTAAAGATGTAGATGATGGAACTTGCCTCTGCAGTAGATGGGTCATCTACGCAAAAGCTGTCTGCAAATGTATTGTTGCTGTGTGTGCGCATGACTGTGATGCATGTGGTGTCATTGCTGCTGATTGCACGCAGTACGCATATCAATAAAACATTGGTTCCCTTTGCACATCTGTATGAACCTAAATTTAGAACAAAAATGTCAAGTGTGATTTAGTAGTCTGCTGTCTCTTCACAGTCCATAACACACACATGGGCTTCACTGTTACTTGTAGCAAAAGGTCAACACTGTTCTCAAAAGTGAATATTATACTGAACAAAAGCACAGGGCATTTCTGCGCAGGGTATGGGGGCCACCAGCATACTGTATCTCTCCTCCTGTGGGTAGCTAGTAGTTTATGTTTATTGTTTAGTACTGTCAGTCCCTGTGTGGGAGGAATCACCATTAGCATACATTGGATCCTCATCAATTCTCACAGTGTGACACAAATTACAGAGTGTGTGATTGAGTGATCTTCTCTGAGGATGTGATCAAATTCCCAAAAGAAATGTGGGTGGAGAGAACTGAAGCTAATGCATTTTAAGGTGCAATGAATATTGATTTTGACTATAGTACACACCAATACGTATGAGAGCCACATATTCTGAAACCAAACATCTTCTTTAACAAAGTTAAATCTACCACTTTGCAAACATGTTAGTAAATTGCTTGATGAGTAACAAGTAGAAAACTCTTCCAGAGTCTCGTTGGTCTTTTCTCAAACATGCTCAGGGTCCCCTGCATGTCTATCAACCATCACCAACATTGCTGTTCAAATCCAAATTGCTCTTATTAATCTGTCTACTTACCCATAAGTATATATGCATATATTTATATTTTTTCCTCAGATGAATGTGCATGTAACCAGGCATGTGCACCATCACTGCCAGTCATTATTCCTTCACAGTGCATGAAGAAATTATGATTGTGTTTTCTTTTGCCCTTTCCCATCATGTCTTTGAACTCCTTCAATTTTCCTTCATCTTACTTTTAAAATCCCCCTCCCCTGCTAGGATTTAAGAAACTGTTAAGCTAGATTCCCTTTGCCCCTCATTTCCCCAGTCATTTTACACAAAGGCAGAAGCAGACAGCTTTGTTGTTATGTTATGCAAGTTGCCTCATTGTGGATTGGATATTACAGCGAATGTCTGGCCACATAGTCAGCTTCTAGTGCTGCACTTTTTCAACCTTATGTATTGGAGATTTGGGATTTGAAATGTCCTCTGTCTGTCGAAATCAAAGCTGACCAATTGCATTTGAACATAATCATTTACAGGGTCACAGTAAGGTTTGTTTCAGAGTGAAGCTAATGTCATTTCGTCTGCCGTAAAGGAAACATCGATGAAGAGTCCGTCTCCCGTGAAACTACGGTGGACGGAGATGTAATTAGCAAAAGTGTCTATCTCTCTGGTTTGGTAATTGCTTACAACCCCTCAGGCTGTTTTAACAAAGGAAGCTTATTATTCAACCTTTGAGGGGCCTGCACTCGATTATTACCTAAAAAGACCTTATCTTCTTTGGGGTGGAAGCCCTTCTCCTTGGGAAGTAAACCGTAAAATATTGTGCCGCATTATTTACTCAGGCATATCTGCGTTAGAGTAGCAAGCCATAATGTTACTTCAATACTATAATAGACCACCAGCTGGTCATGACGTGAAAATGTGTTTCTTTCGGTTTACAAGCAGAATGATGGAAATGCTGAAGCTTTATTTTCTGAAAGTGAAACTGTGACATAAGAAAAGCTGAAGATGAAGCCATTCAACTACATAGTAACACAGAGGGATGTTTTTACATTGAATTTGTTACAATTGAATTCGAGTGTTTGGGTGTTTACTGATTACCAGAAACAGCGCGTGGTGGTAACGGCACCAGGTTTCATTCTACATACAGTACATTTAACAAAACTACCAAACCTAAGCAATTTACTTCTGCAGTGATACTGGAATTAGTTTTGCACGTTTAGCCGGCCTTTCATCCTGGCTAATTACCAAATGTTAGGTTGCTAGTTTGTAGATTAAATGTGACATTTGCATAAATCTGCAGATCTGCTTTGCTGCAAGTGAGTCTCATTAAAGTTTTGCAGTTCTTGCCCACATTGTGTTGACTCATCAAAGACACAGAAATGCGGAAAAGATCATTTACAGTAACAATAAAGATGCAGGCATAGATTTTATTACTTGGCTTGCTTACCGTTTGTAATATCCATAAAAATGCAAATCTTCTTGGTAGAAATTATCCTGATCATTATGTTGTTTTTTGTGAGTGTTTGTTTGGTCTGGATAGGCCAGCAATGAGTTGGGTTACGTCTCTCAAGCCCAGGGAAGCCATAACAACAATAGCCAAAAAAAAAAAAGAACACTCATAGTCTTCTAAAACACGGGTAAACAAAAAAACCCACATTTTTAAAACTGCCATTAGCATTAAGATTTACTCTTTGAATAGCTGTTCTGGAATTTACAAATGATGGTTAGTTCAGTAATAAGCACTGGGAAAGACACAAAGTTAAAAGTGGATCAGGGAGGAGTTAGTCCCACTGTACCGTGTGCGGTGTGGTGTGTTTTTCAACTGCACCACACAGCAGGGTACAGTAAGGTGTGCGAGTCACACACCACAGCAGAGCCTGCAGCATTTTCAGTTCACTGAGGCTTTTCAATTTGCACTATTCCTCCCTGCACCATTAAGGCCCACCTACAGGCTCACCTATTAAATAGTGTATAATGTGTCCATATCCATTTGGCACCACAAGAGAAGCCATTTTAACTGGGTGACAACTTTTTTCACAATAAATGCATGTTTGGCTTGCAATCGCAGTGACTTACCGTGAACTGAACGACTAAAATGATTAAAAAAAATTTTTAAGGTGGATATGTAAAATTACAGGTATAAACATGGGAGAAAATGTAAACTCTAAACAGAGATTCAGCTAGAAACCACAAAAGTACTGAGACAAAAACAAGCAGGCCCGGATAGAAACAGGGAAGAGACTGTGGTCAGCAGGACAAACACAGCTTGGCACGGTGCGGAAAAACCCTGTACTGTAAGTGCTGAAGTGGCAAATTGTTTAGTGTGTGGTTAACTACATCTGGACAGCATAAAGAATACAGAAGTCACAACACGTTGGGTGGAATTCACTTTGTGTTATGCAAAAGATGTCAGACTTTCATAAGCTGAAAAGGCTAAAAGCTAACTAAACATTATATGAGTCTGGCTGCTGTTTACCTGGTCGAGGAGTTGGTTGTATAGCTCATGACAGTTATCAAAAATGTATTTGTATGTGGAGTCCAGGCAGGCTTTTACACAGTCCTTCACCACCATACTGGCTCTTGGTGGACTCTGGAGCTCTTGTACCTACAGGGAATAAAACATACATACACATCATTGTAACATATGCTTTTAGGGTGATGTATTACAGCAGTTAGAGACGTTTCAAAAGTTTATGCTACAGTATGTAATAAATATTTAAAAGGGAATATGACATATTGACATTACTGCGACTTTGGCTGTAGATCGTTATCATGTAATATCATATTACATGTTTGAAATATTTATGCAAAGACACCACTGTTTAAAGGGAAAAAAGCAACCTGTATGTAATGCAAATCATTACTGACACGTGGCCAGAATGGCATTAAGGTGTGTGCACAGTTTATCGTAGAGTACCACTGTAGCTCCTGTGTATGAGCAGCAGTGCACATACACAGTAAAGCTCAGCATGGGCATGGCACAGAGTGAAAGCTTTGGTAACCTAAAGTGACAGTTTTCATTCCTTTGCTCACAGCTGCCATCTTAGCTATGCCTCAGTGCTCCAGTGGTCCCCCCCCCTCACCCACTCCTGCCAAATGAGCTGAATGGAGCCGAGCTTTTCATATAGCGGGAGACAAATCGGCATACCGCTGAGGGTGAGGAAGGGAAAGGAAACAAGACGGGGCTAGAAGCATTTCAAACATAAACGCTTACTGTAGTATGCAGGTCAAAATACACTACACAAACCTCATCCCACTGCATCAGCCTGCATTTGACTATGCAGCAATTAATCATCTGATTTTAAATTGTGAGTAGTGTTGAGAGCGACAGGTTTTCAGCTATGAGCCTGAATTGATTTCACTTAAATGAAACTTGCCCAGAGTCAATATTGGTTTATGTTTATTATTGAATGTTGTGAGATTTTACAGCTAGACCAGTCTTGAAAGTGTCTCAGTCAAAGGCAAAGCATTTCTGTGATAAATTGTAGTAAGTGACACATTTTTTAGAGCAAGGTTATTCACTGTTGTGCTCCAGCTCCATCTTTTTTTTACACCAAGTATGATTGACACACACTCGAACGCACACAGAGCTACCTTCATCCTGAAGAAAGTGATGCTGGTCAGCAGGTCAACAGTGGACTTCAAATCTTGGAGACGCTCTGGATTTCCTGCAGGGAAATTATCCTGGAGCAAAAGACACAGAGAAGACAAGAATATGAGAAGAGAGCACATATTTCTGAAAGCTCCCTCAACCACCAAATCACATCACTTGCAGTAGGCCAAAACATTGAAATTGATGAGAGAGCAGTGCCCCGCAATCATAACAAAATGAAGGATTGTCTAATCGTTTAGTGGACAAGGGAGGTCGCTGCTGATGAAAACCTCTATTTCAGGGCCATGAAGTCATTAGACTGTGCAAAGCACTGTGGTGGAGAGCATATAATGCTCTGGCAGCCCTGAGGAAAGAAATTACAGCCCTGTACATTATCCTACTTTCCTACATTTTGAGTGTACAAATAAAATTGTAAAATAGTTTTCTATCCCTCATCTACCTTAATAAAAGCCCTCTGGAGATTCAGCCATACCTTCACATAAACATGTAGGCTTGACAGCACGAGTGCAGGACAGGACTTTCTGAGACCAAAGCTCATCAGCAGAAGTAAACTTTGCGGCACTGTGGGAGTTTGATCATTGATTCAAAATGATTGGTTTGCAAGAAGGAAAAAAAAATCATGTCTTTAAAAATGATATTTTAACAAACACAGGAAACTGGTCTCAAAGCTTAACAGAAACAAATGTGGATGGTCTACTATTGCTTTAGTCAGCTGTCTAATAACAGTCATACTTAACATTTAGTTCTCAAGGTAAGTGATTTAAAAAATGTTTCCCGAAAAAGAACAATATCTACGTATCAAACAGCCTCCAATTAAACAAGCTTGACACACACTCTTCATATGTAAATGTTAACCATATATTCTATAGTTCTCTGCTGATGGAAAGAAAATTAAAGACAATTATTTCTGACTGGAGTTTGTTGCTTTAGACAAAAGGCAGCTTGCATCACTGCCTTTAAATGAACAATACAGATGTTCAAGTATTTCATCATTTGTTTCTGGCTGAATGTTTCTATTCCCTTTAAATTTTAAAATGTGATTTGGGAAACTAGAGCGTCAAGTCTCATCAGTCCCCAGCAGAATGTCTTTAATATAAATCCTACAATTACAGACAATCCTCACAGCATGGCACCCACAAGTGCCATCAGTCATACTTCCTTATCTCTCTGCTGCCACTGGCATTGCTCTTACAATATCCTCACATACTGTATATGGCACCTGCAGACACAAGGGAAACCACTGGCCCCTTTTGAAACACTGATTCTGCAGTTTCCAATGCAACATTCAATGTTATAGACTGTTTTTATAATTCAATTCAACTTTATTTATATAGCGCCAATTCACAACAAAGTCATCTCAGGGCACTTTACAGGGATTTTATAATGGGAATAAGATGTAACTTTTGGAGTAAATGAAATTAGGACTGCACAGTAACTGTGTGGCTGCAATGTAGCAAATCCAACCACATATCTCAAGTAATGCCAAGTAATCTGTTCTTTCTTTTCCAGTAGAAGTATTAACACCAAGAAATTGACCCTAGATCGAGCTGAGAGGGTCAAAGCTTTCAAAGACAATAAACTCTTGTATTCAGTATGTCTGAATAGAAAATGCTTCACAGAGTGGCATTTTACACTTGTGTAATTAGTACATTCTCTAACATCAAAATATAATCTAGCTGTGTAATTATGTGATTGAAGTGGAGTAAAGTCAAGTGTTCATTGACATTCATTACGGTTGCTGCAAAGGAGGTAGGTGGCTTCCTCACAAAAACAAGTGTATAAATAGAAAATGTTATGATCTCAGTCTAATTTGGTAGTAGAGAAGCTGTTTCAATTGTAAATAGTAAAGTTTCAAAAAAGTGCATTTTTTATTGACTGTGTCGATTACGGAGCAACCGCATGGGACCTTAACTATAGTCATAGTCTGAGAATGATGGTTTGGGGTGATTAAAGCGCACGTATTTATAAAATATTAGAAGTGTAGTTCAGCTGCTCTCTACTGCTGAACAAAACTAAAGGTATTCATTAAGCGCATAACACAAAATTTCTGAGGGTAATACCACATGCAGTTTATTTCTTTTTCATTATAAGGTGTTTTAAGAAGCAGAATCAAAAGTGAAAAGGACTTAGCTCCAACAGCTACAGTATGTGAGTACACAAAAGATGACCAGAAACTTCAACATCAACAGCAGGAAAATAAAAGACAAAGAAACAGATTTATTGCCCAGAAGCAGGCAGTCATACAAAACAAGCAAAGCATCCATCTGTGAGCCAAACGTAGAGACAACATCAGCTCTGAGTTCCAAAGATGACAGAAAGTCCATTATGAGATAGGACGAGGAGTGAGTGATGCTGATGAGCTTTTAGTTCTTTGTCTTTGTTCTAGGCTGGATTGAATATAACACTGGACTGGTGCCTACACTGAGTGCAAAACTCCAAATAATTGACTGCTTCTCATCAAAATAAAAAGGTCAGCATAGTCCTATGTTATACAAACAATGCAAAAGTTTATTCACAGCCTTCATGCATTTAATTTGTTACTCAGCTGAAAACTTTAAAGATGGTGCCAGG
Organism: Channa argus; assembly: GCF_033026475.1. Lineage (NCBI taxonomy): Eukaryota > Metazoa > Chordata > Actinopteri > Anabantiformes > Channidae > Channa > Channa argus. The sequence continues at coordinate 11,068,357 of NC_090198.1, forward strand.
TGATGATAGTGTACGTGTATGTACTTATCTGCTTCTTATGAGTTACACAGGATTACTGTTGCAGTTGTTTATGACAATGTGCACCCTAGAACAGATTACAGAGGTTGCATAATGCCCAAACAATTGCTGGTCAAATACCGGGCAACAAAAGCAGCATGTGCAGGTAATCTAAATAAACAATATATTCATTATTTATTAATAATAAAAAGAGATGTAAAGTAAAGCAGTCATCAGGGACAGACACTGGATCTCACCCTGCAGCCTAACTGTCCTCAGCACTGGTTGTGTGTTTTTTTTCTACTGAGATGTGTGGTCCACATATGACTGTTTACTTAATGGGTAAATTTCATCCCTTACCGTAATCTCCACTGAAACAAATGTAGCTAGTTCTGTTGTTTAGGTGAGGTAAGGTAACTTCATATAACTATAATATAACTTGAAGGAAATCTTTCAAAACTAAAACATAATGCTTAGATTGCTATTTTACCATAAAAATATGGTTATGAATTATGAAAAGCAGTGATTTCTTCTTTTTGGAGAAGAATGTCTCAAAATTACATTTAAATATCTTTATTTCCTGCACTCTGTTTAAAGATGATACTTCTCATCTCCTGTGGTTACAGGATTCAACAGGTTTTCCTCAGCAAAGAACAAGATCATCCAACATTCTTGCAACAGTGAAGATGCATCTTTGTTTGCTTAAAATGATATTTGTCTTTCTGTAGAGGCTGGCTGTGCTTTATCAGCTTTATCAGCTCGGTATAACTGAATATTGCACAATCCTGCTGTTGAGAACTACGGGCACCCAACGGAACGACTGCTTCACTCTATGTCAGTGAAGACTCACGGTCATCCAGGTGGGGTAATCTGGAAGTAGAGTTAGATATAATGAGCCATTTCAGGAGAGAAACAAAACCTCCCTGTATGAATGATTTGGGATTCCCTCACCAATTTTCCTCACACTGAAGAAGCTACTTGGGTGAGTTGTGAAACATTTCAAACTTAAAAAAAAAGAAGTCCAGTTGACATGGCTCAACTTCCAGATACTCCACTCTATGTTGTTTTGACTGGACTAGGCTGCAGAATCTCCTGAACCACACTAACCAACATGCTGAGCTAACTGTCAGCTTTTTACCTATAGGCCAAATGAGTTGATTTTAAGTGTACAACTCCCAAGGGTGCATACAGAACAAGCATCACTTCAGATCAAACTGTCCAAGTTAAGGAAAAAGCCTAAAATCCTTGCAGCATGCCCACAGAAACCTACAAATCCCAGCTGGGACACACTGGCTTTACAAGGTGTCATCATGTATCAGGGCTGTGAGAAAGAAGTTTAAAGGGAAGAAATGCATATGTAGCAAAATGTAGAGTGGCAGCTGCACTGTGCCCTCTGTTTTACTAAAGCAAACTCAATTTCCTTCAGAATGTCATTATGGGGAAATTTATACGCTGAATGGACAGACCAGCCGGGCCTGAATATTATTACTGTCCAGTGGTGGCAGCCTGGCTCTATGGGACTGCTTCAGAAAGTGAGAGAATAAAAGAGAGTACGAAGTCAGTGTGCGTGTGCCTGTGTGTGCGTATGTGTGTGTGCGTGAACCACTGGTCTGTGGCAGGCTTGACAAGGAAGCAGCAGGACTCTGTTGACAGGTGAAGCCAATGTGATATTCTGTGACTGCTCTCAGTGAACGTGCCATCGACTGACAGCCAGGCCATCTCAAAATAAAAGAGGCCATCTTTCCTTCACTTAACCCTCTCTCTCCTTCTCTGTCACCCATCCACCATGGCTTCTTTCATTCTTTGTGTTTCTCCTCTTTCCCTCCAACTCTCTCCCTCTCTCATCAAATCCCTTCTCGTCCAGCTCTCCCTCTCTTCTCCTTTCATTCACCACTCTTTTCAGATCCTTTTTATCCCTCCCCCATTAACAAATCCTCTCTCTTTCTCTCTCCCTCTCTCTCTCTCTCTTACTATCTACCTGCTGTTTTTGTCATCTTCATCTTTTCCATAACAGGAAGGATCTGCTGCTGCCAGAGTATGTTCCTGTAATCACATGTAGCTTCACACAGTGAGCCATGGCAAACAGCAGGGGAACTAAACAATCACCCACACAATGACACGTTGCCTCTTGTGTCACATTAAAGGTGAGAGGGTCATATTTTAGTTACAGTTCACTGTGTAATGCTACCAGCTGGGGAGAGGTGTGAAGATGTGTGTGTATGTGTTTGTGTGTGTGTGTGGGGGTGGGGTGTTAAAGATAGAAAGAGAGATAAAAGCCTTTATGCATGTCGACAGCTTTGGACATGTTTGTATCAGATTTCTGCACCTGATCTCATGTGTCAGAGTCAGGCATATGAATGTGTAACTGTGTGTTCAATGTGTCTGTATAAATTACTGTATATATACTATATATAAATTACTGTTTTGTTTGTTTTTTTTAAACAAAGGAGAACAAGACACGTTTTATTATCTTTCCCTTGTCTCAGAGACCCCACTCTCTCTCCCTTCTTGGCTGCTTTTTAAAATTAACTGATTTTACTGGTTGTTGGGGCGCTGTGCCGACCCCTGAAGGGACAAGCTGGAAGCCGTTGATATTTCTGAAGCCCATTATGACTTCACCACAAAGATTGCAATCATTTGTTGTGCACACTCATATAGGTCTTTGGGTCTTGAGTTTTGCTGCGAGTGTTCTTACACAAAACTTAATTTAGTAGCTTGGTTGGTGGACACAATATCTGAAGCACATTTAAAGCAATCCAGCCTAACACTGCAACTTAGTCTTCAAGGCTGTACCTATACAGGTAATTTATACATATTGGCATATTTCATATAGTTTATTTCTTTTGACTTTCAAGCTATTGATAAATAGCTCAATTCTCATTCTCCGTCTCTCCTCTCTGTGCACCACCTTGGTTCTTGCTGCAGTACAGTATGTAGGATTAAATACAGTAGCTACTGTAGCAGTTAATAATGATACCTCTGATGAGGATTACTGCAGCTCAAACTAAATATGAAGTTTGCTTTTTGGTTATTTTAAATTTGTATGAAGTACACTTCTTTTACTATACGTTGTTTGTGATTTTTGTAATAGCAGTAAATTAATGTACAGAATAGGTGTTAATATATAGTGGAAGTACACACCCCAACATCATGACAAACGGAGCAATGGACACTAATCACAGGGTTTCTTTATTTGACCATGAGGACCACTATTTCTTAAGATGCTGAAGGGCCCCCTGACCCTGCTGGCTGATTATCAATGTTTATGTGCCTACACCACCGGCTATGCAGTCTGCTTAAACTGCAAAAGCACCTCGGGCAATTATAATTTACTTCATTTAAATTTAGCTGAGGTATTTTGTAATGTTTTTGTTGAGCTAAAATATATGAACTCAGGTCGGTCTGTCTGTTTCATATGTTTCTATCTAGAATTCACATTTTTCATAAGTCTTCAGAGTCAAATAAAGTTTGATGTCAACAGCTTAATGTGGTTAAAACTATGGGAATGTGACACATGTGACATTGCCAAATATAATTTTTGAATGACATCATTATATCTACAATGTAATTACCTATTATAGTTATAATCCCTATACAGCTGGCATTTAATCATAATTATGCATCATGTGTGACTGCACAATGTTATTCAAATGAGGCAATCATGCATAAAATACAGACTTATCTGTATCTGTGACAGAGGAGAAGCCCCCATAACCCCATGTGTAAAATGACAGACATTACTGCTTCATGCCATATACAGTATGGTTAACACAGTACACTATATACATTTTAACAGATTTGGTAATTTTTTTTAAGAGACAGATGTACATGCACATGTGAACAGATCATACATACCCGATATTTAGAGAGGTCAATCCTCAGCGAGTTATGTAGCTGGTCCAGTAATTTGACAAATTTCTCCCTCTGTCAGGATGACAATTCAATATTTCAGTTCAGAGTGTCACCACACCCAAAGCATTGTGCCTAAAAATTTATGACACTGCGTGGTGTGTAACATTGCTTTGCTTGCAATGATTCACTTTTACTTCCTGGAACAAAATTTAGTGGTTCAGCTATAAAGCCTGACTCGGCTTGCTGCCTGGAAATATTAGTTGATGCCTTCCAACATTAGTTTATTAAAGTTCAATCGGAAAGAACTGGAGACCTCTGAGATTTTGTTGATTTTAAGTGCACGACTTGACAAATAATGCTGACAGAAAATAGGGATGTCAGAAGTTACAGTGGGTAGTGGATGAATTTTCCTCCTGAGAAATGGGACAACTCTTCAAAATGCCTATGAGTTATCAGTAGGTGCCAATGGGCATTTCTGTATATAACAAAATGTCCAAAATTGTAACTGACCTCATATCAAGATAATACTTTTAAAAGTCAATTATATATTTTTTGTCCATGTTGCCAATTTTTCGTAATGCATTTTGCTTCATTTCTGATGCATTTTGGTTTTGAAAGGCAATGTAGTCCTACCAGATGGTGTTATTTAGGCCTAACAGGAGACCATGGATACCTCACATTTTTATTTAGCACCCTATTATTATATACAGTATCTCTCGCTGAACTGTTGATGCATGTGATCCAACACAAGAATAGCTGTACTTACCCCAAAGTTAGAGGCAGCAAATCGGTCAGAAGCAGACGCAGTAGTTGTTGTGGTGGTTGTGGTGTGGGCGAAGTATGCGTTGATATTAGCGAGAAGATTGCTCATCACGGCTGGCACACCGGGACACATGTATTTTGCAGACAGACAGGAAAAATGCCTGCAGAAGAAAACAAACAGCAAGTGAAAGGAGTGGTGATAGAAGCAAACATACAGCACTACAGAGCTTCATTAATGTCACCCACTGACTTATTTTTAAATGTCCAAAGCAATTACCTCTGAGGAAAGAGTTAGTGCTCAGGTAGTTCACTGCTCTGTTCATGTAGTGACTCTATTGACTAAAGCAAACAGTGTCATAAATCAAAGCCGTGTAACATACTTTTAACAGCATATAGGTGGACAATAATAGATGGAGCAAGTGAGCATGATTCATCAAGAATCCTTTTGGGGTTAATATATAAGGATGTCCAGAGGAACAGAGGTGATAAATGTAAACTTTACTGTGGTCTTGTTTCATTTTTTAACAAATGTCCCTAAAAAAAACTCAAGCCCACTATGTGCACTTACCAATTTAAATCTTCTCCCACTTTTTCTCTTTTTCACTTCTTCTCCCAAACAATAATCCAGCATAAACTAGATAAAAATAGGATCCCAATGGGGGATGACCAACTTGATCTTTTCTTTTTACACACATTTGTCTATCCCTCTACGCAGAGAGACACACATCTGCAAGAGCACTACACGGCAGTAATTAAGTGCTTGAGCCTGGGAAACTAGTGTAAACTGCATGAATGAAGAGCATACAGCTCCTTCTAACACTTCATACTGCTGCTTAGAAAAGCCATGTGGAGTGTCTTCCTCTCCATTGTGTACGGCATATACAAAATGTAATGATGTGCTTACCAAATGCAGCACACAAGAATATGCACAAAGGCTCCCCTATTAGCCTTCGGCATTGCCTATAGCAACCAAATATTTGGATGCTACTAGAATAAAGATGCTTAATTGCTTCAAGTTGGCTGAACTGTAAAAACTGAAAATTAGATTTTAGGTAGATTTGATTTTACTATACTGTAACAGGCTGAATTTGTAAACAGTAGTTGAATTTCCATTAGATTTAGCCAACATCTTCAAATGTTCAATTTCAGATTCAGTGGACAGAAATGTGTGACAGGATATTATTTTTTTACTAACTTAATTTTGAACTTGGAGTAGAGTTATTCTGAACGTCTCCCTCTGTGAGTCACTGCTTCATAAAGCCAAAGTGTTAGAGAGGACACTGAGTTATGGGGAGTAATGGCAACAGATTCACACACACACAATAAAAGCACAAACATGCTCTCATCATGAGGCCTATTTAATTACTCTGCTTTCAATCTCTAAATTACCCAGGAGCACTTGGGGTTAGGTGAGCAAAGAGAGTGATACAAAGGGAGTGATGATGGTGTCCATTAAATTCCCATGGTGCTTTTAGAGGGATCTCCTGAGTCAGATTTCAAGTGGCAGATGATGCTTCTCTTATTGTGTCTTGGTTGTTAGCAGTAGAGGAGAGAAAGGGGATGTTGAAAGAGGGGTGATAGTGTTACATGAAGGAAAACAAACATGAATGAGTGTATACTGGGGGGTTGTTGTGGGGTGTCAAAGTAGTTGCTTTGATTTATGCAGCCATCATGTAGGAATGGTTGGAACTTAAGGTTCTATGATAAAGAAATTGTAAAACTGGAGCTTTTCATAAATTCCTGATGAAGCATAATAACTGCTGATACTAGAAAAGCCACGCTTAAACAAGGTTCAAGCCTGAAGCATTAACTCTGTAATCGCTCATATGCTGCAACACTCTGTCTTCACTGAAATAGCAGTCTATCACTTGGTTTGTAGCATTAAAACAATTGAACATGTCAACAACATGCTATGAAAAAGATGTTTTTTAATGAGTTATTCAAAAGTCCTTCTACAGTAGGAAGATAAATAACATGTTGCAGGTTATATAAGATTAAATTGCGAGTGCTGGGACCAGAAAAGTGGGAGCACATTGGATGGGGCTTTTAAATATGTTTAAGGTATAATAGGGGGGAAAAAAATGCGAATTTGAAAAAAAAAGGTAAAGCACAGTAACTAGCCATCATCAGTGCTAAAAGAACTGTTGGTTCGTTTTTACTACACAACAGATTGATTGCCCTTTATTTTGGTAGGGTTTTAACAGCGTTTGAGGAAACAATGCAGAACAATTTCTCAGAGTTGCTTCTTCCAAGCAATGCAAGGCCAGATTTCAGAACATGAAAGCATAACTATAAGCTAGGTCTTTCATTCGATTTACAATCACGGCGTAATCATCTGATTTACTAGACCTAATTACATAGTCAGCCAGTGATGTGCCCAAGTAGTGTGTTCTTCAGAGGAAAAGAGAACTTAACTCAATATTACTCATTTAATGACGTAAATGAAATAGAAGTCTTAAGCAAACATTGAGATAAGTAGTATAACATATGACTGCTATCTGTATCTGGTTATTTTATCCTTATAAAAACTGTGTGATGGCCTCCACCTTCAGCTAATCATATAACAAAAAAAAAAAGGCAGATAATATGCATAAATACAGTAAGTGCATAAACTAAGGTAAATTGCTACATAGAAGATGTTTGAAATGGTTGGCTTAAAAGGAAGCGATGTGGGGTAACCGTTACGATTACATTATCAAGTGCTCCGAATGTTGCGAAACAATAATATGCCTGTCCAAAGCCTTTGGCAATGAAGGCAGATTTTAGGATCTCAAACATTTTGCTGAGAGGATTACCAAACATGAAAGCAGCTGGAGCCATCCAAACAATGCAGTAAAGGCAAAGCAAACAAAATACATTTTACAAACACTGTACAAAATATCTGCTTTCCATCTGTGGTGAGTGTAGTCTAAGTAGAAGCTGGCAAATGCAATAAAAAAAAATAAAAAATGAATTAACAAAAAAGAGTGCATTGAAATATTATACATAATATTATACTTCATGACCAGCTTAGTGAATGTCAATTTAAGCTCGAGTGTAATGATTATCCAGTCACAACTGACTAAATGTTGTACAATTCTCAATAGTAGAAAAATGCTCGCTATTTAGGCAGCCCAATATCACAGATATAAAACTGCATGCACCACAAACAGATTTTAAAGAAAACATCCAGAATTCTTGGGGGTCAAGAAAAATAAATTCCACTAGACCACCATGGGAAAAAAAAAATCTTACAGATGGGCAATTATGCATCTCAAATGAGGCGCACCAGTACAAATTGCTGTAAGGACAAAACAGAGCTGCCAGTGCGCTAAATGATTTACATAAGTAAGGTTGGTTGCATATTGCGAACTGCATGACATGGTAGACATGATTTTAGATGTGTGTTTGTGTGCGTGTGTGTCTATGTCAGGGAAACAAAAAGAGAGACACATGGATGGACAGAGTGACATATAATCAGAGAAACAGAGCAAGAAGGAAACAAGATTGTTGTGGTTTGTTCATCATCAGTGTGACCAAGACAGGTGTCGGGTCCAGGAGACAATCATTTAAACAATCTAAAATAGCACCTCTATAGCCATCTAAGCTCCGATACTGCTTAGGAAACATCTTTACAACTAATCTCCTTTTTTTTGCTTCTTTTCTCTTCTCTTCCTGCCCTCCACCATGCTAAATGAGAAAATGACAGACTAGAAAGGTAGAAGGTAATGGATCAGGGTGTTACTAACGTCATAGCCTGATAGATGGACTCCACTCCATATCTCATGGCGAACTCATCCACTATCTCCTGAGACACATCATCAAAGTAGACCTTCCATGCCTCGTCCCCCTTCACCTGTGGGATCTTCACCACCCCGCTGTTCTTCACTTCAGTCAGGTAATGGAACAGGTTCTGCGAATGGTGTGACAGATAAGACAAGACAGGTTATGGTGATTTTAATGGAGCAAAATAAGTCATTGAAGAGACCTGCCATTGTGTAATGCAAGCAAATAGAGACCCTGAGGACATCCTTTATGTGGTATTATAACAATCATCCTGTTAGTTTGCTTTCCAATGTAATCATTGTATTGTACATGTTTAGTAATGGGATTGCAAAAAGCTTAAAGATCATGATCTGAGTTCAGTAAGAACTAATTTTGCTTAATGAGGAATCAAATAATAATGGTTACCTCATGTAAACAAGTGTACTGGCCATGAGGAGGAACCACGTTCTCCTCTCCTTTCATCTCTACGCTGATCTTCAGTCTAATGGCACCAGATACAGCAGACTTGTCTGTCCTCTTATCTGTAAAACACAACTGGCATAGTTATAACTGGAAAAGGTTTGACCTAACCCTTATTTTCTTTTAATAATATAATATTTAATGAACAATTAGATAGTACAAAAGTTCTCTTATCAGCAAAGGAATTAAATGTAGAATTTAATCAGTTTATCAAGGGTAATGCAAACCTTTTCACTAATTACATTTTCATTATTTTACTATTTTTCTACATGCTTATTGATCATTTTTTTACTTCTCATGATGAAAGAAAATTTGTACTGAATGGGCACTATTATTAAGTTAGGTTTAAGTTTAGGTTTGCATCCACTTACATGTAAAGGGATGCAAACACAATACAATATAATAATACATAATAACAATGCCCCATATGTCCTTTCATCATATGAGTAACACATATGGTCAAGAGGTGTAGAAAATTGTTATAGTAAAATAATGGAAAACAAATTAGTGAAATTAAGTTTGCATTTCCCTTAATAAATATTTATTTTCTTCTAATGAAAGAACTTTCATACTACCTAATTGTGCATTAAATATTAAGTTAATGGAATGAAGAAATCTGTGTATCACTCCTTTTTTGCCTTTTTAAAATTAGGGGATGCAAACTTTTGCACCCAACCTTACATTGCATGGATCCAACAGTAAGACAGCTATTACTACAAGCAAATAAACAACATTGTCTCTGTCCGAAGGAGCCTGTCCTTGACCATACAATCACAGTGTGGCTTGTTGGGTGGTTGTTAGCAAATAAATCAAGACAAGTGTTTAAAACCATTTCTCACACTTCAAGTATTCCCAGGAGCACAGTTTGGAACTACCAGAACTTTAGGATGGGAGTCCAGCCAAACTGAGTAAGCAACCAAGAAGAATCGTGGTCAAACTGAACTCTTTGGGCAGATCTCTATTTCTGGCAAACAACAGGTACTGCAGGGAGACTGGCTACAACTAGGGAAAGGGTGGACACAGCCGCATACAAAGAGGTCCTTGAAGAAAACCTGCTCCAGAGCATCTGTAACCTGTTACTGGGGCAACAATTCACCGTTCGTCATGACAATGACCTGAAGCAGACAGCCTAAACAACACTGTGGCTGCTTTGGGAGACATCTCTCGCCATCCTTGAGTAGCTCAGCTAAAGCCCAGACTTAAAATAAATGGAACATCTGTGGAGAGACCTGAAGATGACCCTAAGAGGATCTGGCAGGAAGAATTAGATAAACTGCCGAAATTTATGAGGTAGGAGTTTGTAGAAACATAAGCTAGAGGGAACTAAATATTTTTGTTTATGATTTAGATTTTTTTATATGTTTGCATTTTTAAAATTTTGTTTGTGATTATGGGTTATTGAGGGTAAATCAGAAAAGATGGCAATCTTATTTATTTCAGATTAAGTCGAAAACCCAATACCAGCCATACAGTAACAATTTCTTATCCTCCGCATGGAATGATTAAAATGTGTGTATACACACAGTCTACACATGCAGCCACAAAGACACCAACACAACAAAGCACACACACACACTGCTGAGAGGTCTGAGAGATAATGACTTCACAATTTCAGGAGTTTGTTACAGACAATAAATGCCCCCTCGCTTGCTCTCATATACAATTCATCTTCTCTGTTTCAAATGAATGAAATTTTCCACGACGGTCAGTCGATCAAGAGACAGACAAGTGAAAAATAATAACATGACAAAGCGATTGAGACTAGGGCTGTGAACGCAAAAGCCCAGATTGAAGAGGAGCTGAAGAGGCTTAGAGAGGAAAGCAGCTGGAGGGGTGGACACCCACACCAGCAAATGCCTGTTTAAACATTCATTGTGAGCATTTAAAAAGGCACAGAGCAGCAGCAGTGGGCAGGGGTCACTATCACCACAAATTGCTCCCTTTTAGCTAGAGAGGCAAACAAAAACAGCACTGCCAGTCATAATACTTTGACAGGAGTGGGATCTCCCATTAAGTTGTGACCCCATTCAACCACATGTAGCATAGTGAAACTTGTGATGTATGAGAGTGGAAACCATGAAAGGCTGTCATCAGTACCCAAACTGCACCACAGGTCTTTGTGGCTACGTGGTACATAAACAGCTGTGATGACCTCAGCTGCACCACTCGTTATATGACTAAACGTTTATCATCTGCACGGACTGTTTCATTCATATATGGAACACTTCCACATCCTTGACACTGTTCTTGTCATGCAGATACACATATTGACTTTTTTTTCCCTTTTCCAAGTTGTTCAGTCAAATACACAGAAAAGAGCCCACCTTCTCATTATTGCTACTATATGGAGTTGCCATCATATTCTGTCATGCACATGTGTGGCTAAAATAGCCAACATACCTAGATTGTACCAAACATCCATCTCTCCACTGAGAGTGCGGACCTCAATGATGGTCTGGCCCAGGAAATCATCTGACTCTCGCTTAAAGTGCTGCTTCACCCGTGATTTGATGTCATCATCTTCATCCCACACACGCACCTTGATGCGGTCAGTGGCATTATGACATTCACTGCAAGTTAGAAGATGATTGTGCCAGATGAAAACCATCACAATGACACCAATAACAACAGCACATTTAGTGACAGCTCATCAGGTTGGGGTATTTGAAGGTGCAGAACAGCAGTCGACACAAAATTCCAGCATCCAAATGTATACATAGACACACACTTTGTGACCCCTTTCAATTTTTCTCAGTAATGAGAGAATGTGTGTTTTGTGTGCACCCTTGGGTATACATGAGTGAATGTGCATGCCAAGAATGTGAATGTGGAGAACAGTTCTGGCTGGTAGAATTACCCTAAGATATTGTGTGACCTTTACTGCCTATCTTTGGATTGTGTGGATTCTTACTCTCACCAAATGGATGCTAATATCATCAGAGAGAAGGGGAATGCTTCACAAGAATGACTGCGTAGCATTTATAGCAAAGATTATTTATTTGTCAAAGCTTTCTGTCCATCTCGTTCATCCTCCTTGCATCAGTGGAGCTGACAGACGTTTCACAATAATGACGCTGCTAAATAGAACAGAGGTGGCCAAAGCACTTAGCTCGAGATGGGGTCAGACTGTTCTGCTCTGGAATTAAAACCAACAGATTACATTTTGTTCTAATGACATCTTGGGTGCGACAGCCAGAGAAACAGTATCTGCAGCATTATTTTTTTTTAATCTAATCCCTTTCTGGGGAAAGCACTGGCTGATGCTGATGCACAAGTCTGGGACTTTGCTCTCTGCTAAACCTACCGTAATGTATCGCACTATTAATCTACATCCATGTAGTAATGGGAAACAGTTTTATTCGAGCCATCAGTGGAGTCTTATTACAAGTGAGAAGCCTGGTCTTTCACTGGTGTAGGACATGAAAATACACACAGAATATCTAAGTAGTACACTTTTTGAGATTATTAATAACAATTATGGCATGATTACTAGTGGGAGAATAACAAATCCATGCAATGGAAGTAATAACAATTTTTATATAATTTTCAGGTTAAATAAGAAAAATATTTCTATGTGTTCATATCTTACAAAAGCTGCAAAATTCACTGCTTACATGAATAAAAAAAAAAGCCTATAGCTGCCCTCTTTGGTTTAAATCTACATGACAAACTCTTTCTGGTCCTTAAAGAGCTCCATACAGACAGGAATTTAGAGTAAAAATAAAATAATAATCCAAAGGTTCTGCTGATGCCCAGTGGGTTAGGGTCAAATTATATGTCTGGTTTGAATTCTAAAGCTGTTCAGAGAAAATTGCATTTTCCTTTTCAACTTTTCTGTAGATTTCTAGCACCTTGGTAAACAAAGCCAAGAGCATTTATTGGGTTAAGCATAGCCTCATACAGGGCTCTCCAAGGTTCACATTTTTCGGATTTTCTTAACTACTTATTAAGCAGAAAAGGTTTAAAGTAGTTTCATGGAAACTGAATAACAAGTATTCATTACAATCTACTTCCTGTTAGTGTTGCAGAATAACCCAACTGATTCATAAGAGCCCCATGGCTTTATTTTTCGCTGTGCGGGGGAAAAAAATCAGGAGCATAAACAAAAATGCAAGCATAGGCAGAGAAGTAGACTGAGAGGTTAAATTCCTTTGGGCATTGCATATGTACAAAGCAGAAAAACCGGTGTTATTCGGGTCAGCACAATGGGAAGTCACATAGTTCTATAGCACTAAAGTGTTTTATTTTGAAATAACAGGGTTAAGACCTTTGTTGTCTACACTGATGGCTGTCACGGTAAAGCTGTGTTTAACAGCCTACATGTCATGTAACATGTCATATCTGATTGTACTTTCCTATGGTATTAAAAAAATTGAAAAAAAAAGTTTCTAATGCCTTACTATTCCCTTGAACAGCTGGTTCCTCATCTTGGTGGGGATAATCTAGTTGGACAGAAGTCAAATTAATAGAGAGTACTCACAAATAGAACTTCTCATCCCAGACGGGGTTTAGGTTGCCGAAGATTGTCTTTGTCCGGCGTTTGGTTTTTCCCACCTGGACAGTGACGTAAGGGTCGCTGGAGCCGGTTTTATCCTTGGCCTGTAAACCCTGAGCACACATGACTGGACAAAACAGAGTTGGGGAAAGAGTATTAGAGGCAGCATATCTGAACATCCTAAGCATATCTGACCTAACAGATATGCAGCATATCTCACCCAGCATTTTGAAAATGTAATTTCATAGGTGGAAGGTTTCTTGGAACAAATTTTTTACTGCTCTTATTTACCAATAACTTCCAATACCAATAACTATGTTAATTTTCATTGACATGTTGTAAATGATTCAAAAAGTTGGATCAACTGAATGCGCACCAATGTCTAAGTGCTGCTCATGGCAACATATTAAAACATTTAATACAGATAAGCACTTACTAGTTTTCTGTAATTCACTGACAAGACCAAATTGCTGAAGCCTTTGAATGAGAGATGAAACATCTTTAAGGACTTATGCAGTTCCAGTTGCCACAGAACCACACCTCTAGTACAAAAATGATTTGGACTGATCTTCACAAACATTCAGGTCTTCTCAATCCCAGTCATCAATCCACTTCTGGATTTTATATTATTGTTTCCTAGTTTATGGTCTCCATTTATTTATTTGGTCCTTAAACTTTTGAATCAAGGCTATAAAAGTAGCTTTGTGGTTCCCTGAGAATAGCTGCTATTCATCTTGCAAGTGATTCACAATCTTACTTCAACACAGAGGAAGGTGCAAGGAGAGACAGTAGTATTTCAGAGCGCCATAAAAGGGAAAAAGGACACTGAGGCATTAAATATGCATAAGTGACAGCCTAAATAATTCAGGGTACATATATATCCCTGAGCTCAATGCTGACAGGAGTTGGTCGGCAGTATATAGAGGTTTCAAGAACCATGACCTGCTTGTCCCTAAGAGTACAAAAATCAGATGCCTCCTATAAAAGGATGGGTCTGAGAGAGCATCATACTGTATACTTTTTATCCATACTCCTGCCAATCATAATTGTGTATGCTAGATAAGGGGGTAGCTTGCATATCCATATTATGCAATAATTTCTAAATTCACAAAGGTTTTAATTTCTACCTCTACTTTCCTTGTTCATTCTTCACACTGTTACTACTGTATGTACGCAAAGCAACATCAGTGCCTGTAAACAGTATTCAACTTTTTGTGTATTGAGTCTCACATCTTGCTGGCTTTGCTCCAAGCAGACCTCCACCTTAAACTAGGAGCAGAGCTAAGATTTCATAGCATTTATTCCATTACAGAGTTTGTAGAGAAAAAGCAAAAACAGAGTTAAAAACAACACACCACATTGATACACACATGTTTGTATCACTTCTAAGGTAGGCAATAGTAGCTTCATTCTGAGAGATTTTTAAATGTACTCTGAGTTTTTACATGTGGGAAAATATATAGAAATTTAACATATCGAAATAAACATTGGTCTAGCAATATGTAATGTATTGTCCGGTCAGATGGTGATGTTTTATGATTCAGTGGAGCTCTATGTGGGGAACAGGACTGCAAAGCCAGCTCTCGGTTTACATATAGAGTGGTAACTAGCAGCTTTAAGTTTGCAATTTAATCACAGATTATATTTATTTGATTTAATATATGTTGTAATATATTTATATCCTCAATAAATGTTTTATTGCTATTATTAGTATTATTATTAGTAGTATTATTGCAGTCATATGTTGCTGCTATTGATCTATTAACTTTTGAAGACTTAAAACTTGCTGTGATTAGTTTACATTTAGTGACCACATTTGCAAATTCAGAACAGTTGCTGGTCATTTGTCTGTGCACTATTTTTGGATTTTTAGGACTTGCTGGACCTAATGTATTTCAAAAAATTCATATTAATTTGTTTTCCTAAATACTGATTTGTATGTGTTCATTGTGAATCATGGTCAGAGTGCTGCAAAGACAATGTCAGTCAGGGTTTGTGTAATGAAAGATTCCTGGCTGTTTTTTTTAATCAATAAATTCATTTTATGTTCAATAACCCCATGGAAACTCACTGTGGTGAGTCTGTATTACTCTTAGCTTTTTCTTCTTTCTTTGTCCTTCGACATGCTTCTATCTTTCCAGTCTTTTCCATCCATAATACATCCCTGATCCCCGATACATCCCTTTTTACAATTTTCCCTCTCTCTGTTTCTTGTCTCTCCAGTGTATTGGCACTGCAAGAACTGCGAGGTGGGCAATAATCGAGATGGACCTGGCAGAGTTACTGCAGATAGATTGTAGTCCACAGTTGGGGTTACATATATAACTTTCAAACTTTCTTTCTGTAGCCAATTAACTAGATATGTGATGTAAGAAATCAATAAATGAAAAAAACACTGAGAAACTGGGTTGTGTGGCAGTAAACAAAGATATTCAACCAACAGGAGTATGAAAAGTAACACCAAACAATAGTCTTAAAATGGAAGGAAACAAAATAGTCTCATCAAGATGACTGGTGAATGAAGAAAAAAGTGATTGGTTAAGAAAAGGAAAAAAAAAAGGTTTGTATTAACTTTCCTTTCAGGACACAGAAAAGATAAATTGTTCAGCCCAACCATTGTGTAAGCCAATGACCTCCAACCCCCCAAAAAGAACCAAATACGGAACATGCATCTTAAAACATGTCTTACAAAATATAAATCACTGCATCTTGGATAGAGCTTAAATGCGGCCAAAGCTTGAGGCTACAGTACACAGGAGAAATTTCTCTTTGCATGTATAAAATGCTGTTTTATCATGCTAGGGAGCTGGACATAAATATCTCAGCTGCTGAGAGTCCTCTTCAGATAACAAGCTTTATTGCAGCCTCGTAGATTGTTTGTTTTTACTGTGCCACCTTTCAACATTTAGCAAGCACTGTTGCAGCCTGATAAGCTCTGCCACAGCTTAATTTATATCTTGTTTTCATTAGAGCTACATGTCACAGACTGAGCTCCTATTTAAAATTAATGTATTCTTAATAATATGTCATTGCCTAGTTAGATGAAAAGAGTAGATGTGTCAAGCGGAGAAGATAGCAGCTTAAGTGAAGAATTCCTTTCCTGATTTTAAAGTCTATATGATACACTACAAAGAACAACTACATAATAGCAACCTTCACAGAGTTATTAACAATCAACTTCTCCCCAGTCTATCCAATCAATTTTTATTTGTAATTCTGGTTAAATGAGCATTTAATTTGTGGCTTGGGGTCACAGGTTCAGCAATCAAGAGTTTGAGATTAATGACAAGTAAATAAGGAGAATATTATTGTTTGTCATGTTGGATATGCCTGGCCTGTGATGATAGTTTTGTTGTTTTAATGTTGACTGATAAAGGTCATAGTGCAAAGGTCAAGGTTCCTCTCCATTAGAGCATTACCTTCTTCTTCTTCTTCTTTTCCTTCCGGCTTTTCCCTTTCAGGGGTCACCACAGCGAATCATGTGCCTCTATCTAACCCTGTCCTCTGCATCCTCTTCTCTCAAACAGACTTTACTCTCTCACCACATCCATAAATCTCCTCCTTGGTCTTACTCTAGACCTCCTGCCTGGCAGCTCCAACCTCAGCATCCTTCTACCGATATATTCACAGTCTCTCCTCTGAACATGTCAAAACCACCTCAATCTGGCCTCTGACTTTATCTCCAAAACATCTAACATGACCTGTCCCTCTGATGTCCTCATTCCTGATCCTGTCCATCCTCGTCATTCCTAAAGAGAACCTCAACATCTTAAGCTCTGCTACCTCCAGCTCTGCCTCCTGTCTTTCCTTCAGTGCCACTGTCTCTAAGTCGAACAACATCGCTGGTCTCACCACCGTCTTGAACACCTTTACTTTCATTCTCGCTGATGCTCTTTGATCACACAACACACCTGACTCTTTTCTCCACCCGTTCCAACCAGCTTGCACTCACGTCTTCGCCTCTTTTCCACATTCTCCGTTTCTCTGAACCGTTTACCCTAAGTACTTAAAGTCCTGCACCTTCTTCACCTCTGCTCCCTGTAACCTCACTGTTCCACCTGGGTCACTCTCATTCACACACATGTATTCTAACTTACTGTGACTAACCTTTATTCCTCTGTTTTCCAGGGCAGACCTCCACCTCTCTAGATTTTTCTCCACCTGCTTCCTGCTCTCGCTAGAAAGCACAATATCATCCGCAAACATCATAGTCCACGGAGATTCCTGTCTAACCTCATCTGTCAGCCTGTCCATCACCAGAGCAAACAAGAAGGGGCTCAGAGCCGATCCTTGATGCAGACCCACCTCCACCTTGAACTCCTCTGTCACACCTACAGCCCACCTCACCACGGTCTTAGAGCTTTCATACATGTCCTGCACCACCTTAACATACTTCTCTGCCACTCCAGACTTCCTCATACAATACCACAGCTTCTCTCTCAGAACCCTGTCATACGCTTTCTTTAAACCTACGAAGACAAAATGCAACTCTCTATGACCTTCTCTGTACTTTTCCATCAGCATCCTCAAAGCAAATACCGCATCTGTTGTACTCTTTCTAGGCCATATTGCATCAGATCATTACCAATTTCAACATTTATTACTTTTTTCTGACTGATCTGTGCGATTAAAGCCAATAAAAATCAAAAATCTTTTTCTATTATGTCGTGATTAAAAATTAAAACCATATAATCACAAGAGGGCTTACCTGTGATGCTGATTTTGGCAGACCACTTAGAGGTCCCATCAAGCACAGCCTGCTTAGCTGTCTTCAGATGGCTGGTGAAGTCCTCTTTAGAGATGTGGAACATCTCCTGGATTAACTCAAACACTTCAGGACAGTTCTTTTCCCTTATCTTCATCCGTTCTTTCATTGCCATGATGATATTCTGGGTCTTGTCCTCTGCCCCGTGCTTGGAGCTCTTCTCCACGGCCCCTGAAAGTGCAAAACATTACAAACTGGCCTGAACATTTAATACTTGGGATTTGGAATAAAAACTGGCAATGGCTCCCAGTGCCAAGGCATCCATCATGTGTATTTATTACCTACTTCCAGTTAGCTGACATAGTTCTTATTACATTTTGCATATGCATTAGTAGATGAAGAGTGTACAATAAAGTATGTCTCTACACATTATTTCATTGTGGATGCATGTGGTGGATGAGAACTGCAAATTGATGCATCCCTGTTGGTGCATACAGTGTCTCTCTTTGTTTATGTGAATGTGTCAGTGTAAGACAACTAAGGCACATGTGACAACTTAATTCTCTATATCTCACAAATCACTGTATCGTGTATGTATCTACAGTGTGTGCAGATTGAAACATAAAAAAGATAAGTCATGGTTTGAACAATAAAACATTGCATTGCCAGTATAAAACAGTTTTAAACCAACATGTCTGATAATAGCCAAGGTGTAGCTAATCCACTTACAGTGTGTGGGAATTATCTTGAGGATCATCCCAAACCCTGCATGTCACATTGTTTCTATTACACCATAACACCAGGGTGTGACTGATGGAGACATCTGATTGGAGACATCAGTGAGTGCCAGTGACTAGGCCAAAAGTGTAAGTGTGCAATGTCACTTGTACATAGTATTTCCATAGTATTTCTCTACTGTAGGATGTAAGGTGTTGGTTGTTATAGAAACATGGGATGAAAAAAAAAGTATCATTGTGTGTGCTTAACAAAGATTTCTAAACAAACAATACGTTTTTCTATTTAAAGGAATTGTAATCATGTATCAACTGTGCCCTGTGATAGATTGGTGACCTGTCCAGGGTGTACACTGACTCTCACTCAATTACAGCTGTTATAGGCTTCAGGTGCAGCCCTGCAATCCATAGCAATAACAATATAGATAATGGTTGGATTGAATGGTTGGACTGATGGATTGGATTGGGTGGTTGGACTGAATTTTACTGAATATGAATAAAATTCCAAACTCTCGTAATAAACGAGCATCATTTTTAATTCTTAGTGATTTTGTTTCAGGTAGTTTTCAGGTAATAAACATTTGTTCATTGAAATTGCTTTTTTCTCTTTGCTGTGAGGAAGAACAGCATTTGCTCTTTGCTAGGCTGTTGTAACTGTAGCTATAGAAACTAGATTAAAACAACATAGTGAATATAACAGTATCACATAACTCAGTGAAAATCATTTGAATTGACCACTGATGCTCATGATGTGGGTCGAGTTACCTGAAGGTGAACTCTGTTGTACTGGTAGAGGAGGCAATCGAGTTCCTTTTTTAAATGATGACCAGACGTTATTTAACGAGGCAAAGAATTTGCCCTCATCTCACTCCCCATTAACTAACTAATAACTATTATCCTCAATAACAATAAGAAGCTTATTTTGTGCATTGTTTGTGTCAACTGATTCACCAACAATATGTCCTTAAGTTTAAATGAGAAATCATAAGAAGAGGTTATATCATCACTAATTTGGGAATGGTTTGGATTTCTGAATCAGGACAAACCACAGAATGATATGAACTACAAGATATGCAGGCCACATACTGACAAAGGTGGAAAACAACGTCAAAATTTGACAAGATACCAACTCGCTGAGAACACAGAAAGCTAAATGCTCTATTGCCAAACTGACAGCATTAACACGGAAGCTGTGTGTACAGATCTTATTTCCTGTACAATAATTCTGTTCTACTTGCTTCTGTTCTACAATACTTCTACTTCTATTGTCGTTTTAGGCCGTGTTTTTCTGAGCAGTGTCAACTATTTTTTATTAAAAGATTGCAGTGAGTCAAGAGTGCCTCAAGCATTAATATAAATGGATCTAGCTGTGTGATGAAGTGACAGAGTCAAGAGACTGGAAAGATTTTTAGCCGTGTGCAAATTTTCGAGTGCTTGCAAAGGAGAAGACCATTGCACAATTCCTGCTGACACACCTGCAGATTTAATCATGGCAGGATATTGCCCAAAAATGGTGACTCAAGTCCATGAGTCCATGAGTCCATGAGTTGGCACATAAGTCAGACACACAGAGTCTTGAGTCTTGAAACTCATCCTCAAAAGACTTAAAACTTGACTTGTGTGAGTTCACTGCAATTTCCTCCCCCAATCCAAAGACATGCCTATTAGGTTAATTGGTTAATTGCCCTAAATTGCCCAAGGTGTGAATGGCTGCGTATGGCTGTCTGTGGGCCCTGAGATAGCCTGGTGACCTGTCGAGGATATATCCCGCCTACTGACAGCTGTTATAGGCTCCAGCACCTCGCAACCCTGAACAGTAACACTCAATGGAAAGTCTCCGGAAACTGACTTCAGCCGCTTACTTTCCCCATTGAAGAATTGGTTAAAAGCAGAACACAAGCACAATTTTCATCTTAACATTGCTTCAAAGGGACTTGTTAAAATAAAATCAACATAATAATAATAATAATTGACTGTTAAATAAGGGATTAGAAGAATAGAAGCTGAGTGTGTCACCTCAGCTGGGCTTGTAATGACGCATAGCTCCACCCTCAGCCACCAGACCGCAGGACAGACCGCATTATTAAAACCTTTAATATATTTTCTGATCAGTTTATCACTATAGGTTGGTCAGCCTTCCTACTGTGACTCACACCTTTCAGCCCGAACTGTTTTTTACAT